>NC_064878.1:1325000-1332500 GCF_943734665.1 Anopheles aquasalis | reverse complement strand
GCGCAGCGCTGTCATAGTGGTGTGGTGCGCGGAATTCTAATCGGGAATCGCGGGCCTGGTGGGCCCAGGCAAGTGTAGGTTACGCGATCGTCACCGTCGTGTGTTACGCGCCAGTTCCGCGATCGCTAGTAACAGTAAACTGTGTCCGCCCAGGGGGATGCATTTAGCGGTGCCGATCGATGAGTGGTTGTTGCGTGGACGCAATTAGCATTCTTGCGCGGTCTTTGAGGTGGGTTGGTGGCAGCCGGATGAATCATCTCAAGCCCCTGGAATGTCTGCTACCGTAGGACGGATTGTCTTCACTCTCTAGAACGGTTGGTAAGCATTTTTGTCTCATCACCCAGTGGCTACGGGTAAAGTGTGGGGAGGTCCGACCAATTAGCGTGTGGAGGTCCAGCGAGCCAGTCTGTTTCACGTGCATAACACGCTCCATCCGTGTTCGCTGTTTGTGGCCATCGCTGGCAGCCAGTGCAGCGGCCTAATGGTATGCGTCTTGTTCGGGGCGGAAATCGGAAGAAAACGCCCCCAAAACACACCTTATGCAGTACCGGGCCACACTCGTGGTCTCGCCGAGGAGTGGAGCGTAATGAAGTTATTCATCATGCGGCCATGCACCGTTCGTCACCGTCAGCAGACTTAAGCCGGAAAGGTGTTGTGCATCATCGCTTGTTAGCCTGGGCACCCCCCCCCCCCCCCCCCCCGGGGGGAGGGATGTACGAATGTTTGGAATCGGAATCCCGCTAACAGCGCACAACCGAGGGCGCGACTTGAGCGGAAACTGAAATGCTTACGCCACGCCGGTGTACCGGAGGAGCCACAAGCACGAGGCTTAGACGTTCTTTTGGGGCTTGGGACTGGTGCTGGTGGGTGGTGTGTGGTGGGGTAATGGTGGACAGAATATTAATTTCATCGAACCGAAGCGAACCGAACCGAAGGAAGGTGCTGGTTGGCTTGGAGCCAACCAGCTCCAACCGTTGACAGTAATGGAGGCTAATGACGTTGACGCAATGTGCACTAACCTTGGGTGCTGCTGGATCGAGGGTGGGGCCGTTCGACTGCGACACTCACCACCCAGTCTCGAGTGAATCATTTGTCCTCGTTTGCTCGTTGCTGGTATGTCACACACCCTGACGCACATGACCGCACAGTCGCAGTAAGCGAAGCGTGCGCTAGAACGTCTTGTAAAACAACGAAATCGATCATTCGATCGAAATGCTAGATTTATTGAAAAAAAAATCAATCATTTTGTGGCGAGTTCGTTGCCCACAGCGCCTTTGTATAGAATGTCACTTTTTTCGAAAATGACCAAAAAAACGCTCCGTTGAACCGTGACAGCGTGCGATCAGAGGTTACTGCGATTCCCCTCGGTGGAATTCCGTGTTAACACCAAACCGCCAAAGTGTCCAATGACCGCAAACGACGTGTGAACCCCAAATGCGATGCGATGAACCGTGAAAACAGTAATCACCGCTTACGGATAGCAGGAAAACAACAAGAAAATTACCCCCCCAACAAGATAGAATCGGTGGCCGAGGAGGATGCGCATGCACATGTCACTCGGGTCCAGAAAGTGGTCGTCCAGCAAACGGTAGCAGCAGCTTCCTCGTTTGTGGTCAGGTCGATGTCAAGGTGAGATGCCGAGTGGAATGGGGAGCGTGCGCACGCCGGCCACGGATGAGCGAACAGGTTCGTCGCTTGATGACTCGCGCAAGTCTTTCGTTCGTTCGTTCGTTCGGCCGCGCGCCAGAGCACGCGCACTCACGCGCTTCAGCGTCGACGTCGTCCGCTTCCTTGTTGTCTTGTCGTGGTCACGCGTAATGCGCCTTTCAACCTTCCGTGCACCGGCGAACCGGCTGGCTGGCTGGCTGGCTGGTTGGTGTGTCGTCTGCCCCCGGGGGCGCTAGTGGGACCGATTTGTCCGGCCGATTAGTGCCGGTCACTGAACAGATGCAACGCGTCTGCATCGCGAGTGCAGTGCTTTCGCCGTAAAAATAAAGGAAAAGAAGAGGACTCCGGTCCGGTGGTCACACCCAAGAGGTCTTGACATTCACCACTGAAACGGATTTATCAAAAGGAAAAACGACGAATAAAAAAGGGATTTGCGCGAGTGAGCGATCCGTGGCATAGCTCGGGGTATGAGTCATGGTCCACGATACCAGCGATCCAGCGCTCTCGATCACGATCGAATGATCTGTGACTGCCGCCCACGGCGAAGGTCAACCAAATTGGCATATATCGGTGCCCGCAGCTTAGTGGCATTCCATTTCCATCACGTCAATGACCCACTGACCGCACACATGTCCACTCTGGACTGGACCGAGTGTGGCCAGTGCCGCTGCTCGCAGTCGTAAACATCATTTCTTCACCGACAAACCGAGCTGATAGTTTATGTGGCCAAGGTGTGCCCGGAGTGGTGCGTTAACGGTCGCGTACGAGGCCTTAAATGGAGGAACAATCGGTTCTCGGTTTCTCGTGGGCCACCCATTAGTGGACACTCCCCCGCCGGAGTGTGTGACATAACTAACTCCCTCCTCTGGCGTGGTCAATGTCATCTTGTGGGCGCACGGATTATCTCAAAAACCCGCGAATGCTTTTGAGTTTTATGATAAACGACTTTTAGACGACGGGAGAAATCACTCTCTCGTGCACAACAAAGGAAATTGGAACATTTGGAGTGGTGTTTCAGACAGGGTACAAGGTCCTACAGATAGACAGACAGCAGCAGTAGCACCAGTGGCACCAGTGGCCCAAGGCAAATCGAATTCTTGTCTGTTCTATTGTCACGTGAATCGACTAGAACGAAACGCGCGTTATCCATGGCCAACGGTGGTGGCGTCGGTCGGTGACCATTGCTAAACATATTGATTATTCTTCAGCAAAGTACCCCCGCACCTCCTCGCCACTCGGCTCGTCAGCCCTTTGCGTGGCCAATCGCATTGGTGCCGCTGCAAAACCAATAATCTACTGTTATGATTCAATTAGAGCTGCGCTAGCGGGCATGCGCGACTTTAATTATGAAACGGTTTGTTTAGCCATTCAAGCAGCCAAAGGGGGGCTGCCCCAAAGGGTGCTCGTTACTCGATCACAGGTGTGGCCAGTGAGCGGCCACGTCCACAGCGTGTTAATGATGATGATGGTTGTGGTGTGAGACGATGCGGCTCGATCGGTTCGAATCGGTTCGTTACCATTCCAATTCCGTGTGCCTCAAGATGCTCGGTAGCAGTCAGCGAGATCGAGATGAATGGCGTGCACCGGACGGCATTGCATTGTATTCGCGAACGGTGGATCGAGCTAGAACGCACGCATGTCCACCGATGAACGGGTGCGAATCGAAAATTGGAAGGATTTGGCTCCACTGCAGTCGCCCTGTGGTATGGGCGGCAATGCTGGAATTTCACCTTGGACTGCCGGAGTCACTTACTGGACGCGACGTGACGCGAAAGGAGTTTTCACGCTCCTCGGCTCAAGGGCACACGGTACGGTCTAGGTGCTTTGTTCTGTTCCGTACCTTCATTGCAGTGGCAGCAGCAACAGCAGCAGCAGGTTGCTAATGCTACCCTACATTGTCTGCGCCACGATCGAACGATCGATCGATGCGGCGTGTATGCGTTCTAGAAATGGACATCCTACTGGTCGTGCTGGCAGAAGCAACTGGAACTACCGAGAGTGAGAGCGAGAAGGTGGAATTAATGCAACCGTAACGCACACCGCTCAGTGAGACCCCAAAAAGGTCATCCACAGTCATGCCAAGTGCCAGTGCTCTAGCCTCGACCTTTGCTCGGGCCATGACCACCCCGGTGACTGACACTCGCCCGGGCAATCGCAAAAATTAACATTTTTATGATTCCAACTCACCTCGCTGCATTTTGCGATCGGTTTTCGGTTTCCGTCGACAGCCGGCTGTCGACAACGCCACTGGAGCGCTGCTTATGCAACGTTGATGCGACAATTATATCACGAATTGGGGAAGGACAACGGCTCCTTGGCGATCGCTGATCCCGCCGACGATCCATAAATTATTCGTGATCGATGAACGGAGATCTCAACACCATCGCGGATGCCGACCGCCCGTTCAAAGGAAGCTCGTTTTAATATCGAAAATAATATCCGTTTAATGACCAATTAATGGAGAGTCATTCCACGGGTCTGTGGGGTCCAGTAATCGGGGATTCGAATTATATTTAAAGACCTCACGAGTGACGACAGTGGTCACAGTTTACCGGTCACCTCGGAAGGAGGGCTCGATGATAATGACATTTCTCACAACATAATTGAGTTCGATCGGTCGGTCGGGCAGCGAACTTGTGCACTCGAGTCTCTAGCCGTTCGATCGCGCATTTTTCTCTCATAAATTATGCATCTTCAGCCACCCAACCCTCGGGAGGAATGAAAGTGATTCACTTTTTTAATTGCATAATTTTATGTTTATTCTTCTCCACAACGTAGGTAAATATATTAACGAAGATTGATGTCATTACGTCGACGAGGATCCGGCCTCCGTGGCCATCACTTGGCCAGTGGCCAGTGAGTTTGCATTTCGGAGAAAACACCTCTCTGCATCTTGCAAGTTGCGTTGCGCATTCCGTATCGCTTCGTTGGGTGATTAATCGAAATCATTTGTTTTTCACACCCGATCAAAATGCAGCTTATGCTGTTTCCGCATAGCATTAACGGTATGCAGCACCGTTGGTCAAAGTCTAATTGCCTTCCGCACACCTCGGCACTGGATCAGCTCTTCGCCTGCGCAAAGCGTGTACCGTCTGCCCTGGGTCTGGGTTGGGACTATAAATTCTTCAAATTGACTTGTGGGTTCGTGAAAGTAGCAGCCCGGCTCGAGTTTACTTCCGTTTTGTGACAGCAACACGCACGCGCATCGTCAACGCGCAAGATGCAAATGCTCTCCACGGTGGCAGCCCACGATTGCCGTCACCGCGCGCGCGCGCGCCATTTTCCTATTTCCGGCTTGACGCCACCAGTCGACAGACCACTCGGTAACTGGTTTCTGAGCCCCTCTTAGGGGGCCTCGGGGTTTGTTGGAATGTGTTGCTACTATGAAAGCATAATAGATCGCAATGAACGGTCATAAGCGGACACGGCAGAGAGAGGACACTCTGCATGATGATACACATTCGATTCGAGTGTGAGCGCGTGCGGGATGAAGATGAATGGCTTGTTGGAACGGCCATCATCGTGAGGTCATCAGCGATGCATCGCAACGTGTCAAAGCGATTTGCATACACCATCCATCAGCCACGGCCACGGCATAGTTCCGCGCTGGCGCTCCCGGTGTGTACCTAGTGACAGTATCGAGGAATGCGATCGAGCGCGATCCTCGCATCATTAGACGCTTGACGGCGGGGGTTCTTGAGGGACCGCACAGCGTGACACAGGCCGCTGGCCGCATCTATGCGTTGCCTCCAAAAGGGGGGGAAGGCCACAACAAATTGTCCCCGTAATCGTCGATCATCGCACCGTTCTCGATCGAATAATGGCACGGCATCTCCTCAATGTTTCTAAGGTCGACCCCCTCCCCCCCCCCCCCCGTTGGAACATTAATTGTAGCATCTGTCTAGCATCATCGTGACACATCTGCAACGCGCATGTCAATCGGCTAAGGTCGAAAGGGTTGGTCTTTGCAGCAGCTCAAGGCCGCTTGGAGTGCAAATTCCGAACGAGAAGAAGTTCTCGGCATACTGGATGCTGGTCCGGGTGTCTTAACGTAAACAACTCGCGCAACCACAACCGATCGATCGATCGTACGATCGTATTGGTAATTTCTGTGTTGGGACACCTTTACTTGGGGCGACGCGAAACCGGCCACAAAAAACGAGTTGACAAACGGATTTGCCCTCCTGCGCCATCATGACCGCACCATAAAGACACAACGTCAGGTTCTCTCTCTCTCTCTCTCCGACTCGACTCAGTGCTCGGCAGTGCGCGTGATTAACCCGACAAGTAGCTTTCTGTTTCTCGATCAACTTTTACATAATGGGCGCCTGCTCGAGACCGGAGTGCCGTCGGTCGGTCACCACCCAGCTCCCTCCCGGTGCGTGAAAGTGCTGGAATCGCCCGGTGGCCAATCCCCTCGGTGTCCAGTTCAGTCCAGCTCATTCCAGTCCACCGAGAGTCACGTTGAATAGATGAAGGAAGTTTCGTCATCGTTATTTCGGTCAGCGGTGTGGAGATGACGCGTCCCCGCGCATTGATTGGATGACCTTGGGCGTTCGGGAGTGCCTTCCCATCCCCTCCCTGGCTCACCGCAAGAGCCAACAATTTGTGGTATTTTGATGTTTGCCGCGGCAAACCTCGAAAGCATCAGTAGGTCAGGTTCAGCGGTGCGCATGTGTCGCGCCGCGGTCTCTTGGAAGATGTCCTCGATCTCGTCTGATGAATGGCACGCCATTCATCATGCTTCGGCGTAAGTGAATCGCTAATCAATGGCCGGAGATTCAGGTGTTGGATTATTGAAAACGACAGCTGATCAGATCAGTTTTTCTTCGTTAACGTTCAATGATGCGAGTTGAAAGCGAAATTTATTGGATCACCATCGCAGGTGGAGAAGCAGCATTGGCCAGCATTGCAAAATAGCGCATCGCATCATTAGAGAAAGATGATGGATGGGTGGCATCTCTCTCTGTCTTCTTTCTGCGATCAATCGATCGTTAGCAAACGCTATCTCCGTGCCATCGTCTGCCAGCTCCTCCAATTCGCTTCACTGCACCACTTCCGTCAGGTCGTCGCGATGATTTATGAGTTCGCGCAGAGGCTTAGGGAGAGGCCGTGGCCACAACGAGCCTTAATTGAAAATGACGCCCCATGATCCACACCCTTGTCGAGCTGAAGCGAAGGGCTTTCAATCGAACGGCAACCGGCGTGCCAGCGTCTAATGAGCGTATCGAATGATAATTATGCTGCCAATGAATGGCGCTCGTCGATTTCGGTTCCACACATACCCCTGGGTCACGGTTTGCTAGCGATCGAAGGTGTTTGTGTTGACAGAGAGGGATTTAACATTTTTGGAATTCTCCCCAGGAAGCGAGCGGAAAACGAGGTGGTTTGCTAACGACACGTCTCCTCCCATCGGTCGGTGGCCATTATCCTGTTAATCCGCTACACGTCCACAGGTGATCTTTTGACGTGGCCATGATCAGCAAGCCGTCCAGAAGCTAATCGGTGTCGCAACCGGAGTGGCGCGATTGCTGGGCGTAGCAAATGGAAAATTAACTCTCGCTCGCGCTAACAAGATCCATCATTAAATGCTGCGCTTTTGAAGGTCCTGATGGTGAGGTCCTAACACAATGCGCTGGAACCCCCGTTTGTTGCGCCAACCGAGTGCGACCTTTACCGTTTAACGTATTTTCGGCAAAGTTCATCCCTTACACCTGGTCCACCAGAGAACCATCCGAAAGCGGACTCAGCGACGACGACGTAAATGTCTTAATTATCCACCGAGACCGAGAGTGCAGTAGCTACTCGGCAGCAGCCCCATCTAAGCGATCA
>NC_064878.1:1295000-1302500 GCF_943734665.1 Anopheles aquasalis | reverse complement strand
TTTGTGGACAGATGATTTTCACTTCAATTTCACAACGCCGTCGATCAACGCTTCGGGGAGTTTCGGGTTGGTTTGTACTTTCGTTGGATAAAGGCCCAACCAAATCACACTACACGTACAGCTTCAGAAGCGGGAGGCTAGAGTGAATGACCTTATCACAGCCAGAACGGAATTTATGCAAAGATTGCACTCTTTTCACACCGCGGAGCAGCGGGGAGGTGGGCAGATCGCTTCCGAGAGAGAAGGGAAGTACGCATCAGGCGAAGGTGACGACGCACAAGGCACCCGCTTCCGCGTGGCTCGAATATCCTTTCTCGCACCGTCACGCTTGTTTCCCTCGAAGATTGCACAATCCGGATCCGGCCGAAATGACGCCGAAACGCGCTTTTCCGTGGCGACGGAAGCGAGCGAGCGAAAGAGTTCCGCCGAACTCGTGGGGATCGAACTGTTTCCGGTGGTCAATGTGGCAAGCGCCAAGAACGCTAGAGCAATCTGCAGTGGCACAAACAACGGAATCGACGGGCGAGGGATCGGATAATTCGATATCGTTCGAGGATTTTCGCTGGTTTCGCTGGGAAAATGAAAACACATTTACCAAAAATCGCTCCTCTTTCCACACACACACTAACAACAGGCAACACACGGTGCACCCATACACTAACAAATTTTTACCCATGCAGCAAACCATTCCGCATTTTTGAATTTGTTCCGTTTTCCCCGAATTTCCCAACACCTCGCTCACGAATGAAAAAGGAACACCATTCGAATGTGACTAATAAATAATGTTGCTTCCGGGTTTCCTTTTATTCGCTTTTATGCATTTTCCAATAGAAAACTATTCAAATATTCCAGATTCGTACCGCTTTACAGAGTGCGACCAACGGAATCGCCTTCATCTCCTACTACGGAGTAGTAGCACTATTTGCTTCGCAATATCGCCGGCTTTAAGCCGATCGGTTCGATCATGACGCTAAACATCGACGGGACACATCCTGGTAGAGTAAGAGAGTGGAACCTGCGTGATCCCCTCTTGTTCCTTTATCATTTACTTCAAGTGAGGGAGAGGCTGTGTGAAGCTTGGTTGGTTGGTTGGTTGGGTTTTGCTTGTGTGCTTTTTTTTTACAAATTAAAAGTTAATCGGTTTGCCGAAGCTGGCGGCCGTATGCGCCTCTCGGAGAGCCTCGGCGCAGGTTGGGTGAGCATGGCAGACACGTGCTACATCTTCGGCCGATGCACCGTACTCCATGGCGAGAACAGATTCATTGATCAGTTCACCGGCGGCCTGGAAAAGAGTGACGGACATGAGATCCCAGTTGATCCTGGAGCCCGCCAGCGTTGCTTTACTTACCGGTCCAATGATATGTACGCCGAGCACGCGATCAGTTTGCTTGTCTGCCAGCACTTTGACGAAACCGTCGGTATCGTTGTTGGTCTTGGCACGCGAGTTGGCCGCGAACGGGAACTTGCCCACGTTGTAGGCGACACCTTCGGCCTTCAGTTCCTCCTCGTTCTTGCCAACCCAAGCGACCTCGGGATGCGTGTACACCACACTCGGCACACAGTTGTAATCGATGTGCACATGACCACCGAGCATACCCTCCACGCACACGATACCCTCGTCTTCAGCCTTATGGGCCAACATCGGTCCGTGAATGCAATCTCCGATGGCGTACACGCTCGGTACGATCGTCTGGAACTGGCTGTTGACTGGCACGCGGCCCCGATCGTCCTTCACGATGCCAACGTTCTCCAGACCCAGGCCATCGGTGTACGGGCGCCGTCCAACGCATACCAGCAGCACGTCGAACTCCAGGTTTTGCTGCGAACCATCCTTCACGCTCTCCACCGTCACCGTCACGCCACTGCCCGACTTGGATGCACTCATCACCTTCGTGCCGAGCATAAACTTCATGCCCTGCTTGGTGAGGATCTTCTGGAAGTTCTTCGAAACCTCTTGATCGATACCGACACCACCGATCGTGTTGAGAAACTCGATGGCAGTTACTTCGGCGCCTAGTCGACCCCATACCGATCCCAGCTCGAGACCGATAACACCGGCACCGATCAGACCGAGCCGGCGGGGCACTTCCTTCAGCTTCAGAGCACCCGTCGAAGAGACGATCGTTTCCTCATCAACCTCGATGCCTGGGAACGGCGTGACTTCCGAACCGGTGGCAATCATGATGTTCTTCGTGTTGATCGTTTCCTCGGAACCGTCCGCCTTCTTGGCGACCACCGTGTTGGGGCCGGTGATCGTTCCGAAACCGTTGATGTGTGTGACTTTGTTCTTCTTGAACAGCTGAGCGATACCACCGGTGAGCGATTTGACCGCTTTCGATTTCTGGTCCATCAGGGCACTCAAATCGAGCCGCACGTTCTCCACCAGGATACCACGGGCCGCCAAATCGCCCGAGTGCGCCATGTGGTAGTAGTGCGAGTTGTTCAGCAGCGCCTTCGAAGGGATGCAACCAACGTTGAGGCATGTTCCACCGAGCGTATCATTCTTCTCCACGCAAACGGTCTACAAGAAACAAATTATCGAACTGGAATTAGCAAATTTGTGGTTTCATTACGTAAAGCCCCGTCATTCCCGGACGACCATGCGTGCGTCATGCGTCGAGCAACAAAGTTCGCGCTCTAGCGTCGCGCTAGAACACACTCAGCTGACCAGCCCCCTTAAGCGACGCGCTCTCAACGTGCTTGTTAATTATAGCGACACATCCAAGCAACATAGTATCGGCTCTCCAAACCATCACCAGCAGATAGAAACGGGAATGTGTTATCAGAGGAGGCGCGCAAGGTGATGAAATATGAAAATTACTGGAGACAAGGGACCTTTGTTGGTTCATCGATGATCGTCCCCCCCACCCCTTATTTGAGAGCATTTTCACTTTCAGCGTGTACTTGCCGCGGAGTACGCGACCTTGAAAAGCAGTGGCCAGGAATACGCGTCACAAAAATACACTTCTGACGTCGCTCGGTGTCGCGATCATGTCCCTCTCTCTCTCTCTCTCGTTAATCACGGATCGTTTCTTATCAGTTGTTTAGGACTTTTTCACGCATCCTGCTTGAGGTCGCGAGTGGCGAATGGTTGCCGGGACCGCGACCACCGACTCACCTTCATGCCCAGCTGGGCGGCTTTGATGGAGGCGACGTATCCGCCGGGTCCGGAGCCGATGACGACCAGGTCGGCGTCGTGTGTCGTCGAATAGTACCGGCCATAGACGGCCCCCAGGATCGCTCCATGATTTCGAAGGCTCGCGTTGCCCTGTGTGGCAGAAGGGAACATACATGAATCGCAAATGAGTAAAACTAACAGAATCCGCGGATTACGCAGATTGAAGGATTGCATAATCGGAGGAGCCCCTTTCTGCGAATCGCGAGAGCGGCCGCCACCTCCCTCCACGCACTCACCTTCACGGCAACGTTGACCAAATAGCGGATGTTGGACTGCATGTTGCAATACTGTAAATTGGCGGTGGTGCAGCGGATCGGTGTCCCTCGGCGGCTGGGTGATGCAGGAAACTTCTCGTCGTCGGATGCGGCTGATTTTCGCGGATTTCGCCAAAGACTTCACACACACTTTTTTTTATTTTTTTTTGCAAAACAACACGTCAAACAGCTGTCAAAATGATGTCAAAGCCGGAATCCGTGCTGCCAGCACGACGATTTTGAAACGCGCGTTAATTCGTTTGTTGAAAATGTATTTTAAGTAAAGAAATAATATAAAAAAATACAAAAAAACCGCATTTGTAGGTCGTAATATGGTGCCGGAACAACCACAAATGTAGTGTTTCATTTTCTGTGGTTTCGTAAAAAGAGAACGGCGGTTCTGTGCTGTTTGCGTAGGAGCCATTATCTAGCGTTTTTTTGGGAGACCACGTGTTCAGTTGAAGAAAGAAGAGCTGGGCCGCGGTGAGTTTAAAATATATATTTTATTTAATTTAAATGTTCAATAGCTCAGAAATGTACTTCTTAAACAGTTTTTTGCTTTTTTTTATTTCTCGTAGCTTCCCGTGTAGAATGTGTCTGCCCCTTCTTCCTGCCCTATATTAAACGATTTATTTTACAATTGTTATAAGAACTACATGAGCGTCGTTGTCACCGATACGCTTCTGATGGGTGGTGCTGTGATGCTGATACACGTGGCTAGGCTGCTGGCCACGCAGTTTTGTGCATAACGACATTTATCTCGGATTCGATATCTTTTTTTTAGTGGAACTGTTGGTGCACCCATGCGGACCGTACGACCGATACTCGGCTTCATTGGCTTATGTGGGAGGTGTTTTGGGGGGTGGATGGGTGTAAAAATGATTGGCAAAATGGGTGAGACACTTTAGCCGCAGCCACAGAGACAAGTTCTGAGCTGGGCTGACCTTTGGCCACCTTCCTTTCGTCTACCTTTCCCCCACTGATTTGAATATATTCTCTTTGCCTGCCGGTTTATGCTTTCCGATCTCATTATTTTATCGCGGTACTAAGGATATGCCATAAAATGGAATGATGTGAAGTTTGGAAATAAATGCTTCTCCAATTTATTTCTCCGAATCCTTCCACCCGCCTCCTTCCATTTCCTTCATTCTAATCTTACAATTGGTTTTAATATGTTTCGTCATCGAAGCATCACCTCAGAGACGATGATGGTGGGAGAGCTGGTTTACTATTAATAATTGGTTTGTCTTATGCATCTCCCAGCCCAACCCTCTCGTCTCCCTCTCTTTAGCTACAGAGCGACTGTTGATGGATTCGATCGATTTGATTTGCTTGTTGGCTTTTGTACAGATACCACTCCCACCGTGTGTGACAAAAATGTACAGAAGATACACAGAGGCTATATGGTTGGCATTTGGAGAGGCATTTGGAGTGTGTGGTGCTTCCTACACATCTGGCATGGAACGGTGTGCTTATGGCAAAACTCCCAGGCCGGTCCATCTTCAGGAAACGTGTCGTGTATATTACAAGGAAGCCTGGCAGCAATGGCACATCACGATGCTGGTAGATGCAGGCATCGCGAAGGAAAGCGGCTAAAGAGAAGATGCTCCCTTTACATGACGGGGCAGCATGGCGCGGCTTGTGGAAGAACAATTTTGGCACAAGAATTTTGATGTGTATGGCGCTTTTGTTCGCTGTTTTGTCGTTTACTTGCAAAAGTTTAAAGGGTTTCGATGAATTTTGGCACGTCGATGAGTTGATTTTGTGTAGATCAAATGGTTTCCTTTCAAAATAAAGCTACAATAAATAATATCAAAACGTTGGAACGAAGCCAAGCGAAAAGAGAAAAGATAGGAAGGAGAGAGGACAAGATTTTCGTTGTGCCGCTTGTGTGGTTTGGATGATGATGGTGCGTTCAAGGAAAACTAAAGAAACATTTCGCTATATATGCTCTGTGTTCCCGCAGGTGTGCCTGTGTGTTTGTGTCTTTAGCTATCTAGATACAGTTTTAAATAAGAGCTTTATCACAAGAAAGGAAAGCACTCTCAGCACGGAGCTCAACTAAATAATACTTGTGATCCCTGTCGGAAGTCCCTCGCGCGTATACCTTTACTAATACTACCTGGCGACCGGGAATCCACAGTGTAGCGGAATTAAAAAGGAAGAAACAAAACAACTAAAACTATGCTCGAACCGATTCGCTTAGTACGAGCACTGAACTAAACCTAAACGCAATAAGTACTATCCGTAAAGTGTCTTAAGAAAACGAAATGGTTTCCTCTACAAACCCTCGACCGACATCTCGGTCGGTTGTGAGGGCTGCTATCATGAAATCTCATGCTGTAACACGTTGGTCGTCTGTCTGTTCCTTTTCTTACATCACATTTGTTTGATCCTTCACTAACTTAATGCAAAATAATCAAAAGAAGAGGATGAGCTTAAGTACACCGTCGATGCTTACTTCAGTAATACTTTACAACGGGTTCGCCGCCTGGCCACGAGAGAGCGAGGGCCACGTGTTCGACGTGTTGTGCAAATGGAGTTGAGTTTTTCGAGTGAGTTTCTGATTTGTATGTGGTGGCCGTGGCCTCTCCCGTGCGCCGTCCCGATCTGCGCTTCTACGCTTTGTTTGGACTCCACTAAAATCGATCAATTTTAGTGAACAGATAATTTTATAACTGTCATTTCTTGTCGCTGTCCATTTTGCTCTTGTCTAGCGACGACGTGACCATGCTGCCTCCATTGCCCGGGTACATCTTGTCCAGGTGCTTGATGGATTCGTTCAGATAGTTCTGTGGAAAAGTGTGGGGAAGGGTGTTAATCGTGACTGTTCTGATTACGCGAAACGGTGTGACTACTCACTTGAATTGCTGTCAAGGCGGCAACGATGGCTGGGGAACCGAAACCATGTGAGATCAGCGAAAAGTGCGTCAAATGTCGCTGTATCGATGGGTCCAGGATATGTTGCGGTCTGGTATTGCAGAGCGGGGATCGATCTTGGTTCAACAGGTCCATCAACTCCTTGGTGACCTAAAGAAATCAATCGAACATTTTGTATCTTGTGTTCATGGATTGGGAGAGTGCTCCTTCCTTACCTGTTTTGTGTTGAGCAGTAACTCCTTCCTTCGATACGATTCCTGCGGTTCCGAGTACTGTCGCGACAGATACTCTGCAACCTGGCGCGCCGGAAACTCGGTCTCACACACGTACCCAAAGTCGCGAGCCAAATGGATCGCTTCGCCTTCCACCAGTGACGTCAGTAGCGTTACATTCGCTGCCTTGCGCCGTCCTGCTGGCAAATTGAGTCCGATTTTTTCCAACTTTTCCCTCAGCAGCCGGCCACCGTTTTTACTCTTTGCCCTATTGTTCGGTGAAAGAAAAGAAATGGAACACAAATTATTGATTTGAATGTGCGTGCGTGCGTGCGTCGCTGCGCTGTGATACCATTAATGATGGATTAATTATAATTCAAGCGCTCGCAGGATAGCAAACGTGCTTTAATTAATCACGTTTCCTGTCGCAGGGATGGGAACTTACCGTCTGAGCACACCACCGAGCAGTGACGCGTTGAGACACTCGGGCGGTGACAGTCGGCGCTGTACCTCCGCCACCGTTACTTTGTATTTCGAGGTGCTCGACAGGAGACTGAGTCGCCCAGGAACTGAACAGAACACATCCGACGGTGATCCGATGTTGATTTGGCTGCTATCCTTCTTGATGTCGGTGATGGGAAAGTCTGCGCCAGGAGGAGGTGGAAAAGAATTCAGGATGTTATTTCACGTGTGGTGAAGGGGGAACTCAACGCAGGAATGTGTATGCGAACAGATGACATTGAACTCGTTTAAATCGCGTCGAGCGAGATGTTTGGAATTTTGCTACACGAGACACGAAAATGTATGGCAGAGCTGTGGCTCAGTTTTATATATTTAAGGATTTTCGTTTTGTGATCGGTAACTAGCGGGCGTTTTATGTCGCTATTGGTCGTTTGACAAATTCGCTTTTGACCACAATAGCGCTGTGTTGGAGAGAAATCCAATCTTAATTCGCCACTCGAGTACCCGTGGTGCG
>NC_064878.1:1240000-1245000 GCF_943734665.1 Anopheles aquasalis | reverse complement strand
GAAGCGACACCATTTTGTTATGCCAAGGAGCGTTCACGTTTTTAGTGCAAATTGAGTTCATTAAACGTGGCGAACGCGGTGTTCTTGTGATTTATGTTGCAGATAACCCGTAAAGAGTTGACGCGTAACCCATGCATCGGCATTATGGTTTTTTTACGCGAAAAGGATAAGGATCTTTGATTAAACGGTGATCCTGCGAGAAACTCTCTGATCTGAGACATTGTGTAAGATAATGTTGCGCATACTCCCGAAAATCCCTAAAAGGAACTCCAAGAACATCCTTTGACGTTCAATTCCGTGGAAGTCATTAAGGCGCCGCGCCATGTTGCTTTGTTTGCCTTGAACAGCGTAGGTAATAAGCTGAGCGAGCAGCAGCGGCAGCAGCAGCAAACGACAACAATAATAGTAATAATAATCGGTTTAATTAATAAACATATTCATATGGCACCGGGAAGGTGGCCTGCGGGCCCATCACGCATCATGCGCGTACTCGCTTCATCAACATCTTATGCGCCGACAGTGCTGGCATGCGGAGGAGCACCGTAACGGACCAGTGTTGCTGTGTTTTCTTAGCGAGCGAGCACAAGCGGATCTTCAGCCAACGCTAAAGGACCTCCAGCCCACGAACAGACACACACATACACGCGGTGACGGCAGCACATGCATTATGGATTATGCCGTGCTGCCGTGGACAAATGATGCCAGTGGGCGACAACCTCCTAGTGCTGGCTGGTTGGTGGTTGGTGCCTTCTAATTTATGATGCTGTCGTCATGGTTTTGCTGACAACTGAAATAGCTGGCAAATGAAAGCTCCACACGGCTTCACGGACGATGCAGAGCGCAGGAGGCGAGCACTGCGTGCTCCAGCGCGCCATCATCTCCTCGGCAGAAGCTAAATTACGTACACACCAGAGCATAATAAATAGAATATTACGGAATTTAGCACGCCGGGCAGCATCTAGCTGCCCAGCGGCAGTTTCATCTTCGATTCCACCTGCCAACGGGAATGATAACGACTTATTACAGCCTCCCACACACGCCAGCGAGCGAGCAACATTATTGGTGTCTATGGTATGCCGCTGCTGCTGCTGCTGCTCATTCGCATGCATGTGCTGTGTGCTATGCTTTTCCCCCTTTGCTGGAGTCCATCCGTGCGGTGACTTGTCTGATGAAGAAACTGGGGAGTCTCGCAGCTACGGCGATTCCAAAGAAAAGGGTCCTTTCGCGAAGAATAGCTGGAATAAATTATCCAGCTGGGCAACAATAATGTTTATCATACATTTCCCGGAAGATAATTACATTCTTGTGACGACGAGTTAAGAAGGCAGCCAGCATTTTTCGTAAATTTTTCTGTATTCAGGATTAAATCCCTTTAATCTCCCGATCGTACCATGTGTGTTGCCGCGTTCCAAGCAGACCAATTTGAGGGCTTATTAGGACGTTCAAGTAAGATGTTGCTCGTGCGTCGATGCATCTGCCAAATCCTTGGGAAAGCATTTCGTGGCAATTTATGGTGGAGATCATAATATGCAAAATAGAATCCAGAATAAGACGAAAGAATCCAGATCATCATTGTGTTTGCAGAGCCACAAAAACCTTCCTGTGCTTGCAGCGGACGCAGCAGTTGATTGCAGCTTAGCACCCGTTGTGATGATCCGGTGCGCGACATTAAGACTCTTCTGCGTGCGCAGCTGCGGCGACCCACGACCACGGCGACGATGAGGATGCAGCACAGGAAATTGCATAAAAAATTGCACATTTTTAATAATAATAATATGAATGATAACAGTAATAACGACGATACGTTCGCCCTCTCTTTCTCTCTCTATGTCTCGTTGCTTCTTTTCCTGTCGCTTTATTGCAGCTTCCCTTTTGTGTTTTTGTTGCGATTTAGTGCGGCACCGGTGTCCGTACTGCCCAGACGTCCACTTGGGTGAAGGATACCGGATTTCCTTTTCCCCTTTTACGTCGGGTCCTCGTCGTCGTCGAGCCGAGAGAACGACCACTGGCCACACTGCCACTGAGCCAGAGGTAAAGAAAAATGGCTCGGACCACGCCACACCACATTGCTGACCGCGACTGCGACGATTGGCCCTGATGCCGCCTCGGGGGCAAGAAGGATGTTCCTGGGGTCCAAACGGGCGGCCCACGGTGGTGTGCCACCACTCCGGTTCAACTTGTTGCTTATCCTTTGCCGGAATCTCTGGAAGCGCGCACATTGCACATTGTTTTGATAGATAATCGCGCGCGCGCATTTTAATGAATCGTCGTCGTCGTTCGTCGTCGTTCGTGGTTGTTGTGGTGGTGGCGGGGATTACTGCGCGAGAGACAGAGACCAAGCACAAGCTGGTGGAATGGCCAGCGAATACGCTTGTGGCAATCCAGTCCAGCCCCACACAACACAACTCGACAGCCCAAGCTCGATCGTTGGAGAGGGACCGTGTCTTTGCAAGAGAGCTTCCTCGACAAGACGTCCGTTCGAACGACGTCCAACGGCTCGTGGCCTCGCGGTTGCCCTCCTGGTAGCCAAGTAAAGTAGGCGTTTCGCGAGGGGGCGCACGGTTTCTTGCTGGCCTTGCCCGGTGATCGTCGTTCGCTCTGGTCCGGTCTCGCAACCTCGATAGACTGTCCCAGGCCGATTCCGATCCGAGGAAAAAGGGCAAAAAGGCCACGAGAAGGGGTGGGTTCCAAGAAAACAAGCTGCGTCGCTCCCCAGCATAAAAATCAAGGTGCATAATAATATCAGAAAACTTGCGGATAAAGTTTTTCTTCAGATGTTTTCTTTCTTTTATCTTGCCCTCTAGGAAATGCTGTCGAAGGGACGCAACCGGTAGAGGTAGAGCGCGAAAATGTTGAAAGGTGGCGGAACCGTACGGCCATCATATCCTTGTCGACAGGTTGTGAGCGAAGGCGAACCGAGGATCGGAGTGCCTGCCTTTGGACTTCCTAGGCCGCACCATTTTTAGACTCAAACTCGAGTTTCGAAACGTGGTGCCTTCGATGATCGTGCTGTCGAGCTTACGACGAAGCGGCTTCTCGCTCTCTCTCTTTCTCTCTCCACCCCCGAGGGCGCACCAGAACCTTGCTTGCCTACCCGTTGGTTGGGCTCCAGTTTTGGAGGATTTGGATTTTTTGTTTCGCGGCTCAGGATACGCGGTGCTGTCTCTACTCCCCCTGGCGTTTCCCTCATCCGAATGGTTTTTCTTTTGCAACAGGTGAACCACTGTACAGGGGCCCCAGGGGCGATTCACTCGCTTTCGAAAACATAACTTCTTAGCCAGCAATCCAGCCAGCGAGCGAGCGTTCTGAGTGGTATGCATCACCAAAAGGTGGCTTAGGGCTCGTCGATTGAAGCTCTGCCTTCTCAGCTGCTGTGCCTTTGGCACTTCTTTCATCGCTGATGGTGGAGGATTGACCGGAAGTACGTGGGTGTATCGGTACCCAAACAGTGGCTAATTGAATTTTTCACCTACAATCGTTCCAGGTGCGAAAAAGTTGTTACTAAACCGCGTTTTTGGTCCAAATACCGAAGCAGGCTGTGTGCTGATCGTTGATATATCCTGGAGACCCCCAGGTAAGTGTTGGGCTACTATGTTTCTCTCATAAATCATGTATTCTGATGTACAACTGCTCCCAAGATGTTTAAAGTTATTCAATCCAATCCATGAAGAAAGAGAGTTATCAACGCTCCGTTATCATTCGTCCAGCTTCTTTCTCGAAACAAAATGCCTCCAACGCAGATAATGGCGATGAAAGGAGAGGCGAAAACCCCGCAAGATGTCCGCCTCTTGGATGTAGAGCGAACGTAGCGAGCGAGAAATAGGAAAATGAAACGTCGGAATGAGATTAAGCCTGCGACAAAGTTTTCCTCCTCGTCGACGTCGACGACCATTACACGACACGCAGAGCCTCTGCTGCTGGTGCTGCTGCTGCTTCTTGGCAGCTGATTTGCCCTTTTGAACTTTGCGCTCCGACCAACGGCTCTGCCCAAAGCCCATGTCGAGTGTCACAGAAGCGCACGCGGTATGGACGTCTTCCGTGCCAGCAAAAAGGTTGGTTGGACTTGGTTCCGAGGGGCGCATTTCCACGGGGAAAACGGGAGGAAGTGAACGGTGAAACGCGCCAAGTCTGAAACAAAAAGAAAACGATTCATTTCATTTGAGAAAATTTAATTAGTTCCTATCTAGCCGAGGGAGCGTTTGTTTGTGCGCAAGATTTCCACAGACCCCGGCACTCCCGTCCTCCACCGTGCCCCGTGGCTGCTAGTAGTAGCCTGAGCTCTGTGGTTTTTCCGCCTGCCGGGCCACCAGCACCACAGCAGCAGCGCGGTACCGAAGGTAAAGCCAGGAGCAGGATGATCTCTCCAATGGTCGTACGATGGCGAAAAGGCGGTAGCTACCGTAACGGAAGGAAGTTTCAGGCGCGGTAGGCAAGATAAGACGAGATGTTGGAAGTGGCGCATCCCGAGGATAAAGGTAAGGGGATCTTTGGCGTAAAAATAAGAAAGATATAAAGCCACTGGCCACCACCACCACCACCACCACCAGTCCACTAGCAACTGGTCGTGGTAGGCGCCGACCGAGGGCCTTCTCTCTTTTATTTTACTTTCCCTGGGCAGCGTTCGCGTTGGTCGGGGCCGCGAGAGTTTTCCTTTTATTTCGTCTGTTGTTTTGATTAAGTTTGTAAGGAAAATTACTTTTGGAACAATGGTTTTAATTATAATTGCGGGAGGATGATCCAATTTCCCGTTTCCCTTGCTCGGCCTCCTCCCCCCCTTGGATCGGCGTGTTATCTAAACTTAGATCGAGGCGATTCCCCGCATTGTATTCCCTCTCCATTCTGGTTCGCTTCTCCATCAGTTGCGTCATTCGGCAAGGCCAGGTATATTTATTTAGGTGAATCCTTAAGGAAGTGGAAAACTGTTTACACTGGATGGATCGAATGGCGTAGCGAGACGAATGTTAGTGTTGCATAAAAACACCATAACGAATTCCACCTTC
>NC_064878.1:1230000-1232500 GCF_943734665.1 Anopheles aquasalis | reverse complement strand
CACCACCACCACCGGGAGCAGCATCCGCAACGCGCAACGGAGCAGCGATGGGATTTGGGAGCAGCAGACGACGGCTGCACGGCTGCTATCCGCGTTCGCGGTGATTGGTGCACCACCACCAGGAGGGGCCCCAGGTGACCAGTATTCGTGTGGATGGGGAAGGAAATCCCTCGCGCAACAGCAAAAGGAGTAAAACACCCAAACGAAAAAGAAAGAAAAAAAAAACAAAACCATTTCCACCCAGAGAGGGAGCGGGGGACGGTGGGGTGGCCACTGCCGCGACTGGTGCCTCCCCCCCGGGGGGGAAAAAGGAGAAAAGTAAACGCAAAAACAAGACGAGACGCGGACATGAGGCCGGATGGGGCCGTACGCGACGACCTGAAACTCGCTTTTGTCTTCCCGCGAGACGCGACTCGCCGGAATGTGCGGTGGTTTACATGGCTCATAAAATGCATCCTCCTCATTCTGTTGCTCCTGGTGGCTGCTGCTGCTGCTGCAGTCGTGATGAACCGTAGCTTCTGGATGCAGTGTGGTCGTTGCAAATCCATCGTCGTGCTGGTGCGTAGGCCCTCCGATCCGTGCTCCAATGAGGAAGGTGCGTGGAGGAAGGAATTGATTTTCGGAGGGAATATAAAAATTTATGCACATTCCGGTTGGGAGATTCATTCAAATCGGACCATCGGCTTCGCTCCAGTCCGCTGGTACGCCTACGGTCCGGTACGCAACGTTGGCTACTACAGGACTTCCCGCGATGCCTTCGGGGCTTAATCGGGAACGCTTTTCGTCGACCATTTCCTGTGCCTCTGTGTGTACGAGAGAGTAACCGAGCACTTTTTCCGATTGGTTTGTGCTGGCATGTTTCGCGGCTCTTTATGACCGCACCATTGAGGCACCGCAGGAACTAATGAGAATAATGAAGTTTCGTACATTCCCGCCAATACAGTGCGCTTGGTGCTACTTCTGCTGGAGTAAAGGTATAGTAGAGGCTTCGTTGCACTGTTGGTGGATGATTTCATTCTTATTGATCACAATTATAATGAAGAAATATTTTTAACTTTGAATAAAATATGGTGCCTTCTACAGGAACAGTGTCTTTGAAGATACTTTTTTGAAGAAGAGACATTTTTTTCGCGAAGCGAAATGTCGCAACATTAATGTTAAAATCAAATCGTTCGTACACTGAAATAAATTGACGAATAACACTCGACAGTGGTTCATTGAATCCTTAAGAGCAAGGCCATTAACCAAATCATCTTCGTTTTGGGGGTCTGAGAAAAGGACTCATTCATTAACCCTGTTCTTCATTCATGCATCGCTTTATGCTCCCTAAAACATGGATCCACTTGGTCCTTTCGAGAGGATTCCAACCCGTGACCGTGACACGAACGCGACTGCTTCACGCAATCATATCGTGCGCAACCGTCATCACCGTCAGCGCTAGACCAACGGAAGACAGAATGATTATAGATGCCCCGCAATGCTAAGAACACCCGGTCGGTCGTCCGGTCAAGTGCCCTGGCGCGTCGAGATCTGTTGCAGATCCATTCTCGGGATGTTTCGGGATAATTTGTACCTCGTTGCCCGCCTTGTAGCTCAACTCCAGGGCTCCTACCCTCCACGAAGATGACGAGGTTCTGATTCTTTGCTTTCGGAAACTGACTCTTTCACTAAAACGTCATCATTATAATGACATAAAATAACGATCGTGGCTCCACCAGCATGATGCTTTAATAATGATGGACAATTAGAATCCATTTCGGGCCTTTATTTGGTTCAGTGCGCGCGGCCTCGTGGTGAGAACGGAACCTTGACTGCGTGGCGAGATCACGGCCTCACCATCCGCCATCTAATCTCTTCCGAGTGATCGCCGGTGCGACCTCGATCGACCGACGAGGCGCCTCCTGGAGACCCTCCCTTAGGATCTCTGACCTCGTACCCGATCCGGCTCTCGAGATCCTTTCGTCCAGAATCCATCCTAGCCAGCCAGCAGATACATCTCGATCATTAAGGGGTTCGCGCTAATATTATGGCCACGAACACACGAGAACCCACGTTGGTGGCGCGGCGTTGGTTGTGCTTTGCCGTTCTCGACCGATCGCGATAAATCTCGGGACGTGTACATGTCGATCTATTTATCATCGGAGTGGATCTCTCTTCGTCCGATGAAGTTCGCGTGTGCCCGGCACGCCCGGAATTTTTCTACACGGCTTGTGCTGGCCAACAATGTCGACACTAAGCGCCAGTTTCGTCTCCAATCGATCGATGGTTAGTTCTCAATTGGATTGATTTTCAAATGACATTAGGCTTCTGGTAGCGCTCTGGCAGAGCATAAACCCAAACTGTTACCTGGTGCAGTTGAGGATCTTCACCGTCCTTCCAAAGACACTTGATGCTCGATGGTCACCTCGAGCGTCCTTCCAACAACTTCACTAAACACCGAGCGAACCCAACGAAGGGATAGGAATTAGCGAGGCTATAATTATTGGGATCCATTTGTGGC
>NC_064878.1:1225000-1227500 GCF_943734665.1 Anopheles aquasalis | reverse complement strand
CGCGGTGTCCGCTTTTCGGAATTGAAACATTTCACCCATTGCCGGTGGGTGTTTCGGCCCGGCATTTGGTGTGATCGCCGCCCGTTGATTGATTGCTATCTTGTCGTGATGATGATTATGATGATGGGCTAGGGGCACTGCGCTAGGTCTCACATCTGTTCACTTACTGCGGCTGCGGATGAGGAACTTTAAAAACTCTAAAACACACGCGGTGACCCCTTTTTTCGAATGGTGAACCCTTTTTTGAGGGCCGCCTCGCTCCCGCTGGGATAATTAGATCGGTTACGGTTGTTTTATGCCACAAACATCAAAGCTTAGCTAATGGTTGCTGTCTGTAATCAAGCGATCGCATTGGGAAAAGGGAAACATTTGTTCAAAGTTTGTCATAAAATTGTCATTAGAAAGAGATTCTCTCCGATTAAAAATTGAGTTTGCATTCGATTGAAAAATGGCAGAAACGAATATCAAATATTATGGAGGGTTCTACGAATTTCTTGCCCAGTTTCGGTTCCGAGAAGATGTTTTCAGAAGGTACTTTGAAGTGATTTGCATAATCGTCCACTGAGCGAAAGAGTATTGATCAGAGGGCACTCCCTCTCCAGCTCTTCCATGAAATGGAAGTTGATGATGATATGGTCCTGGAGACGCCTCAAGAAGAAAGCATTTCACCACAAAGCGGCGTCACTCAGCGCGGTGCATTCCCCCTTCCTCAGGAGCTGCAGCTCTTAAACGACCGATGCTCCAAAAGCTGCGAATTAAATCAAATATCTCACAAATTGGCATTCAGCGCTAAATTTGCTTCCAACGCCATCCCATTTGATTCGTCTGCCAGAGCATCGGTGGCCACGATGGGATGCAAAACGGGGAGCCCAGGAGGGAAGGACAGCTAACGAGCTGCGTTTCGGGACGCATCATCATTTCGCCGGTGCTGCGGCACTCCCCTCGGTCAACCGGATCATCATCCCGGCCCTGGGCCCCCGTTAATAAAATGATAGACTTCTCCAGAAAACTAAATTAAATTAATGATTTTATTGATACCAATCAAAACGGTCAATGGCTCGCTGGTTTTGCCGTCGGTTGCGGAATGCTCTTGGAACGCCAGGCAAATTGTGGTGTGGATTCGGACCAGAGCTTCGAGCACGGTGGAGACGGGGTCCATAAAGCGGCACGGCGATGGAAGGCGAAGGCGAATGATTGTCAGCGTTTTTTGGCGATTTGTGCGTCCCTGCCCGTAACCCTGTGGTTTGTGCAAGTGTTGATGCGTCGGAGTGTTGATGCGGAAAGGGGAATCTTCAGCTCTCGGCCTTAGAAAACGATTTAATAACAGAGAAACAATGTGTTCTGCACTGAAATGCCCACCGAGCACTCTCTCTCTCCCTCTCTCTATCTCTCTGTTTGCTCTTCCTGGACGCGCGGCAATCAATAATAAAAGTGTTCCCGTGTCTGTGGCCTCCCCAGTGGTCGGTGGTGGTTGAGAAGAATGCTCGGAGATCATAAAACAAAACAACCGAAAAGGACGCGTACGGCGAGCCAAGCGAGGGAGTGTCAGTTCAGGAGGTCTCTCTCTCTTGAATTGGAGACGTATAATTTGATATCAACAGCAGAAATAAAACAAAAACCCACTCCTCGGCGACGGCGGCGCTGGAATCCGGACCAAACTTTTTGGACCTTTTTTTCGGGGAGGATTCTCCCTGGTCTCGGCGCGCAAAATGCTTCCAAGTCACGAACCCTTTTCCCGATGCCCGATCTCGTCCACTAGGCGGTGCGAGAAGGATTCTAATGAGTCTGGCCACCAGTCGTGGTAGTGGAGAGGGAGGGGAGAATCACGGGCCTCCCGATAGACGTAGCAGAACGAAACTCGAATGCCCAGAACGGCACGACACAGGTATTAGTAGAGCGAGCTTACGAGCTAGGCTACGGCGACCGCAACATGAAGAGACCTCGTCTCGTGCACGGTCCGCCTTCTCAAGGGTACAGGGGCGTAACGTAATGTTTCGGTTACTATAACGGGCAAATTGTAGGTGTACGGTTCCCGGTATCGCATGCAGACGGCACAAAACCACGGTTCGCTCCCACGAATGACGTGCCAAAAAGTGGTATAATTTGCGATCAACGTGAGAAGCGACGAACGTCGAGGCGTAGAAGGAACCGAAAAACGGAGCCCTTCAGTGGGATGCTCACTCGTTTATGTCACAGATTCTGATCAGATACACGATAAGACGGACCGTTTGTGATAAGAACTTGAGCTCGGTGAGGAATCTAGATCGAATAAAGATATTGGAGAAACTGGACAGTCCAGTAAGGGTCCCTGTATCGTCTTCGAATTATAGGTTACCGGACCAGTCACCCCTGGAAGCTAATTCGCCAACGCCACAATCATCTCGACCAGTCTTGGCTCTAAATTTTATTTGTTTCCAAATTTGCTGAACCCGACGAAGGCTCCCGAATTAGTTTCTGTGATTCTTCGACCAAACGATCGTGTCTGTGTCGTGAAGGCAGA
>NC_064878.1:1210000-1217500 GCF_943734665.1 Anopheles aquasalis | reverse complement strand
CGTGCCCGGTTTGAGTGAGAAGCATAAATAAATTATGCTGTGATAGACAACTAAATTGTTTTCGATTTTTTGGCCGACCAGCAGTTCCTGGTACAGCGGCGCGTGAGGTGCGTCTCTTGACCGAATCCCATTTTTGGAGTTCCCCCTTTTTTTTTAATCGACGAACGATCGAGAGATCCCTCTTACTTCCAGGTGTGCGTCACCTCTACGCTGGATGAGTGAGCTTTTGGCCAATCAAATCCGCTCATCGCAATGATTTATGGCGACTTGGCTGGCCGGCTGGCCGGCCGGTCCTTTGGTTCGGCGGCAATTAAACTCGAGCTTGATTGAGTTTTGATTGAATAGAATAAATCGAATGCACCACCGTGCGATCCGTGGTGATGCAGTTTCGATGCATCAGAAAACCCGTGAATTACTGTGATGGATGGCGACGGTTTCGTGGAATCCATGTTTCGACCAGAACAGCCGTTGCCGATGGCCGCTGGCCAACAGTCGACAACCGACAGCCTGCCAGCGGCCTCGAGAGTAAATGTTGTTAATTTGTCTGCAGAACCCGAACCGTGCTACCTCGAGGACAGATAACGAGCGTGCAAGCGAGGGATGACGGGGCTAGAGCAAATAATTGACGCGAGTCAACCGGCAACTTCCTTCCGGTGATGGAAGATGACAGGGCCGCCGTAGAGTACGTGCGCGATCGCGTGTCAGTACGTGGGCCCGGACCGGAAAGAGCCCTGGCAGGGAGGCTGGCTGGTTGGCTGACTGGCTGGCCCTGTCAGAGCCACGGAAGATGTACGCGAATTCCCGCAAAATGCTGTAAGCGTTCGTCTATTCATTAGCACACAGTCGCACCGGTGGCAGCATCCGTGGTTGATCCGTTGGGCAATTTGCAGCGAAAACCTCAGTGCGGGATGGCCTCTTCTTCTTCCTCTTGTTGCTGCTGCAGCTGTTGCGGCGGAAAGGTAGCATCGCTTCCGGTGCAGTTTGACCGAGGTCATGTCGGTCATTTTCAGTCATTTCGCTCGTGCACGGTGAACGCAAAGCGTGCAGCTTCCTTCCAGGCCAGGGAGCGCGCACGTTCGCGTTGCAGCTGATTTTCGGGTCCGTCCGTCCAGCCATCCGTCTGCCAGGTTGCGAGCGAACGAACGGGATGTGCACCTTCGGGGCGTGCGTCGATGACGAGGTCACCGGGAGGAAGCGAACGGATTGAAAATTGTACTCTTCCTCGAGCGGTACTACCGTCGGTTCACCGGTCACAAGAGGACACTCGAATGGCCGCCACGTAGAAGAGCTGCGTGGAAAAAAACAATCAGAAACGCAATTTTCTCTGTCGCAGCCGAACGATCGAACCGACGAGGTGGCTCTGTTGGAGGTGAATGCTGCTGGGAATTTTGGACCATGCGCTCCCTCCCCACCCGAGGGGTCTGTGACTCCAGAGAGATGCCAGAGATGCGTCGGTGCATCGTTCTGCGTGGCTGCATCACCGTGATTGACACTTGGTCGATTGGAAATTCTCAAATTTCGATTGGTGAATTGTACCGAAAACACTTCCTTAGACTTGGAACTAATTGACAGGAGATGGTACGCACTGATAACAGAGGCGCAAAAGTCAGTTTGGTGCGTTGGCCATTTCTTCATTCGGTTTCCATTCCATGTGGCATCTAGGGGGATTTGAGACGGACACCCTTCCATGTGCGTGAATGTGCGGGCGCAATGTCGGTCGGTCCTTACCGTTTTGTTTGCTTTACCGAGGACACCAAACAACCGAACCGAGCGCCAGCGAAACGGTCGCCGGCGGCTGGCTGAGCAGTGGACCAGCATAAGCTCGCGTGTGCCTCTGTGCTACGCTACGATCGTTCACATCAAGTGGAACACGCCACGACACGTGACAGAAATTCGTTAAACATTCGAGATTATTAAATTCCAGACCGCACCGACGGCTCGTGCGACCGTCAATCACGGGAACCTGGGGTCCCAGTTCGGCTTCCGATTCCGCAAAACGCTAATGAAAGTCAATGGGATGCCAGGGTGGCCACTCTCGGATGCTCACATTCTGCTGCTGCTGGCCAACACACTCGTTGAAAGGCTGGAAAAACACTTACCAGATGACGTTCGACGATCGGTTGGCGACTTATTAATTTATCGCCTAGAGATCTTCACATGTTGTTGTTTTGGGTCTCCTCCCTCCGCAGAGGGAGTTATTTTTCGGACCAAAGCGACCCCGGAGGCCACTGTTCCGTTTTTGGCAAACGCCAGAATCGGAATGCTAATTGCCGGGCTGTGGGAACGGAATCGGCAGCCATTTTGAGTCGCTCGAATGAAAGCCGTTTGACAGCTGGCATCCAGCGACCGCGTGCCCTGGGCTACTTGATGATCCTTTTCTGTCTCAGCAACCGCCAAACGCTAGTGGGCGACTGCCACGCCGATTCCTTTGCCTTCGATGTCCCAAGGCGGCCGTGAGGGCCGTGGTCGAATGGCGGATTTGGCAACACAGTTTCAACTCGCATTTTCCGCATTTTCTTCTCCCGGCACACGGCAATTGGTGGCGTGGTGTGCCGCGGTGGCGAGATAATTAGAAAATTATTTGTGGCATTTCGTCAGGCAACGGGGAAGCGACAGTGCTGTTGACGCTGACAACGACAACGACGAGAACGACAACGATAGTTGAGTGGACTGTCTGCTCCACTTCCCCTTCTCTGCGGACGCAAGGTAGATGGTTAAGAGAGTGATTATTGGTTATTATAACCATTTTATCATTTCGGCAGCCCTCGGGGAAGGACCACGAGACCAGGAGCTGCGACAGCCCTGGAAGCGGACGTCGGTTCGGAGCGTCATAATCGTCACCATGGGTGCATCATTGGGCCGCGCGCCGATCACGCTGGTTGGTGGCGGCAGACCGCCGTCCGGCTAAAGCTGTAAGCGACTATGACCCAATCCGGTCGCCCGCCGGCGACTGTTGTGATGCCGGTTGTCCAATTCATTAGAGCTCTCTAATAAGATGAAATTGATCCTCATGCAAGCCACCCCCGGCGGGCACACCGGACAGACTGCCGGTTGGACGAGCCGTGCTGGCCGCTCTGGCTGATCGAAGAGGCCTCAGGCCCTCAAAAAAAGGAGTAACAGAAGGGTGCATCTAAGTTGATCGAGGCAAAAACAAGCCGAAATCCAAACAAAAACCTCCCCAGAACGCATTTGCAACCGTGTGCCGATAGGAAGAGAGAGAGAGCGAGGAAGAGCGACAGGAATGTGTGCAAAAAACACAATCCCCAGCAGAAAACCATATGGCAACACCGAGGGGCCAGAGGCGGTGGCGGCTTTTTGTGCGTTTTCGGGATGTGCAGCAGCAGCAAACTCCAGCTACTGGGCTTTGGCAACCGCGGACATCCCTTCAGGACGCACGAGGCGCATAATTTCGCCTAGCTACCGGAGGGCATAAAATCTTCCGACGAATCTTTTTCACCTTCCTCCTGTGCGGCTGAGGTTTTTTGGGGATTTTTTTTCTTTGCGCTCTCTTCCTTCCTCCATTCTGGCCCCTGCCGAGACCGATGGCTTTGCTTTCTTTTAATAGTGATATTTCGCTATCGCCTCCTCGAGCGAACGCCGGGGCGGTGGAACGAGTTAGGTAAAAAGGCAAGGTCCTCACGTCTTGAGGCGTTGGCAGCTTCTAACGATATAATAGGATCGCACGCGTAATACGGTCGGCAACGGGTTGCAGCTGGGCCGGTTGGACAACCTGCAACCTGGATTTTGCCCTCCAGCAAGGACTCGTTGGAGAAAAAGGTGAAATAACGTGGCGTCAATCGCGTGGAACCGTTTAGCGATGCAGCGCCCGCTTTTTATTGATCTCTATTGGATGATCGCACTCGCATTAGCTGGAGTAAGTCAGTCTGAAACAACGAACATCCTTGTTGATTGTGTGTTTTAACAAAATGAAGTTAATTTTAATAAGAAATTCGCTTAGCTTCTCGGTGCTCGATGTAAAATCACATTTTAATCGCCATCAAAACCGGAATGAAATCACAAGAAGCGCCAGACACAGAAACAAGAATACAGGAAAGCATTCTCGACAGCCATCACCTTGCAATTCATGGCCACGGTGCCACGGTGCCAAGAGAAGATGCATCACCAATCGTGGCCATTTCAAAGCTCATTTCCGTACACAAATTGAGTGTTCTCTTCGCGATTGGTTTCATCCAACAACTGCTCACCACCCCGCTTCGATCTGTCCCACTAACGCGCCCGTTAAGGGCAACCAACGTCTACGGCGCGAAATGAATGTATTGCCAGACAGTAAACTCGTTGGAGAGGGCAGTAGATGGTAGTGGCTGTAAAAACGCAGAAACAAAACGAAACGAACTCGCCACGGCTTTATTTTTAATTTACTGAAATGAATAATTTTTATGAATTAATATATTTCATCTTCTTAATTTTTATGATTCTTCAGTTCCCTCCGTCTACGCTGTCGCCGGATGTTCTCGACGTTGGCGCACCGGTCACTCCACTGCGGCCAGCCAGCCTGCATTTGCATCCGAAGCGAAACAATCTGGAAATGGGTTTGCGTGTTGTGTCTGGATGTGCTGGAGCACCTCATTCGGAATGAAGTAAAACAGAACGAGGACGGCGACGACACCGGCGTAAAAATGCAAAATCCACGACATGCGCTCCGGTTGAGTGTCACTCTACCTTTTACATGTGGGGCGGCAGTCAGCTTGAAGGCAGTTCACCTCACGGCACCACCACGCCACGCGAGATCATCGTTTGCTTCTGAATGAATATTTTTATCCAGCAGGCTGCCTGCCATTTATCATCTTTATCGCTTTTCGGTCGAAGCTTCGCCAATCCACACTCGTGGAGAGCGGTGAAGAGAGAGAGAGAGAGATACTTTGATTATCGAAACATGAATGAAACTCATTAGGAGTGCCGGGTTGTTGTGGAGCCGATTAATTGTTTGATTGGAGACGCAGTTCCAATCAGCAGCTCATCGGACACACGACCGTGACACAAATTGGTCACCAGGCTCATGAAACTGTCACAGCATGGACACGAATGGACGAATGCACTTTCCATTAGCCAAGAGAATTATGCGTCTCTCGATTGGTCCCGGAGTTGTTCATTGTTAACATGTTCCGTCACAGTCATATCAGTCGAGTGTCTGGCCCCGGAAGGTTTTATGGACCAGGATGAGTGTACAACTTTACGCAACACGAACAAGTGGAGCATAAAAAAAAGGAAGAGGGAGGAGTGGAGTATCCATCAGCGAAATGACGCTCGGAGGAAGTCAGCGTCCTCGGTGGAGCGTTCATGCCATGTGCGAGACGCATTCGCAAGTAAAGCAGCAAACAACTGGCGAAGCTCCTTCCGAATCGCTTCAGGGATAGTGACTGGCTCCATCTCCCTCGCCGGTGGATGCTGGCCATTGTCCTGCAGCATTGCTGACCGTTCCAGAAGCACCTCCTCGTGTTCTTCCTTTTTTCACTCGCTCGTTCTCTCTCTTTCTCTTAGTCGCGAATCGTAAAATCGTGTAAGCCACGCGGCCGGTTCGGTGAACTGGGAACGCGACCGCGCCCTGGACACAATCCGAACGGCCCTTTTTGGTACGGGCACGGACGACTTAAGAGAGATTTTCGCTCGGAGCGTTGGAAAAATAAATTTAAACTTCCATCTCGCTCTCGTCTCGGCACGGCACGGGCTTGTGGCCGGGACGACGTGCTTGGTCCATCCACCCTCGCTCGAGACCCCCAGCCAAGGGGCCACGCCGGGCCGTAACAGTTTTAAATAATTTATGAAATGCACATTGCGTGGCTGTGGCGGCGTTCCCGGCGTTGTTTCGCTTCTTTATTATGATTTTATTTTCGTGCACCTTTTTGCACCAGGACCCTTCGTCTGCTGCTGCTGCTGCACCAGGATTGTTCTGATCGTTGTGTTTGAACACAAGGACCACTGTTGGTCCACGGCAGTGCCAAGCCGTTCCGTGCCGTGCCAAGTTGTCGTCCTTTTGTCGACAGTGGAGCCCTTCTGCTCTTCTGTTCTCGCTTGTCAGGTGATGGTGCTGCGAGGATTCAGGAGGGTCTGCTGTGGCCATTTCCGGTCAATACGGTGCGATCGCGATAACTTTGGTGAGCTGTGTGGGGTTTTTGTGTGATATTTTAATAAACCGAACACTCGGTTGGTGGACCGGAAATGACACGAATGGAGTGTCATTCTTCATCGCCACATCGTTTCGCGTTCACGGTGCATGACGGCGTGAAAATTTGTAATGGCCAGCGGCAGCTCGGAACAGAACACCTCGCGCCGCAGACAGAGAAATGTGTTTTCTTCCTCCTTAATTAACTCATTCCGTGAGCATTCCTTTTGCATCCCGTTGGCAGACGAATCCAGTGCAAGGTGCAGTTAGTACCGCATGATGATCACGGAACATTTTAACAATCGGAGACGCGCCTCTTATTCTCGCTTGCCGCTCAAACCCTCTTCATGGTGGTCACGTTTTATGCAAAGAACCACGCGACACAATGTGAGTGCGACGCAGGCGGAAAGGACGCCTGGCCGGCGGATGAAACGAGGTGGCGAGCGAACAGCATGTGGCGCGTGGCTGGCGTTATGCAAACAAAGAATAATAAACTCCAGCCAAGCACAACAGCTAAGGGGGTAGTGTAGGGGGAAAAGGGTAAACACAAGACCTACACCGCGACCCACGAGCGAGGAAAGGTGGATGACAAATCCTGTTTGTGGCCGCATCAATCCCCCGTGACGCTGGCCGCAGACAAATTGAACTCGCAATTGGGTTTCAATGTCGGCCAGAAAGGGGACAGAATGGTTTCGCTTTAAGCCAAAGGGATTTGTAGAAAGGATTTCGCGCCAAATTCTATTTAGCGAGCGGCTTATGGGAGCCTTCATTGATTCAAGATGTTGTTCATTTGATGGTTTGATGGTGAAGTTCACGAATCGACCATCACCATCGATCGAGAAGTGAGTCAATTGTTTGATGATAGAACCAGAGTTACCATTTCCTTTTACAAAACACAAATCCTTTAGAACTCCTCTTCGTGGATGGTGCGTCAACATGAAGTCGATGGCGAATCTCTCACTTGGAATGCTCATTTCGGAGAGAACAAAAAGGAAAAGGACCTGACCAAAACGGGATACAGGGGGATGTTTGCTCATGCATGAACCTGTCATTGGTTACGTTGTTTGAACAATTGGTGTGGTGTTGGTTGTGTTTACATCCGAGCTCTGCGGTACCAGCTGGCCGAATGGAGACGGAGACCTGTCTTAGCAAATGAAGCGAATAATTCATCAAACACTGCGGACCACTATATCGTCCCCGTTCCACGGTCCCCGGGAGTGGCAACAAGAGGAGCCGTTCCTGTCCACTCCCTACAACCTTCTTAATCCCGGCGAAACCGCTTTGCGTTGATCCTATTTCGATAGCACAGCACCGCACAACTTCCAGCCGGCTTACCGGTGGCCTGTGTGGTGGCCACGAAACAATACAATAACTGCGAA
>NC_064878.1:1200000-1205000 GCF_943734665.1 Anopheles aquasalis | reverse complement strand
CGCTGGGAGTGTTGTAAGATAAGAGATCGGATCGATACGATGTCCATCGCTTTAAACCGGAACGTAGCTTGGTGGTGCATCATTCAGTGTGGTTGTCCAAGAAGCGGAACGCCTTGGTTGACGGAAAAAAGAAAGAAAAAGAGAAATATCTAGGATTCGAGCATACGAGAGGACAGAACAAACACCGGGCCTGTCCTGTGCGCCGCCGGGCACATGCCAGCACGAGACGTGAAGCGAAACGTGCAGCGAACCGGAAGAAAACAGAAGGTTGTAGATTTAGCATTAGTTGGGTGCTAGAAAATTCTGTTTGTAGCTTCGTCCGGCCCCACAGACACCGAGTGGAGGTTTCCTTTTGAATTGCTTTGTGTGAAAGTCATTAGACATGTTGACGGTCATCGTGCAAGTGACTGTCTGTGTAGCGTGGTTCTCGGTGAACATTTTTGTCGTTTTTTTTTAAAAAAGCATCATCTGATTTAAAGAGTTTTGTAAAGGACAAATGAAATTGTAGCACTTTTTAGCTGAGCTCGAACGAAGTTCTGTGTCGTAAAAGTGAAACGCTAATCGATAATCCCCTCGAGGTGGAAATGTTAAAATTGCTGCAAAAGACACAGCCAGGGATGTCATCGACGCACACGCGTTCCTCGTGCAGCATAATGTTCCTCTCGCACGCGTCAAGAGGCTGGCGGCGCCTCAACGTTGCCGTAGCAAACAGCATAATAGTCGTCAGCCAATCAGCCTTCACTTGTCGCCAAATTGATATTTCAACAAACAACAACTGGCCGGCAAATAATTGCTTAAACGGTCCGTCGCGTCGCGTTGCGTCCACTTTCATTTAGTTTGCGCCGCGGCGACGTCTAGCGCATGTGCGCATGATTTAGAGCGCGGATCGGGGCAAGAGATCGCGCAAAAGAGCGGCCACTCGGTCGCTCGTGCCAACGCGGTGGAATGAGGAGGTAAAAAAAAGAAGGAAAACCCGAGGGACGCATAAGGAGGAGCGCATCATTACACGAAATTACTAGCCAGGGACCAGGGACACGAGCCGTGGTCCGTATGAGGGGAAAATCATGGACCACGGAGGCCCCACATTAACGTGCCATTCTCCGTCGAGGCTCCAGCTTCGGCAAATTCCTCAAGGAACAGGACTCGAGTTGCAGCTCTGACCACGAGCACGAGCGGCGGTGCAGATTATTTATTGCGATCGTCTTGCGGCTCTGGGCGGATGATGCGCCGTACGCCGGAGGGATCTGCCCCGAAGAAGAAGATGCACCCAGAAGGCTCCACACGGGGCGGTGCTTTACGGATGAGCATGGGGGGAGCGGGGGGCAACATTTGCACATTATGCGCGTGCTCAAATCGTGCGCGGAGGTTACAGGGTCAAGTATTGGTGACCTGTACCCGGCACACCCGGTTTCTGGTTGGCGGATGGAGACGGAGACCGATTTGTCGGCTCGATCGTTCGGTCATCTTCGCCATCCATAACGTTGTCCGGAGATCGGCGACTCAACTTTTACTCTCTCTTTTTGGGCAATTTTTACAGTGTTTGGATCGTTCGTTGGTCGTTTGTAGCAATTCTTTTATTTTTATTCTGACGATCATCTGACACTCGCATGTTTTTCTTTTATTTTATCGAATCGTTTATCATTTTTCGTGCCTCCAGTATGTTTTTTCATTATTCTGCATATTTTGACGACCTTTTTGAACAATTTTATTACTTTATTTCTTTAACATATTAGTGAAAGATTATTCTTAAATGTTAACGTATAACCAATAAGTGTAGTATATTAATGAGTTGGCCTATCATTTACCTAACTTTTCAACAATTTCGCTATCCTTGTTTACCTAAACGTCAATAGTTTCCACCACAATGATTGCACAATAGATTGACAGGAAGTATCTGTCGGATCGGTCTGTCTGTGGCTGATGCAGCTTAATTCTGTAATGACTTCTGTGCCAATTACAGTTAACTGCTACCGATTGCCGATGACGGGATCTAGTCTGGTCGCTATTTAAAAATGAGTCGCTTGGTCGAAGGTGCTAAGCCCATTCCGACACTTCCCGTGCTCGCGGGCACCGTGCCATGAAAGGGTCAGGGCCCACTGTCCCCGCGTGAGCGCAACATCGGGCAAGATGTCAGTCAACCTCTGCTGGCAATCGTTTCACCTTGGCGTACGACCGTCACTGCTGGTGGTTGCAGCGCCATGCGTTCAACAAAGAGGCTCGTGCCCGACACTCGTCGGATGTCATTCAGGCGGTGGCGAAGGACACTCAAATTGCTGTGATAATTTAGCATCGCATTATCGTTCTATACCACCAGCCAGCCACGGTTTGACCTGACGTAACGGAATGATGCAGACCACAGATCGATACCGTTCGGAATGTTCTTGAGCGAGCGCAGAGTGTCTTGTAGCTCAGCAACTGCGATATCGTTCCGGACACCGTATCGTTGAGATTGGTGGATTGGAAACACTCGGCATTACAACATTCTCCTCATCGAGCGCGTTGTTGTTCTCCTCGGCGGTGAAGCTCCTGGTGGCTGGCGCGAAATCGAAAACTTATCTTGGCCGATGGTCGGTCCGGATTTTTCGGATGCTGTCGGAACGCCGATGCCGAGGGCAACACACCCTCGATAGGATTTCTGCACTGAATATTTAATTTGATTTCTGTGTACAGACGATGAAAACATTTCCTTGCGCCTGCTCGTCTGCATCCTTTTGCTGCGTATCATCTCCCCTGTATCACTCCGCAAATCCCTGTCCCCGGCATCGACCTTGCCTCAATCCATGATCCAGCGGCTGGTACATAAGCGGCCATTTTTGCCCCCGGGGCTGGAGAGGTTTTTGTGCCAGCAGCGCCACAGCCACGACTAACGCTCCCTTCCCGTGGTCGACCGTTTTACGATGGGCTGCTATGGCATTTTCCTTTCATTTCCCCCATCCAGACACACACATAAACACATAGGGAACACGGACAGCGGAGAACAGGACACACGTACACTCGCCCGGGTACGCACATACAACGGCAACGGGTGCATATGCCTCCCAGGCGTACGTTACACGCACCACACACCGGACAAAGTGCACAAGTCCTGCCCAAACACACACAAACCGATACCGATGTCCAAGGACCAAGGAGCGAGGTGCCAACCAGAGAAGAAAGGAAATTGGTAACAGAACCGATTTTGGAACGCAACATCCTGGGGGATAACCAACCAACCGGAGGAAGCATTTTGGTTCCACAGAGATTTCGCTTCGCTGGATCGCGTAACGCGTACGAAACGGAACGGAACACTGTAGCCCCTGGGAAGGAAATGAATGTGTTACGCGCACTGGCTGACCACACGAAAAAAAAGGAAAACCGGAGGCCATTTGCAAATGCATAAATGAAAGAGATATCGATGGTGCATACTGTTGGTCGGTCCCAAGCCAGCAAAACCAATAAATATTGGAATAGACTCTATATCCTGTCTGCAAGCGCTCGCTGTGCCTCAAGTTCATCGATTTCTTTTACAAAGATTTATATGTTGTTCCGCAGAACTGCTTCACGGAGTTTGGAAATCATTGAAAATATTATGAATTATTGTAACTTTTACAATTTTTCTCTTGGCTTTTAGTGATTTTTCTTACACTTTTGCATTATTGAAGTGTAACATTAGAAATGTATAACGAAATTTAAAAGACATTGGATAAGGAGAAGCGAAGCGGCTAATTAGAGCAACCACAGGCGATCGTTATTGCCATGGAGCACGGAGGACAAAGAACCATCGACCGACGACCCAGATTCGCCATCGAAGCCGAGGCACAGAAGATGCCAACCACACCAACCAACCAAATCATTCCCCAAGCGCCTAGGCGCGCGAAGTGTCCTTCCGGGCACTCCAGGTCCTGGTTTCCTTCGATCGGATTCATCGTTTCCGGGCGACAGTATGTTGATGTCCGTATGCCTGTGGTTCGTCTGTGTTAGTGTAATATGTTGCCACTACCAAGCCCCGGTGGTTCCGCGCTAAGAGTGGAAGGTAAGTAGAGATGTATGTTAGAAAATAGCCCGGAGGCGGGTACTTTGTGTTTTATGTTGCCTCCTCGCTCGAGGTTCTCGGGAGGTAATCGTTCCGAAAAAGGGATGATACACTAACACAGACACGGAGGCAATGTCCGCATATGTTGCCGCCTGTCTTCCACCAGCAGCCTCCCAACCCCTTTGGGGGGTGAGCCACTGTGTCCCGTCTTTGTCTTTGCCCAGGGCACGTCCAGCGAGTGATGCGCCTTCGTTATGTTGCCATCCTCCACTGATTCACCTCTCGTTCCGTACCGTACCGGCGAGCCGCATATCCGATCGGTTCCCGGCCTCTCGGTTTGGTTCCTACTTTTTCTTCGTCGTTTGCTTCTTCCGCTTTTTTATTTATTTATCAGATCCTTCGTTAGATGGATCGGAACGTTACGAAGCCTCTGCCTCAGCCTCTGTTAGCAGACCGGCCTCGCAGGCCGTCGCTGTCGCCATTTGTCGACTTCATCTTCCGAAAACCCTTAGTTACTGAGCGGCTTAATGTTTGTGGCCCCTTTTTTGCGAGACTTTTTTTTCTCTGTTTTCCCCGCCATTTTCTCTCCCCTCCTCGGCGTTCCGTAGAAGTGGTGTCGAGCGCAGAAGGACACCCAACACACACACTCTCTCTCTTTCTCTCGTTTTCCTCGAGTTTTCTCCCCACTCGATGGTGTCTTTGTCTTCTGCGGAAGCGCCACGTAGCCCACCGGCCATGACACCTTGGAATATCAAACTTTGTCGCAGTGAGACCGAACACATCGAGGGAGTGGGGCCAAAGATGACGCATGAGACCCATTCGGTACAAGGACGAAAGAGGCGAATCGGCTTTTGTGTGTTGCTATAACGAACCTTTCTCATAAATAGATATCCGTTTTCGTTGTAAATGTTGATCGCTCACTTCTGCTTCGCTTGGTACCGGCACACGGTGGATGCTGGAGGAGCTGAGTATGTAAAGGACCTTTGGG
>NC_064878.1:1190000-1195000 GCF_943734665.1 Anopheles aquasalis | reverse complement strand
TGACTTGGTTTTTGATAATTGCCGAGAACGTCGACGCAGGCATGCAATTTGGTTCCGCAAACGAAGAACTAATGATAGGATGACTCGTCGACTGGTTGAGTGGAGAACGACATAATGGACCATTGACCATTTGATGCAAAAGCGACCTCCGCTAGCGATTGGTAACAGTTTTGGCCCATTTTGTGTGGCGTCCAACATTTTAATTATTACGAGCACAGTCATCAATCCTTCTTCCCCGGAATGGTATCACGCAGTTTTGTCGCGCACAGAAATTGTCCTCAAAACGGCACGTTTACGCAAGAGCCGCGCGCCCCAGGACCAATTAGAGCCACCGTGGTGCTCCATTTTGGTTACGAAAAGAATTAATACCAGGGTGTGAATTGAGATGCTACCGTTTCCCGTCCCGTATTTGCCGGAGGTTTATTTAGGTCCTCAAGTCAGAATGTCGATCCAGCCGCGCAGCAGGATGCGGAACCGAAGCACCGGTGCCCAAGGCGTACGTGACGTCGGGCACCGCATGTGGTCACACGCGGCTCTGCACCAACTGGCCACTTTTCTAGTCAGTAGTTTAGCCCGAGGCCACACATCCTTGTGGTTAACCGAGGCGAGGATTGTAGGCGAGTATCGGATGTCACTAGCGAGAGATTGACGAGTCTGTTGGGGTCTCCTTTTTTCCTTCGTACCAGCCTCACACCTCGGAGTGTTTCGTAAAAAAATGTAAATAATTGAACGTTATTTATTACTCGCTCGGTGCTCGGCCATTCGATAGGTTATGATTACCGATTCGAAGCAAATCATAGAGCATACAAATGGTCCTGGTGCTTGGCTACCGACAGTCACTCGCTCGTAATCTAACATGTGATTTGTTTCCGTTTCGTGGGTGTTTGCTACGCTGTGCCGTGGTATGGACATTAGATAAGGTTCGTTTTTTTATGGCGTGGGCGTTTAAACGATCCTTTACAACGTGACTGACTGACTGAAGTGGTTATGCGGACACACATGTCGCACTAAAAATCGGAACATTTGTTCCAAACTGGTATTTTTTTTTAAGAACAACCGAGATGAGTTTAAGAAATCATTGGAATACAGAACATTGCTTTCAAAGGTCCAGGTCTGCACATGGTCGTTGCCGAATAAATAAATGCTGTTGGTGTAAATGACGTTACTTATCCTTAAACGGTCCCTTGTCTATCTTCCCGTACTCGTTATTAATCGTTTATGCATGCGTATCATATTCCTATAATTTGGCTGCTTATCGTAGCATCAGTAGCATAACCTTGCCGCACGACCCACCGATATCAGATGACAGAGAGGCACGCATTCTGCCATTTCTTGGTCGGCAACCTCTCCTGGGACCGCTTTGGCCTAGAAAGGGCACGCACGCGGGCATTCGGCGTTAAAATGCATACATAATCCCATCACGATCACCTCATCGCGCCACGAGGTCGTCGTCGTCGTCGTCGTCCTCGGTGGTAGTGGTGCCAATTTGCATGTCCCAGTCCCTAGTGGCGCGCTTGAGATGTAATGATATCATAATCAAATTATGTGGATTATCATTAGATTCGGTCGGTTGCGATCGCACCCACGATGTGCCTATTGTTTGCGGTGAGTGTGAACGGCATGAAATAGGTTTATGAATGCAAATTATTGGTCCGCGCCACCGCATTATTGGTGCTGCTGAGTCGAAATTTCGTCAAAAACTATTGGCTGCACCGTGGCCCTAAGATGGTACGAGACGCTTCGCTTCGAATATCATTAGCGTTCACTCGGAGGATAACTAATTGGATCATCGGCCTCGCAATAGCTCTGACCTCGCATAAACTGGGCTCATGGGAAAACTATTCGTTCGGTGGTGGTTGGTGTGTAATTTTCAAACATTTTCTCGCTTGAGTTGCTGAGAAGAAGGAACAGGCGGGACAAGGGTGGTGCATCCTGTTGAGGGCAGGCAATTTTCATGCTTCCTCCGCTCCGCACTGCCGTTCTAATCCTTTCCACAAACAACTTAACGAGAGAGAAGCGTCGAGCCTAGGATGTGTCCTTCATGGCATCTTTCTACGTTCTTTTTTGGTTCATTGAAAGAGCGTTCCGTCAAGGATACGCAGGATAATCCAATTTCGATCGCACACAAACATCAATCGTGCGCACAGGCCTGAGCCACATTTGAAGCAAAACCATCGTGAAAAAATATGTTTTTCAGCTAGATAACGCCGCCAGCGATTTCTCCGGACTTAAATCCGGTGGAGAATGTTTGGCGGATGTTAGTTAGTGATCTTTACGGGAATGGCAAGCAATTTTACACCATATATCAGGTGGAAGTAGCTAATAAGAGTGCATGCCAACCCGCATTTCCAGGCATTTAATAGTAGAGGAGGAGTTGCTGATTATAAATAAAATAAAATGAATAGCCTAATGAACTGTTTTCCATCTTAATTTTATTTTTATGTAGCGTGAGGCTATCATTTTGAACCCCGCTGACAAACCACATTTTCTCCTGTTAAGGCTTAACAGGAGAGAATTTGTATGGCGCGCGCTCCTGTTAAGCCCTTAACAGGAGAGAGAAAATGTGGTTTGTCAACGGGATACTTACGTTTTGTTGAGACCGTTTCTACACTGCAAAGAATTTTTTTGACGAAAATATCATTGATGAAAAGCGTGTTTGGCGTTAACGCGTTTTGTAGGTGTGTTTTGTGCTATACTGTCGGCAGGATTTTGGCTAAAATAGCGCTTTTCATCAAAAGAGCTATTTTCGTCAAAAAACTTCTTCGCAGTGTAGAAACACTCTAATGCGCGACTTTGGTAAACATGTATTTGACAGTCACTGATCCAATATGGCGCCGAAAAAAGTGCCTCAAACTTCACCTGTTTAGTTAATACACATTGCTGTTTTGATTGAATTTCCCGGTTTGTGCGTTGTTGTTTCGTGAATTACAGCGATGGCGCAAACGGTTCTTGGGAAGATAGCGTCGGTGTCGCTGGAGAATTTTGTGTAAGTTCCGCGCTTTTTCCTTGATAACGCTTATTAACAGATTTCATTCTCCTCCGCAGGACTTATGACTCGGTGGTGTTTTATCCGGGGGACTACCTCAACATAATCCTCGGCCCAAATGGCGCGGGCAAATCTGCGATCGTCGCGGGGATCGTCCTGGGAATGGGCGGGAACTGTAAAGTCCTTTCCCGCTGCGAAAATGTAAGCCCCCGCGCCCGTTCCGTTGGTTGTTTCTAATCCCCCCGTTTTATTTGTAGATTGATAGTTACATTAAGAACGGAAAGGCCAGCGCCACAATCCGCATATCCATTTACAAGAGCCAACGACGAGACGTGCAGCGATTCTGTCGTATGTTTGACCACAGCCGGAAGGACACGTTCCAGATCGACGGGACGACGGTTTCGCACCGGGCTTTCCTGGAGAAGATCCGCTCGTACAACATCCAAATCGACAATCTGTGCCAGTTCCTGCCGCAGGACCGTGTGCAGGACTTCACGAAGATGAATCCCCGGGAGCTGCTGCTCAACACGCAGTCCTCCGTATGCCAGCCGCACATGAACGAATGGTTCTCTCTGCTAAAGACGAAACGGAGCGAGCAACAAAAGTCCGGCGCAGCGCGCGCCAACGGTGCAGAACAGCTACGGGAGCTCGAGGCTCGATCCGGCGTTCTGGAGCAGCTGCTGGAACAGAACCGTGCACGGCAGGAGTTCGAGGAACAGATCCGGGTCTGCATGGCGTGCAAGCTGTGGATGGAGTATGAGGATCTGTTCCGGCTGTACACCACCACGAAGAAGGATCAACAGGACGCTAGCGAATTGGTGCGAACGAAAGAGAAGGCGTACCGCAAGTGCCAAAAAGAGATGTCCGCTATCATGGCCAGGAAGGAGGAACTGCAACGCGGCATGACCCAAGAGACGACGTGCGCTCAAGAGTGCACCGACGAAATCAATCGGCTGGAGGAGCAAACGGAAGAGATAGAAGACGACATCCGGCGACGGAAGCGGGAGCTGCAGGATGCCCTCTCTAAGGCGGATGAGTGTCGCACCGAGCTGGAGGACGCAAAGATGATCCTGAGCGCGTTTATTCAAGATTGCGCTGACGCTGCGACTGCGCTCGGATCGGAGGAACAGATTAATGGACAAATCAATGCATTTAAAGCTGCCGAAGGGAAGGTACGGGAAGACTACGATCTGCACATCGAACGACGGCAGGAGTTGAATCAAAAGATCGACAGCGAGCTCAAACCGGAGATGATGAGCATTCAGCGCAGTATTGACACGATCGAAAATGAAGCCAACAATCGGTTGCGTTTGCTGCAGGCTCGGTTCGAGGGAACCTTCCGGGCGATCATGTGGCTGCGGGACAATACTCACCGTTTCAACGGCAGAATATATGAACCCGTGATCTTGGAGCTCAACGTACCGGTACAGGCGAACGCAGTTTTCCTCGAGAATACCATCGGTATCCGGGACCTGATTGCGTTTACCTGCGAGCAGACAGAGGACATGAATTTGTTCCTGCGGATAATACGTGAAGAACTCAAGATCCCAAGTGTGAACGCTATTCACAGTGCGGCGTCTGATTGTCTCCTTTGGAACCCAAAGTACCCGATCGCAAGCTTGAGGTAAGTAGAGGACGCATGGCAGCCCATCGAATCGTATCGCTAATGAGAATTTCTCCCCTTTAAGATCATTCGGATTTCATTCCTACCTCATCGACATGGTGGAAGGACCTTTTCCGGTGCTCAATGGATTGTGCAAGCTTTACAATCTTCACAACATTCCCGTCGGTAGCCCAGAGTCGGCCAAGCACGTGAACTCGCTCCCGGACGTGATTAGCGTCTTCTTCACCGCGACGAATCGCTTCCAGGTTTCGAAATCACGCTACACAAATGAAAAGTCCACCCGGAGCGATGTGCTGCAGGTGCGCAATCTGTTAAACCAATCCACGGACGTAAAGTTGCTGGACGAGAAACGGGCGCAGCTGAAACGGCTGGTGAATCATTGCGATAAGA
>NC_064878.1:1102500-1107500 GCF_943734665.1 Anopheles aquasalis | reverse complement strand
TCCTTCAGCTCACCGAGCCACACCTCTTGCTCGTCACCATCGTAAGCGATCTCTTTGGTGCGGAGTGGCTGCGGGAGCACGCACGAGGCCTTCTTCTGGGCGTCGCAGTACACCAAGATGGAATCTCGTGCATCTCCTTCATTCGGATCGATCCAATAGTGACCGGAGGAGAACTCGGGATGGGCCACAAACAGATCGCGACACGTCTTTGCCGGTGAGCCCTGTTTGCCGTCCGGATTCTTGAATGTACCGAAGGCAGCCTTCAGCTTCTCGTAAGCATTCTCCACCAGCTTCTGTCGTTCTTCGTCCGTCAGTTCGAATACGCGGCCGAGATTCATCGGCTCGTCACCCTGGTTTGGATCCGGACCCTTGGTGTTGCTCATTTGTCCATGACCCAGAAGAGCGGCAAGCGCAGCGGCATCGTATCCAATGCCTTCACCGGGTGGTCCTGGTGGTCCGGGTGGTCCTTGAGGTCCTGGTTGGCCAGGCTTACCGTCGTTTCCAGGAGAGCCACGTGGTCCAGCACCTCCAAGCATACCCTGTGGTCCTGGCGATCCATCACGGCCAGGTGGTCCCCTTGGGCCAGACTCTCCTGGTTTGCCAGCTGGTCCTGCGTTACCAACGTTCCCCTTATCTCCAGGGGGACCAGCCGGACCTGGTAAACCTTGCAGACCGATTAATCCTCGATGTCCTTTCGCTCCTTTCAATCCCGCTTCCCCGTTTTCTCCCTTCGGACCCTCATTTCCTGGTGGGCCAGGCTTTCCCCGAGGCCCAGGCGGTCCGTCTATTCCATGTGGTCCAGTTTCGCCACGCAATCCGCGTTCCCCCGACTGGCCTATCGGCCCAGGCTGGCCAGGCGGTCCAGGAAGTCCTGGAGCACCAGGTGATCCTTGAGGTCCAGTAGCTCCAACCGGACCCTTGTCTCCTGCTCGTCCTGCTATTCCTGCTGGTCCCTGTTTGCCTGGCATTCCTGTAAGATAGATGAAAATGCTGAGAGGTGGTGGAGAGCGGCAAAGCGTACTCACCTTCTACATACCTTCAGGTCCAGTATCACCCGTTGGTCCAGGTGGTCCAGCTGGTCCCAATTGACCGGGAGGTCCTGGAGGCCCGTCATTTCCGGCTTTTCCTGGATGGCCAGCTTCGCCTGCCGCTCCTCGCATGCCGCGTAATCCTTGAGGTCCTTGAGGACCAGGCAAGCCCGGTAATCCTCTGTGGAGTTGGGAAGAGGAAATCATCGGAAGATGATTTCAGGTTGAAAAAGCAGCGAATCTTATCGATCACTGGTTTCAATTACCGGTCACCAGGCACGCCGTGAGGTCCTTGATTTCCTGGAGGTCCTGGAGGTCCGTCACTGCCAGCTTCTCCCTTCACCCCCTCGATCCCTTGAGGTCCTGGTGGACCTTGCGCGCCAGGATTTCCTGGACGACCCGTCTCGCCCGGATTTCCTTTCATGCCTGGTGTCCCCGGTGTGCCTGCCGCTCCAGGGTTTCCAGTTTGACCCTAGAATGACGCGAATATCATTTGTTGAACACGCACGCAGTTTGAATCTGTTGTTGAAAAGCTGTTGGAATGTTGCTACTTACAATAGGTCCTTGATCTCCTGGTCGTCCTTGGATACCCATTGGTCCAGATTCTCCACGCATACCTTGCTCTCCTCGCGCGCCCTTGGGTCCCGTAAGTCCGACCAATCCTTGTGGGCCTGTGTGCGGTATAGATAGTAATCGAGGAAAATTCGTTTCGTGGATAAAGGAAGGATTCGTGGATAAAGACGAACTCATAAGAAAAATAAAAGCGCACCTGCTTCTCCCGGAATTCCTGGCAGTCCAGAATTTCCTTGCTCACCCTTCAAGCCTGGGCTTCCTCGATCACCCTGTTTGAAAGACCATAATTATCGATAAGGATTCGACTCAGTTTTGCATGAAACGTTTGCTGTTTGTTATAAACTAAAAAACAAAAACCTTCAATCCGGGGGCTCCAACAGATCCTGGAGGTCCTGGAAATCCTTGCAGACCCTGCTGACCGACTGGACCGCGATCACCAACAGCTCCTGGAGCTCCTGGTTCTCCCGCTGATCCTGGATTTCCTGGTTCGCCTTTTTCCGCTGGCTCTCCTGGCTGGCCTGCTGGACCCATGGGTCCCTGTAGACCGCGTTCTCCGATTCTCCCAGGAGGACCTTCCGGACCGGGTGGCCCTGAGCTGCCTCGTTCGCCTTTCTCGCCAGCAGGACCAGCTGGTCCTCTTAACCCTGGCATTCCGACCATTCCGGGAGCCCCTTGGTGTCCTTTCATTCCAGTAGCTCCAGCCGGTCCCTGTAATGGAATGAATTTGAAATCAGTTCTTCGCCGAACCGGAAAAAAAAACTTTGCTTCTTACCGGTGGTCCATCATTTCCTTGAGATCCTGGTTCCCCTCTTTGCCCAGCAGTGCCTGGAGTGCCCACCGGTCCGCGTTCTCCTGGGAATCCTCTTTCGCCACGAATTCCTGGCTGGCCTGGCTGACCTGGTTGCCCCGGTGGCCCATTTTGACCATCTTTGCCTGCAGCTCCGGCCGCTCCCGCTGGGCCTGGTAATCCTTGGAAGCCTCGAGGTCCTGAGACGCCAGGGGGGCCACGTTCCCCATCAATACCAGCTGGCCCAGGCGGTCCCATAATACCTAAGAGAGAGAGAAAGAGAGCGGAAAAAGTGTGAGCGAGATGGGGAGAATCAAGCGACAAATAAAGGTTTCCAACGCGTACCTGGCGGTCCATCTTTTCCAGCATCGCCACGTGGTCCGACTGCTCCTGGTGGTCCTGGATCACCATCTTTGCCAGGTTCGCCGGTGAATCCTTTATCACCTGGTAATCCAATAGGGCCAGGCAAACCAACGAGGCCTTGAGGTCCTGGCTCACCAACTTTACCATCTGATCCTGGCAGCCCTCGTTCTCCAGGCGATCCGCTTTTTCCTTGTGCACCCGGCCTCCCTGGTTGCCCTCGTAAGCCTTGGATACCGGCTGGTCCAGGTTGTCCAACATCTCCTGTTGATCCCTTTGGACCCTGTGGACCAGTTGCTCCGCGATCCCCAGATTGTCCTTTGACACCTTGTGCGCCATCAGGACCAGGCAACCCAGGTTGGCCAGGTATACCCCTTTCTCCCTGAGGCCCAGAGAGTCCAGCTGGACCACGCATTCCTCGTTTGCCTCGTTTGCCTTCAGGCCCAACCGCTCCAGGCAGTCCGCGAGGTCCGGGGATACCAGCTTCCCCTTTGATGCCTGCTTCTCCCTTATAACCTCTCTCCCCAGTTAATCCTTGTTCGCCCTTAGCTCCCTGGGCTCCTGGACTGCCATTCTCTCCAGGAGATCCTCGCGCTCCTGGATAACCAGCTGGGCCAGCCAGCCCAAGCGATCCTGGACTCCCTTTTTCGCCGGGAATGCCATCCTTGCCCGCTTGGCCGGGTTGACCTGCTTCACCCGATAAGCCTGGTCGACCAGATTCGCCACGCTGTCCTTGCGGGCCTTGACTACCTTTTGGTCCAACAGCACCCATATCTCCCTTCGCTCCTGGAGTTCCAGGAAATCCAGGACTCCCAGTTTTGCCAACCGGACCCTTTAAGAAAAAAAAAGATTGCGATAAATGTGTTTGCACTGCGTTACGCGTCACGCAATGACTCACCGGTGGCCCTATTTGTCCAGCAATTCCATCAATGCCTCGCAGGCCAGGTGGTCCGGGTGCACCTTCCCTTCCTCGCTCGCCCCGAGGTCCAGGAGGTCCCTAGAAAGCAGAAGATTACAGATACATACAGAACAGCCATAGATTAAAAAAACAGAGTGAAGCAAACTTACAGCCGCACCAGCAACTCCAGCGGGGCCAGTAGCTCCAACGGATCCTTTCTCCCCAACCGCACCAGTTTCTCCTTTCATACCCTCCGGTCCTGGTAGTCCTTGATGTCCTTTAAGTCCGGGAACGCCAGGCATACCAGGCAGGCCTCTTGGCCCCGGTAAACCAGCGGGACCAGGCAACCCAGTCTCACCATCATCTCCAGCTGCGCCATCTTTCCCTGGTGGTCCAGGCAAACCACGAGGTCCGGGTGGCCCGCCAACGCCAGGCACGCCAGGTTCTCCTGAGAAAATTCCAAGATCACAGCGAATGTTAGTGGATTTGTGTTAGTGGACGCCACTGGGAAACGCTGCTTGCCTGGTTCTCCACGCGGTCCTTGAAATCCTTGAGGGCCGGTAGCACCGACCGGTCCGGGGGGACCTCTGGGACCGACTGGTCCAACCTGCGCTTGCATAAACTGGAAGTTCTCGGGACCAGGTCCTTTGTCAGGCCCACCCATGGACTCTTGCAGTTGTTGCGTGTAGAATGTTAGATCCGGTGCTGGTCCTGGTGGCCCCGGTAAACCGGGAGCTCCTGGCATTCCTGGCACTCCAGGCTGGCCTACTTCTCCAACTGGTCCTGGTTCACCAACGGGTGCCGCTGGATATCGATTGCCAACGGCTGATGCATCAAACTCGGGCTTCTCCGTGGTGGTCGTGGTGGTGGTGGTGGTCGTCGTCGTTCTCGGTTGCGGTGTCACACGAGGACAATCGGCCTCGTCACACGTGACAACGGAATTGCGGCACCGACAAGTGGCACAACCTTGGTATCCAGACTGGAAGACTTCGTTCTCTCGGTACCACGCGCCTTCGTAATAGCAAGTGGACGGTTGAAGGATTGCTTCCGGTTCCGGAGCACGTGGTGTGGTGCTAGTGCTCGCCACCGGTTCCCGCGGAATCTCATCAACCGGTTGCCGAAAGCCCGCCTCCGGACGACGATTCGAGCCTGGTAATGACATGAAACACATATGCTTTCATTAACGATCTGCGTCACCGCGCAAGTCGTTGGCCAACGAGCGGAATGCCATGTGCTTCGATTCCATTTCCAGATGTTGTTTGATCTCAAATTTGTCCAACAGATGGTTTAGCGGTTTGGTTTTGCGAAATCAAAATCTGACTTTTCTGCTGGTGCGCATTGCTCGCGTACTTAC
>NC_064878.1:1087500-1090000 GCF_943734665.1 Anopheles aquasalis | reverse complement strand
CGGTTGCGTTCAACCCCCCGTCCGGTGGAAATGGGAAAATCGATAACTACTAGCCGAAAATCAGCTTCAGACGCTGCAGTAACCGAGGTTACTTCGGAGTTTCTCTACCAGGTATGGAGCTGACTAACGAGAAAGACGCGTTTCTTGTCCTCATCGTCCTTGCCTTCGTTCGCATCCGTCGGTCTATTTGCTTTTTATCGTTTGCAAGATAATCGTTCTGCTCTCGTTCGGTTGGGTGGGGGATGGACGTAACCTGGCGAACGTTTGCGACTGATATATCCTGTACCAGTGTCGGTCTGCAGCAGGCTCGGTGCCGGCAGACCACGGTACGCTATGCGAAAGTACACAAAAGAACAAGCAATTAAACTCACATGCTCGAGACACGCACGATGGTGCCACGCGGTGGCGTGTGTAACGTGACGTCATGCTAGGCTTCCGCTCTTTGCGATCGTAATGCGCAATCGGGCCCGGAGAGAGAAAGATTGGCTGGTTCATTTATGGCCCCTTCTATGGTTATGTTGTGCGGTTAGCTTCATTGGCAATCAATAAAGGCCGCGTTTATCGAGGCTCGTACTCGTTCATCCGGTTCGAGTTCTTTTATCAAAGGACCATGAAAACGATTGTCAATTACACTGCCGCTTGTCACGAGATATACAGTCAAGTTGTCATTGAAAGAGATTCGAGAATGACGCATCCCAGCAAACCAGCAATCGAACTGCACGTCCCGTGAATCCAATTTTTCAGTCAATGACATCACGAAGCAGTATTGTTTGTATTTAAGAAAGCAATTATTTTTATTAAATTTGTACTATAAAAATTGGCTCATCTTGTTCAATTCATAGCGTGTGCAGCTCTTTAAGCAGTGTACAACTGACAGGTAACTGGGTCTCCTGGCAGACAGGCCTTGAATGGAGCGTAGTAGATATAATTTTCAAGGCAAGTTTTCACTGACGGCTCTCCCTGATAGCAGTACACGTACTGGACGCAGTCATTTTCGATGGTTAGATATCCAGTAAAATCGCCCTCACAGCTGGGAGAGCCAGGATCACCACCCGTTGCTGGTGGAGTAGGTTCTGGCTGAGGCTCAGATTCCGTCTCTACTTCAGTGGTGATTTCCGTCGTTGTTGTCTCGGTGGTAGTAGGAGCATCGGTAGTAGGTTCTGGCTGTGGCTCAGATTCTGTCTCTACTTCAGTGGTGATTTCCGTCGTTGTTGTCTCGGTGGTAGTAGGAGCATCGGTTTGTGGCTGAGTCTCTGTCTCTGGTTCAGTAACAAGCTCTGTAGTAACCGTTGTTGGCTCTGATCCAGCTCCCTGTGAGTCACAACTATCACCCTTCTGCTTGACGCACAGGTGCAGCTTTGAAGAATAAGCGTAGCCCTTCTTGCAATTCTCCTCCTTGGCCTTGCTCTTGTAGCACGAGATGTATTTCTTGCACGTTTCCGGATGAGGCTTCGATCCCAGAAAAACATTCGCACAAACGTAGTCGTACTTTCCAGCAGGCTCTTCCGGGTTAGCTCCAGTTTCGTTGCTCTCACCAGAGGCATTTCCATTTCCAGCTTCATTGCTCTCACCAGAGTTATTTCCATTTCCGGTTTCAGTACTCTCTCCAGAGGCATTTCCATTTCCAGTTTCGTTACTCTCACCAGATTCGGATGAAGCAGTGCTAGCAGTTGGTGGCGCTACAGTTGGCGCAGGGTCTTCTGGATTAGATGCGCAGCTTGCGTCCTTCTGCTTGACGCACAGGTGCAGCTTTGAAGAGTAAGCGTAGCCCTTCTTGCAATTCTCCTCCTTGGCCTTGCTCTTGTAGCACGAGATGTATTTCTTGCACGTTTCCGGATGAGGCTTCGATCCCAGAAAAACATTCGCACAAACGTAGTCGTACTTTCCAGCAGGCTCTTCCGGGTTAGCTCCAGTTTCGTTGCTCTCACCAGAGGCATTTCCATTTCCAGCTTCATTGCTCTCACCAGAGTTATTTCCATTTCCGGTTTCAGTACTCTCTCCAGAGGCATTTCCATTTCCAGTTTCGTTACTCTCACCAGATTCGGATGAAGCAGTGCTAGCAGTTGGTGGCGCTACAGTTGGCGCAGGGTCTTCTGGATTAGATGCGCAGCTTGCGTCCTTCTGCTTGACGCACAGGTGCAGCTTTGAAGAGTAAGCGTAGCCCTTCTTGCAATTCTCCTCCTTGGCCTTGCTCTTGTAGCACGAGATGTATTTCTTGCACGTTTCCGGATGAGGCTTCGATCCCAGAAAAACATTCGCACAAACGTAGTCGTACTTTCCAGCAGGCTCTTCCGGGTTAGCTCCAGTTTCGTTGCTCTCACCAGAGGCATTTCCATTTCCAGCTTCATTGCTCTCACCAGAGTTATTTCCATTTCCGGTTTCAGTACTCTCTTCAGAGGCACTTCCATTTCCAGCTTCGTTACTCTCACCAGAGTTGTTTCCATTTCCGGTTTCAGTACTTTCACCAGATTCGGATGAAGCAGTGCTAGCAGTTGGTGGC
>NC_064878.1:1075000-1077500 GCF_943734665.1 Anopheles aquasalis | reverse complement strand
GACGGAGCGAGGCCGGGGGGATCCTCCGGTGCTTCCGGTTTTCGGTTGGTTTGCAATGAACCAAACGTTCTTTTTATGGCCAGCGGGTTTGCTGTTTTACTGATAACTAGGTTATGGTTGAATGAGTTTGCCCTGGGACTGGTTTTGCACCACCGCCGCTTGTTTGTTGTTTGTCCAGCATTTTTTTTTTATGTTTCTGCCGTGGATGATAAACGTAAATAATGGCTGTGGTGATATGTTGAACGACACGCCAGATTGCAAGCAGTAAAATAGAGAGCAAAATGGTCAGAAAAGTGATAAAAAATGGTTCGGAACAGGTCCGGAAGAACGCGGCGGCATGGCCTCGGTGCCTTATTGAATTTTGCAAATTTATGTGGTTTCACGCGATGATTAAAAACATGTTGGTCATCCTTCGGGGTGGGGAATGGGGAGTGAATGGTGGTTTGGTTGGTGGTTGTCGATTAAAATAATAGCTAATTCCATTGACTCACAGACACACTCGCACACAAAAGCAAACCGGAAGAGGTGGAGATAAAATGTTGGAATCTATCGATTTTTAATTACTTACTAATCTCGTACCCCCGGCGGTGCTGGTGGTTATTGAAATGGAAAAATCTAACCATTTAATCGAGGCCAACGAAAAAGGACATCCAAGGACGGACAGATAAGCGTATGGTTGTCTAATCAAACTGCAAAATCATAACCATTAGCTTATCTATGCTAATTTCGATTCAAACAGTTAATGGCGCAACCTGCGATTATGATTCCATCATTTCCTTTGTTAACCGGTGCGTAGTGCAAATGGAATGATTAAAAACAGATTCTGGGGCAGATTGACTCGTTTTAGAACGCACATCACGCGCATGGTCAGCTGCAGTTTATGAAGTGCTGATTGCGATACCATTCCTGGCCGATATCCTGGTGATGGTTGCCCGGATTGCTCTATATTGCTTCATCATCCCAGGGATACGCGTATCAATCACGTTTGGTAGCGTCAGTCGGGGATTGGCTGTAATTATGATTTATTTATATTTCCCCAGCTGCAGGACCTACATTCGCACATTCTGATGCTCCAGTGGCCAAGTAATAACTGCCAGTGCGCTCGTATCTCTCTATTGCCAATGATTGATTGATGTCCTAACAACGCACAATAAACACACTTTCGTCCTATTTCGTCCGCAGCTTAGTAGGCCTGTCGTTGCCCCCCCCTAGCGCAAGAGAGAACTCGCGAAGGGGGCTCATCAAGCCCTGGACCTGGCCTACACACGACGCGAATGTGGACCAGGCATCGATTTATCAATTTATGTATCTCGTTTTGTTGCATTAGGATTTGTTCCATGACACTTTCTACTCTGCTCGTGGACGCCTTTTTCTCTTTTTAGGAGAGGTTGAAATCATAATCCTCGGGAAGATGCTGCGTACTTTTACAATCGTCAAGACATCCGGCTATCCAGGACAATCCAGGCCCTCAAAACCAGCTGGATCCGGGGACAATCCCGTCCTCGAAATTGTAATCCATCAAGCGCACTGCTGCAGATGGTTTTATGAGCTCACACTTTGCGCCACAATCATCTCGCATCACGCTCGACGCTGGCCATAGATTGCACATCGCGGATCCGGACTTCGCGGGAAAACTCCGCATTTTTTTATGCCACCAACGGCCGGGAGTCTTCGGAATGAGGGCTATAAAAATAAAATGAATCATGAATCTGGTGCTTACGGAGCTGGTGGCGCGCGCCGAGAGGAGCGAGTGAGTTCCATAAAACGATTAAGAGCGACACGTGCGGCGTGACAGGAAACATTTCTCGGTGGCTTCCGGGCATCGTTCCCGCTGGCGTCGGCTACAATGCTAACAAGGTCTTAACGGGGACACGTGCATCGATCACGCACCAACCGTTCGGTCGTTCCTTCGGCCTTTTGGGTGAGTCAAAAATCAGCACCATGTGCCGTAAGGGTGACCATCTCTCTCTCTCCCTCCCTCCGTCGCCGGTGCTGACATGCGATATTCAATTAGAAATTGGAAAACCCGAAAGGGAGAACCCATAAGACGAAGACGAAAACGCGAACGCTCTGCAGAACTTCCAAATTGTCACGAACGCCAATCCCCTCGGAAGGAAAATTACCTTCCCCGTGTGCAGTGGTGAAGATTGCGCCAAATTAGGGCTTTCGGCGGTATCCTGGAAGCGGAAACGTGGAACAATCCTAGGACGAACAGGAGCGGGCCAGGAGCGGTCGATGTAGTTTCTACAAATTGACCTTTTTCGTGTCCGTGGCCGAACGGTGGTCACGCGTGTGTTCGTTCGTGTTCAGACCATCGGAGACTAACCAATTTAGTGGTCGTCAGACGTCTAGACGGCTCCCGTGAGTACCGCGGGGCCCCGGGTACGTCATTAGGGCGACTATACCGACTGGTCCTGGTCCTGCTCCGGACGTTTGCTGAGCAAGCCTCTCCATCTAGTCTCCGGTCGGAGTGGCTTTGCACGAAGGTGCACTCTGCACC
>NC_064878.1:1015000-1022500 GCF_943734665.1 Anopheles aquasalis | reverse complement strand
TTGAGCCAATCGTCCCCCGCCCACAACCAATGACCATATCTGGACGGTGTTCCGGTGTGATAATGCACGGCTCGTAAAGCTTATCAGACGGCAAACGTAAAATGCCGAATTTGTGGAATTGGCATTGAAAGATAATCAGCCTCGCCACAGTGACCGATATGGATTCGAATTGTCAATAAATATCCACCATCCGGTAGGCGCCAGCTTTAGTAGAGCCTCAACTGACCAACGTGGTGTGTTAAAGTGAAATGATTTTAAAGAAAAGCTCCGCCATAGGGGCGGCCCCTTTGTTGCTGCTGCTGCTGGTGCTGGCAGTGACTCCATCCCGTGGACAATTGATTCCCGTGCCAGAGGCCGTTAATGATCCTGTCGCCGAATCGGTATGCTTCGGTGTGAATGCCGGCATTTTCCCGCATCCCGATCCAGCGCTATGCCATGTCTACATCTCCTGCACCTTCGAGAGGCCCATCGTTTATCAGTGTGCTGCGGGGCTAGTGTTTGAGGCGAGCTCGCTGCGTTGTGTGCCGGGCGATCGAGAGCAGTGTGGTGATCGCAGCGAGCCCGAGTGGACGGCCAAATGTGCCGCCTTCTCGTACGCCTTCTTCCCCGATCCCAACGAGTGCTGGAAGTTTGTGTTTTGTGTGCTTGGAACGCCGAATGCTTACACTTGCCGCGCTGGTGAGGTCTGGTCTCAGCAGCATGGAGCTTGTATGGCTGGCAATCGTGAAACCTGCGAAGTGTTTGACATCAGCAACATCTGCCGCGGACAACCAGACGGATTGCAACCACATCCCGAAAGCTGCACACAGTTTGTTCGCTGTACGGATGGTGTGGCGTCGGGCGAGTACTGTCCAACGGGAGAGGTATTCACGGGTCAGGAGTGTGTCATCGGTAATACGGATACGTGCGAAGCGGAATCGGATGTTTGCCGTGGTGTAGCAGCGAACGATTTGCGGCCACATCCGAACGAATGTCATCTGTTTGTCTTCTGCTCCCCACAAACTGGACCGACGGTGTTGATCTGTCCACCGAACGAGATCTTCCGGCCAGACATTCGCTTCTGTGTGCCCGGTGATCGTGCAACTTGCGAGTACAGTGGAGTGGATACGGCTTGCGTTGGCCGTCCATCGGGAGTCGTTCCACATCCGACCTCCTGCGAGATGTACCTCGAGTGCAGTGGTGGCGTATCGATCATACGTTTATGCCTCGCCGGAACCATCTTCAATCCTCAAACGGGAACGTGCGCCATTGGCGATTCGCAGACCTGTCTAGTGACCGAAGGACTCTGCACTGGTCTGCGCGATGGGTTAGTGCTCGAGCATCCTTTCTACTGTGGCATGTTCCTGTTATGTCAGGGAGGACAGGCACAGATTCACGACTGTCCACCGGGAGAAATCCTGCGAGTCGAGTCACAGTTCTGCGTCCCCGGTGATCTAGCAACCTGCGAGCGATTCCCACTGGAGACAATGTGTACGGGAAGGGACGGAGGATTCCTGTTGCCTCATCCAACCGATTGTGCTCTGTTTGTTTGGTGTGTGCAAGGACAGGCCGAAGTGCATAACTGCCAAACAGGACACATCTTTGATGCTCCAACGCAAACTTGCAAACCAGGAAATGCCCAGGACTGTACGCCACTGACGGGAGTGTGTAGTGGACTGCCCGAACAAACGGTTCTACCACATCCGGACCGTTGTGACTATTTCATATGGTGTATCAATGAACAACCTTCGATTAATCCATGCCCTCAAGGGCAAATACTTCGTCCAGAAGCTGAGTTTTGTGTGCCTGGTAATCCCGAAACCTGCGCCTTTGACAACCTCGAGGACATGTGCCTTGGACAACCCAACTATACGCTGTTCCCCCATCCATCGCAGTGTTTCTTGAGGGTCGTCTGCATGGATGGAGTGTCGACCGTGCAAAGTTGTCCCACCGGAAGCGTATACCATGCACCGTCAAGAGCTTGTTTGCCCGGTAATCCGTCTACTTGCGAAGTGTACAACAACATTTGCGTTAATCAACCTACGGGACCGATCCCGAACCCGTCGACCTGCGTTAACTACATTCACTGCGAAGCAGACCGACCATTCCTGTCAGAGTGCTCCAATGGCCTCATATTCGATCCTGAGGCCGGCCGGTGTCGAGTGGGAAATACGGAAACGTGCGAAGTACACGATCCCATGTGCACCGGTGTGTTATCGGGGACGTTCTTGGAGCATCCCAACCTGTGCAACCTGTACGTTTGGTGCTTAAACGATGAGTCGTTTGTAGTCCCGTGCGCCGATGGACTCATCTTCAACGAAAACGCTCAAACCTGCGTCCCGGGAAATGCCAACACCTGTCTTCCGCATCCGGTGGAAACGATGTGCGAAGGAGCTCAGAGTGGAATCGGATTTCCGCATCCCGATGGTGGATGCACGGAATTTATTCTCTGTACCAGTGGCCAACCGACGGTAACGGCTTGCACGGTCGGATTCATTTTCCATCCTCAATCGCAGTCCTGCCAACCGGGCAATACGGTCACCTGCGAGCTGATCGATGGTGTGTGCGCCAATCGACCGGATCAGTGGGTCATTGAGCATCCCAATCTCTGCAGTCACTTTATCTGGTGCATCGGTGGTGGAGTGCAGATTCACCCGTGTCCGGATCGCGAGATCCTTCGTCCTGATGCTCAGTTCTGCGTTCCGGGTGATGCCAGCAGCTGTGTCTTTGATCCAGTGGAGCGTATGTGTGAAGGACGCAGCGATGGCTTGGTTTATCCTCATCCAACGGATTGTCGTCAATCGGTTCGGTGCTCGGGAGGTGTTTCCATTGTCGAAACTTGTCGCCCCGGAACGATCTATCGTGCCGCGACTCAATCGTGTGTCGCTGGCAATGGCAATACGTGCGAGTTCCTCGATGGCTTCTGTGTCGGTCGTCCGGATGCAGTGTTGCCTCATCCGGAAGGTTGCGCACTGTTCCTTATGTGCACTTCCGGCGTCACCACGGCGCTCCAGTGTCCGGAAGGGGAAATTCTGCATCCCGAGCATCTGGTTTGTGTGGCCGGTAACGCTGAGGACTGTTCGCTCTCACCGGTCACCACCGAGCCGCCCATCATCTCCGTCTGCGAGGGGCGACCGGACGGAAACTACACGCATCCACTGCTGTGCTATCTGTTTATCCGTTGCACGGCCGGTGTGACCGAGATTATGACCTGTCCCCCGAACCACATCTTCCTGGGTGCCCTACGCGATTGTGCACCTGGTGATCAGAGCACCTGTATTCCCTTCTGATAAAGCGAATCAATAAAAGCATCCAACACCCTGACACACTCACTTGCGTTGCTTATCATTTCGTGTTTTTTTTACTGCGGCACCGCTGATAAGGTGTCCTCCGTGCGTTTATCCGATTCCAACGTCGTCGTCGTCGGTGCGGTCAGTGTCTAATCTGGCAAAAGCAGTCGCGTCAGTCTGCAGATGGCTATGCGCCTGTCAGTGATCTGCGCGTGGCTCAGCCTTTTAACGTTGGCCGCGACATTGAGCGGTGCACTCGTACGGGGTGAGTCGTACGCTAAGCTGATCATCTCCGAGACAGTTCCACGGGAACGAAGCTTCTTCCGGTGGTTAATCTTTGGCGACTCGGTGTGGTACGTTATTTTCCGTTTCCTTTTCTTCGCCAGCTAATTTCTCTTCGATCGTTTTCTAGCACAACACCAGCTACAACGAAAACTGAGCCGCAGGAGAGTACAATGTTAGACTCGCCCTACCTGACGCTGGCTCTCAAACTGACGCTCATGGCGATATTGTGCTACACCCTTTGATACGTAAACCTCGCTTATCGCCACATCTACAGCGGATACAGTTCATTCACAGAGTCGCCGAGGGGGAGCTACGATATGATAACGCGAATCCACGAATTCTTATCACCTATCGGCTTCAGTCTTGTACGTAAACACTAATAAAAGGGTTTAGATGGAAACCAGACGGTTGTTGTTGCTCTCTGAGCCATAAACCGTGCCCAAGTGACATTTATTGGCTTTCTTCAGGCACCGGTCAGCGGCCAGCAACATCACGGAAACAGACTGGAACAGTTAACTGGATTGCCCGTGACGCAGCGGTTTGCGGTTGCATCAAACACGAAGAATGGCGGACAGGTTTCGATTCGGACCACACGCCGGACGCACGTGATGAAACGATTGCACTGGAACGGGTGTGGATAGCTGCCATCGGCACGATCGGCGCAGTACTGTGGGTTTACGGTGGCCAATTCACACTCACGATCCTCATCCTCCGGATGGCAGTCTTGGTAAATATCGTTGAAGATCGTTCCTTCCGGACAATGGTTGCTGGTCGGAGGGTTGGAAGCACAATCGATGTACTGGGTGCAGTTCGTCGGATTGGCGACAAAGGTGCGCCAAGCATCCACACAGAAGAATGACTCCCAGTTGGGTCGCGTTTGCTGACAACCAGACACCTCCTCCGTCGTGCCCTCGATCGTCACGGGCTCAGTGGAGTCAGTCGATCCCGGTTCCGGGGTAGGCGTTGTCACGTGAGCACAATCGTACTGTGATTCTTTCACGCAGAACAGAACGGTCGGATGGAAGACGAATCTCGTCGGACAGCGTTGAACGCTCGCTTGTCCTTGCGAGCAAACCACATACTGTCGGCAATCACCGGGGTCGGCGAAGGTTGCGAATCGAATTCCCTCGCAAAGAGACTGTCCGTAGACGCAGCACGAAGCCAGCGTGCTGAGCGCGAAAACCATGAACACGTGTCGGACCATCTTGCTCCGCGAGGAAACTATTCGTTGTGCTTCAGTGGAACACCCCGTGAGAACTGTGATCAGCCTGCCGTTGGGGATCTCATTTTATCTTCCCGAGAATGATAAGCGAATGGCAACAGATGCACCACCGGTACTGGCGAGCTCGGTAGTTCCCGGAAAGGAGCTTTGCAGTTTTACAGCGACAGACTGATCGTTTAGGTTGCATCGTAAGTGCATTGATGACTGAAATGGAGGACAAACATTGGCGATGCTAATGAGACGAGTGCATTTAAATTCTGTGTAAAGTTCATTTTATCACGTTCGTACCATAAAGTTGCTGCATGAACTAAGTTCTAGTTCCACGCAGCATCGAGGCTCGTAGCCACGGTAATTTGAATAAAATTTCTACTCCAATGGCGGCCTAGAGTCTGTTTGTGCGTTCAGGGGGACTTTGAAGATTTTATTTTAAGCATTTTCGCTGTAAAATGCTGTAAAGTGCGGCAGCATCCGACGATAGTGTCTAGCGTCTTTCGTTGTTTCGCTGCTGGAGGATTTAAAAGCCAAACCCAACGCCCCAACGCCCAACACCCACCCTCCCAAAACCGTTACACTACGTTACGTCCGTTACATTTTCAAAGCAGCATACTTTCCGGCGTGATCGCGATCGCGAAATGTTTAAATAGACCGTTACTTTTAAGGGAGATAAGGTATTTTTGGGCCAAAAAAGGCCCGTTTTGATGATTTTTTGTGGCGTAACCATTCAACTTAATTTTTTCAAGTAAATGACATACTAATCTACATCTTTTAAAGAATATTTGGTATTGTTTTGAGGCACATTCATTCAAAAATTAATCCATGGCATCAAATTTTGGTACGCGTGTCGTCACAAAGGTACTTTTTGCGGTGCCCATCGTAGCTGCGTGATGAGTCATCAGAAAAATACAAATTGGCGTTCGTTTGAAAGATTATAAGTTTATCCAGATAGTCCCGGGTAGTTTTTGTTTATATTCCAATTTTTCAATTTTTGGCAGATTTTTGAAGTTGAAAAAAAGTGATGCTTTTTGCGATTCTGCTATAAGAAACGAGCTTTACATAATTGTTAAAAAACGTATCAACAATTTTCATGAAATCTTGACGGGATAACCTGGCAAAAAGTGTACAGATTATGTGTTAAAAATTTCACATCGATCGGCCCCGTAGTTTATACGGTATGATGAGCACCGACTTTAAATCGTTGGAACGCGAAAACGAAACGCGGATTTTTAAAAAATCTGTAACTTGGTCAGTTTTGTTTCGATTGATCCAAAAAATTTACACAATATTCATAAAAGAATCATCATTCAGGAAAAAATGTTAAAAATATGTGACACAAGAAAAAATAAATACCGTACTCCCCCCTCAATATAAAGTCGATTAATCATTCACCAACCACCAAACATCACATCATTGAGCACATCATTGAGCTCCAATTGATTGATCCAACACCACATTTCTCCTGATCAAAGTCCCCACGAGGCACACGTGACACCACGAAACTCAATCAATTGTCCGTCACCTGCAATCAAACGTTGAAGAAAAATTGAAAATGACTCGTCAAAAATGTCATACCCACGAAGATGTGAACTATTTTTAGCGAATTTTTCATTGATAAATGCCGCCAGACGGACCGCCAGAGTCGGTCTGTTTACCACGCGATCCGTGCCTGTGCTCTGTGATTGTGGGATTTGTGTAATCTCATGGTGAGACCTCGATTGTTATCTAGAAACCCGTAGAATCCGGATGTTCAGGTGCCTCAGGGGCCAATCCCTGAACGATCCGAACCAAATGCAGCCATGCTCTTATCGTTGCGTGAGTCGCTAATCACCATCGGGAATCGGGAATCGGCAGCTAACGGATGGCTTATTGTTTTCCGCCGCATTCACAGGCAGTGATTTACGATTTTATTTGGAACAGCTGCGTGTCCGGTTGCCACTTTGTATAAAAGCGCATAGTGATCGGGAGTGGATCAAACAGAACAGTCTAGAGAATTGAATCGAAAGGTACAGCGTCCCCCGAAACAATTAAAAATGAAGTTTCTTTTGGCAATTGTCGCCACGGTGCTAGTGCTAGCGAGCGTTGTTAGTGGTATCTCGCTGAACGAAGTGGAACCACAACATGGTTCAAACAGCTCTGAAAGCAGTTCACAAGAAGACAGCCCGAATGTGTGCGAAGGATTGCTCATCGGCATCCTGAAGCATCCGTCGAGCTGCTTCAAGTACATTTCCTGCTACCTCGAAACGGCCACCGAGCAGACCTGTCCACCGGATACGATCTTCGACCTTCAAGAGATCACCTGCGTCCCCGGAAACCAGCGTACGTGTCGCAAGGAGGGGGAAGAGGTCCCACTGCCGGGTGATATGTGTCGTGGCATCATTCTCGGAACGATGGCACACCCAGAGGATTGCGCAAAGTATGTGAGCTGCTTCCTTGGCCGCGCACGTGAACGCTCCTGTCGTCGTGGATTCGTGTTCTCCGAGCGTCTGATGATCTGTTTGCCCGGAGATCTGAACTCGTGCCAGGTGACGCTAGTGCCAACGACCACAACGATCGCTCCGGAAGATGTGCGTCCCATTCCACTCGATTACTGTCGCAGTAACAATGTGTCCGTTGGGCTGCTACCGCATCCGCAGTTCTGCACCCGTTATGTCGCTTGCGCCCTTTGGATCCCGATCGAGCGGGAGTGTGATCGGTTCCAGGTATTCAGCGAGCGACTCTCGATGTGTC
>NC_064878.1:987500-990000 GCF_943734665.1 Anopheles aquasalis | reverse complement strand
CCCATCCTTCCTATTATCGAAAGACGAAGAGGTCCGGGAGTCCTCGTCCTCGTTCTGCTGGCCTGCGAACGAATCATAAATATTTGATCCAGACAACAACATTTTTCCCTTCCGGTACCCGAACAACCGGAACTGATGGCGAAGAAACAAGCGATTTTCCGCCACCGGGCACATATCATCATCGACATTCGCTATCGAACGGTTGGAGGGAGGGCAGGGGTGGCGGAAAGATGTTGACTGGAGACCTTCCTTCCTTCTCCACCTCCTGCCTCGTGCGTGCTCGCATGGTCGTAAGCTCCGTTTTATGTATGCATAAACACTACACTCGCTTCTAAATGGTTTGAAGATTCATTTTCTTTGGAGGATTTTTTCGGAGCCCTTCCCTGCCCTCTCTCGATAGCTTCTTAAGCAGGATTCATGCGGTTTCGGTATTAACCCACTCAGCATTCCCTCGCTCGGACCTCGGGATCATTATTTATGACAGTTTTTGGATAATGTTTGCAGAGAGAGAGAGAGAGAGAGAGAGAGAGAGAGAGAGAGAGGCACAGGGCGAAAAGGCTGCCGACATTCCGGTAGCTCACCGCGTGGTGCGTGCCACCGTGTCGCCGACGACATCCGACGACGACTACGATGTTCGAACATTAGTGTGATTTATTTGGATAAGTATTTTTGCTTACGTTGCAACGATTTCCGTCCGACGTGGTGGCACCATAAGGGACAGGACGGACTTTGGATCGAAAATCGCTGTTTGTAATCGAACGCGAGCGCAACAGGAAATACTATTTATGAATCATTTATTACGGAAATATGCTCAGCTCCTCAGTTCCTCGGTTCTGTCGTAAAAATATGGGAGGGAAAAAAGCTTAGCGATGTCGAATCCGAATAACATACGGTGCCAATGAGAAAATATGGTTCTCCTGCTGGCCACGGCCATCGATTTCCGTCTTTTTTTTTAAGTCGTTTTGCTTGTTCGATTGGTGGCTCCCACACGTTGTGTCGTTGGTTTATTACGGTTTAATTGAAGACCCTTCTAGGAATGCTGGGATCAATCAGGAAAAATACGGAACGAAATTAACGAAGCGCTTCGAAAACACCAAGTATCATCTTTGTGTAAGTAAACTTTTAATAATCGATTTATGCGTTTCCTTCTTACATCATGTGCTGCTGTAGTGTCTTTCGTGGAATCACAAAAAAAAACAAGTAAAGAAGCGATCGGTACACCGGTGTATCAATATGAAAGAGGCTCCTACACTCCCACGGACACTCTGGCGGTGAGGCAGATGTCAGAAATCAATCATAAAAATGTCCAAACAAACAGGAGAACAAACAACTACGGCTAACGGCGGCCTGCGTTGCGTTTCGCACCGAGAAAGGATCGTGCAAAGGCTTAAAGGGTCTCACAAAGCAAAAACCAAGGAACGAAGGGCTCACGAAAGGATAACCGTGCCGTGCGACGAAAGAGAGAGAGAGAGAGAGAGAGAGAGAGAGAGAGAGAGAGAGAGAACGCGAACACAATCGCTTTCAGAACGCCAGCATTCTCCTCCTTTCGTGCGCTCGATGGTGCGTCGGAGCGGCTTTTATTGATTCAGGTAGCGCGGATTTTCTGGCCCCCGTTGTACCATCAAGGGCGCGAGACCTTGCTTGCTCGTTGTAAGCTTCACGACCATCAGCTTGCCAAACACGCGTACCTTGAAGGCGGGTGAAATCCAGGGAAAGAAAGAAGCCAGAGCCCGGGAATTCAAACAAAAAGAAGCGCCATTTTGAACATCTCCTGCTCCATCCATTGAGGCCAAAGAAAGGGTTGCCAAACCGGAACAGGAAGGAGCGCGCGCGCGAGAGGGAGCGAGGTTTGGGTTTTTAATAATGTATATCGCTTTACGCATCGCACCGTGGAGTTCACCGCGAAATGGGGCGGCATCAATATTGCGCCACTCGATACCCCCGGTGCCAGGGTCAGGACGCTGGCTGGTGCTTCATTGAAACGCAGCAGGGCAGCGAGGAGATGTAACATCATGGATCGTTAGAAAGGATTAAGGATGTGTGCTCGCACGCACGTGGCTATGCAGCTCGCAGGACGAAAGTTATGATTCTGCCATCAGGTGGCAGCATCACGCATTCCACGAACTCCGGTGGGGTGGGGAGGAGTTGGAGAAAAATTTCATTTCACGCAGGAAAACCACTCACAGCAGTCCTAGGACCGCACCTGTCCGCACGCATCCCGTCGTGGGTCGCGCCCAGCACCACGCCATTGTTCCGTCGCGTACAGCGATTAGGGCGCGCGGACACAGCACACCACGTTTTCCGGCTGCGTAATACGTGGTTTGCGGACAGACACGCGCGCTCTCGCATGAGTGTGGTCCGTGGGCGATAACGTTTTTGGCTGCAACGAGCCCAGCGACCGGATCGTGGTAGAAAATGATAATTTTGGAAGGACTCGACCACACACAGACCGGGTCATGAGGGACGATGATGGGTTGTTATTTCCGGGAAAAACCACTTT
>NC_064878.1:957500-960000 GCF_943734665.1 Anopheles aquasalis | reverse complement strand
CGCTATCCTAGACCCACGACCGAACTCCATCCCTTATCCTGCGTGCTGTTGTGGCCATGTGATCGCTTTCGACCTAAACGCGCAGCAACTCTCCTTCTGATCTGGTCTGTTGGGTCCATAGTTTTGGAGATAATTTATGAACCCCGAAGGCCGTCCTCGTTCCGTGTGCTCTCACCATGTTGGAAACTAGTTTGGTGGAAGGGCCATCGGACCGAATTTCGAGGAATTTAATTTACTTGATGTACCTTTTCCTACCGCGGGGAGAACCACCTTGTCACTGGTGGGATGGACGGCCACCGATATTTGCCATTTTGTGGCCATTCATTTCGATTCGGCTGTCGGAATGTTTGTTTTTTCATAATTCCGCATCTTCTGCGAGAGGCTGACCCGCCCTTTCAATTCCCTCGGGTTGACAGCTTATATGTTTTGCCAACATTACTTTGACCTGACACACCGAGGGGGGATCTATTGGTCGCAAAATCCTTGCGCCGCGTCTCTGCCCGTGTCAATCGGCGATGTGAGCAGGATGCATCCGCTTTTGTGACCAAGGCACACAAGGGACAAAGTTTCCCCCGGGTGTGTGCAACAAAGGTGTGAAACGTTTTAACCAACAACATCATCATGCTCTGTCGCCGTTGCTCGCATGCATGGAAAGGTATTGTCCTTTTTGCGTCCCAGCTTCGCCGGGCGAGGATTATATGGCCCGAGAAATGTTGAATGAGAACGATCCTCAAAGGACATCGGTTCTTCTATAAACAAACACATACCGGACAACTTCTCTCGTCCAAAAACCCTAATCGTGCAGAGGTACAAAAAGCGTTTGATGACTGCTCAGCCCATAGACGACGTGCTACCACCATCTGCCTGGTTCTCTGTGTCCGGGTACTAACTCCGTTACAACACATTCCTCTGGAGTCGAGGAAGTCTGGCTGTCATAACACGCACCACCACCAGCAGCAGCAGCAGCACTGTGGCTGTGGCGTGGATTTATGAACTTTACTGGCGTTGTCGGCTTGGAACATCGGTCTATACCTCCATATACACCGCGTTATGACGGCGAGGGGGTATAGGCTGCAGAGAAGAAAGTAAAATATTTTATTAATGTTTCACTATTTGCTCGATTCCTCTTTCGTTCGATTCCTCTCATCTCATTCCGTTTGCCTGTCGGCTGCTGCAATGAATTCAGTTTCCCTTGGCCAAGTGTTATGTTGCGACCGAAAAAAACGGTTGTTTGGCGAAAACACGCCAAGCTAAAAGTTTTCTGCTGTTGTCATTAGGGAATTCCGAAAGCGCAGAAAGCAGAAAAACTGGAAAACACGGGGCGTTACTGTTGTATTTGCCAGCAGTCCTGGTCCTGGAAGTCGTTTGCCGCCATGTCGATGCAGTTTTGTGTTTGCTGCAGGTAATGGACACAGAGCTTTTGGGTAAGAAAAGGAGAGGAAGAGAATCCCTGGGTCCATTGTGTCCAACACCAGTCTGTTGCAGTTGGATCGGAAACGATTTTTGAAGAATTGGTCGAAAGGTTTCGTCCGAAAGGTTTCAGATTTCTTGCAACAGATATCGGAGGAGGACGAGGGCGCGATACAGTGTTTTTTGGGTCAATCCCGGGGTCTTGTGTCGAGATGATGATGTTTGTTGTGTTGCCCCTTACCTTGTTTTCCAACGAAAAAGCCTTTCTCTGTTGTTCAACGCAGCAGCGAACACAAAAGCTGCAGATATGTGCGTGCACCTTTTCGGTTGTGGATGATTTGAGACAGCATAAAGAACCCATATCTCGGGAGGAAGGAAATTTCTTCTTTCCACTTTACGCCGAGTCCTAAATTTAGGAATTTGAGAATTAGCAAGCGAAGCGAATCACTACACAGAGAATGTGCCTCGAGGGCTTCTAATTTCCCGCAAATTGATTCCTATTGAGAGCAGCGATCCATTGTGGGATGCTGACGTTTGCAGCTTTTGCAGCAATCCACCAGCGATGCACCAAGATAAGAGATCAAATGGAAGGGAGGGTACGGAGGTTGTCTTCCATGCTACTCCCCGCCACTTTGAGAACCATCATTAAGCTCGTTACGGAATTGTCAGCCCAAGGCGCCATTAGCAGCGGCGAGGTTTTATGTTGCGGTGGTTGGTTTGCGGTTACGGAGTCCGTATTAAATTTCTTCAAAATTCTTCCGTTTTTCTACGCTCAACAGACGACATTCTTGCTTCAACAGTACAAGGGCACACACGGCGAATGGTGGCGCAATGTAATATTGAATTCCTGCTAGCGACGAGCGCGCGCCCGCGAATCCTTCGCATAACACATTTACGCCGTATTAGCAATTCAAATGGCCCGGCATTTCGTTGAAAGCATCCCTATCTGTGTGTGCGTTTTGGTTGTGGGCGATCGTAATAAGTGATGCGGAAATTTGAAGTCCTTCGGTGCGGCGTGTCTGCCAAGGATACTCTCGTTCCCTTCATGCAATCTTGGCCATCACCCAGGCGATGGTGGGTACTGAACGTG
>NC_064878.1:945000-947500 GCF_943734665.1 Anopheles aquasalis | reverse complement strand
CCAACTGGCTTTCCGAGAAGCTAAGCTCGCTTGTTCTCTTCAAGTCTCGCACCAGATGCCACGAAGCGAAGTTGGATAGAAATTACGAATTTCAGACAAATCGAACCGACCGGCAACTGGCGCGACATACGACGGGACGGTGTCTGCGGCTCGGCAGACGCGTGAGAACATTGTCGGGAGCTGATAGCAACCTCGTCGGTACCGTCGCTTTGATGAGTCACAAGATTCCATTGCGTGGCAGTGGAGACGGCGGCGCGACCCAAGACTTTCGGGATGCTTAAGATTTACGCTCAATTAACTTGGTGCGCTGGCGATAAGCGTTGTCCTGCAGACTGACTGTTGCGATGTCCTGACCCTTTTTTGGAATTCCCTTTTCGAAGCGAAGAGAGAAGTGGAGTTGAATTCCGATCGGAGCACTCCGGACTGTCTCGTAGTTTGTTTCTGGTGAGTTCGTGGCGGGATCTGATATTAAAATGAATGATCGTATGTTTGTTCAAACCAACATCCCGATCAGCGTTGTCACCATTATAAGCGTCAGCATAAATCGCCACAAATTCAATCTGCCCTTTGGAAAGCGAAACGGAAGTGAGTGAGGCAGCTAGAGAAGCGGATTGCATCATGATGACGCCACCATGATTTGACACTATCTGTTGTGCCTCCTCCTGACACTGATACTTTCAATCAAATCTGACCAACTGACTAGCCTAACGGGTCCGCCGGAACGAGAAGTAGATTCACGAAATCGAACGGAAATTGATTTCAATCAATGGCGATTGTTTCTCTTTCTCCATGTTTTCCATGCCTCTGGCTCTCGGGGGCTTGTAGCGGGACCTTGGGTCTGTGTATCGTCATGTTCTTAAAGCACTAAACCTCTACACCACAGTACCGCACCATACGACCGCAGACACGTCGATGTGGGTTTTACGGAAGCTCTGGGACCACAACTGGCCCCCAAAGGTGTGTCATCTATCCTCCCCTCTGTGTGCCAGGAAGGGAGACCCAAATCCGGAAGTAAAGCGGCCGGAAAAAAGATTCAATCCAGGGGTTCCGACCCGAGGGTTCGGGCCACCTCCCCAAAAGTGGCTTCCGGCATCGTAAAGCCAGATTGATTCCGTCCAACTCTCTCGCGCGCCTCTTGGGGATTTAATTTTATACTTTCTGGGTCAAGCATTAAAGCTCTTCCATCCTTTTTTTACCGCAGCCAGTTCTCGCCGACTGTGTGTGGAGGTCTGTAATCAAAGGTGGAATTAATTTTTCTCCAGATCCCCATTTCTGGGTGTTCGTCCCTTGGTCATATGTGTTTCTAGGTGCTTTGCGGGACGAAATTGCGAACTTTCACTCCTCTCATTCTTCTCCTGCGGCGGTAAAGAGAGAGAGAGGAGGGACCTTGATGATGATGGGTTACGATGTGAGTGAAGGAAGAGTTAGTAGAAGACTCTAGTGGTTGGCGGCCACCGCCACCTCACCATTTGAGAATCGCCTTGGTCGCTGTAATTATCACCTGAGCGAGAGCGAGTGAATGGAGCGTCGAGAGCTAGCAGTTCGGCAGTCCATCGTCACCTCATGCCAGCGGTGCACGGCCAGCACGAAGCCAGTTAACTTCAGTGAAACAGCATCTTTCTCACTAGCCTCACATACGTGTATATGCTCGCGCTGGGATGGCCGCCACCGTCGTCGATAATCGTATGTTTAATTAATCAAAAACCAGCGTCCGTCCCGGTGGCGAATTCGGGAATGACGGGTTTTGCGAAATGTGGCGCCGCCAGCAAGGGAAGAGGAATTAGCCCACATTCGGTCGATCAGACGTCAAACAACTGGCGGCCAGAGAGTTGACCAATTAATCTTGTCCCTTGCCACCGCGCGGCTCTATCTGTCCAGCAGATCCTGAGATGCTGTTTTAAAATTAGTCACACGTTTGTGCCGCGAACCACTGTCACCAGAAGAGGAGACACCATCGGAGAATGTTTTTTGTTTTTCTTCTTCTAAAACCTCGAAAGCCAAAAGCCGACACTTCCGGCGGAGGTGCGCGCACTCTGTGGTGTCCCCGATGCTGGCCAAACATAAGAAGAAACATAACAGAGAGAGAGAGAGAGAGAGGGAGAGCGAGATGAGAATGTTTTATTATCTTCCATTCGACATCTTGACGACTGAAGCAAGACCGACGACCATTCGGTCCTTCCTCGATCTCTACCTTCAGCAGCTGGTGTCCTGGCCTGTTCTGTGTTTGTCTCCTAGGATCCGACCCCGACCGAGAGCTCTGTATGTGTGCCACATTCGAAAAGAATGTTGTGTTTGCTGCTTCGGAGTCGCTCTCTATAGTTAATTACTTTTTAATCCTTGTGTTGGTTCTGCGCGACCACATCTCTTTCCGTGGCCTCACCGAACTGACGCAGCATCACGACAGAAAGCAGCGTCGTCGTCGTCGTCGTTACCGTGTTATGTCGACGTGGGATTAGATAAGGGGCTTTTTGAATTCCAACCACAGCGTGTGTATGTTTTG
>NC_064878.1:927500-930000 GCF_943734665.1 Anopheles aquasalis | reverse complement strand
TTATGATTGAACATATGTACGCCGGCAGAGGAGAGGCCGCGACCATCGTCCACCGTCGACGTGGCCCTTTCTAAGCTCTTTCGCTCGGATGGGTCTCAAGATATTAGCCAAGCGATAGCCAACTTTCTGCTCCGTGGTCCGGCCATTCGAGCGAGGAACGTTACCGGTGTCCGCGCGTCAAGCGGCGTGTGTGCCGTGTGGATGTCCGTTTCCTCGGTGCAACACAGCACACAGTTATTAGCCTGGCTCACCGCCGGTCCCGCGCCATTTTTCGCGAATACAATGACCCACTCCCATCGCAACTCCTTCACGTTCTCATCCGGGACTCCAGCGATGAATGATCATTTTCGTCGTTGACCGTTTTGGTCGCCACAGAGGAAAGCGCGCACGGGCGCCATTCTCTCTCTCGCTCTCTGCCGGACGTGAACTATTCCCACCCCGTCGCGGTGTCCTACTTTTGCAGCTCGACCGGACTGACCATGCCGCTGGCCTCACTTTGCTCGAGAGGGTGCCGCGGGATTTGTCATTTACGCGTTGCGGTCGCCAGGAAGAGGAATCATAAATTAGGTGATGCATTAGGGGTGCCCCTTCGCTGAGGGCTTCCTGTGGCCACATAAAAATTGGTTTACGGATTTTCTAGCGGTGCACCGGTGCGCCTGGTGCGCGGTTCTGGTCGCTCTTTAACCTACGCTCTTCTTTTTTTTCACCATCCAAAAGGAACCCGGCGTGGAACCGAAAACCAAAGAAACCGAGAACAATATCATCATCATTGGCATGAATAATTTATGCTGAGGGGGTTGTGCTGGGGAGGTGTCGGTGAACTCTGGAAAAGAAGAGCTTCTCGTTACTAGCACGCTGCAGTTGGCGTGTCTTGCTCGCTCGCTAACGACGCTTCCTCTGCCTCTCTGTTCGCCGTCTTTGGAGTGAGGTCGATTTTCTTTGTCTTACGCCCTTGGTGTGGCACGGAAGGTGCGCAAAACTGCATTCCGCAGTGACAAGTCCTGCGTCCGGGCAGCACTAGAAGGTCTCCTTTTGCACCTTTGGAACCCCTTGGTAGTCAATCATGACTGACTTTTCTGAGGCAGAGCCATGAAATATGCATGTTTGTAACAATGCACGTTCTTCTTTCGTTAGAAATTGGTCTTTTCGCGTGAAACACACGTTTGGGATGTGCTCGAAAGCCGTTCCCCGTGAGTCTTTGCAAAATGTTGTGTTGAACACGCGCGCGCTCGTCTCGGGTTCGTATCGAGCAGGATGATAGTTTCGTGATGCACTCTTTTGCACTTTGAACGGTAGCAACGGTACAATGGTTTTCGAGGTGAGCATAAAGCTGTCGATGGATCCTTTGTCATTCGTTTAATGATGTTGCTGAAGAGAAGAAAATTGAATGTTTATATACTTGTCAGGACTTTGACGAAAAGTTAAGAGAATTATTTTCTATTAAATTGTTATCCTTGTGATAGGACTCTTAATCATTACTGAATAATGCTGAAAATTGCTTGATGCTGTAGAGAAAGCTATGGTTTCCTTTTAACAAACCCGTTAATTAAAATAAAGAAACTCTACTAACCTACTTAAATATACGTTAACCTCTCTAGCGCCATGATCATATTGACTTTTTTTATCAGAAAGCGAAATTGGATTGAATGTAAGTTCTTTTTTCCTCCAGATTTGAAAATGAAAAGCTAATATTCAATATCCGACATTTGCAAGATTGCATTTTCTTATGACCAATCACGCCACTGGCTGATGATCGATCGGCAAACAATTTCCGCGTCGTGCGTTTGGCTTGAGATGGTTTGCCATGGCCAACTGATTTGTTTTGGCAAATTTCACTTCCCAAACCAATGGGTGCTTTGGTGTAGCCCCTGGGCGATTAGTGATTTGTAACGAAGAAGGCGGATAAACCTCGTGTATGTTACAAGATCTAGCACCCATTTCACCGCGGGGCTTGGAACTGGGAGTCGCCCATCGGTACCTTTCACCTCTCCAAACACTCTAATCTCATGCTCATGGGGGCTTCCACGCCATTCGGGAAAGCGTTAAATTAGCAGCGGCAGCAGCAGCGGAGCAAATTAATAACCAAACGAGATTAATTGGTTTAATTTTCACCACGGCATTTTCATCGGCCCATCGTGAGGTGAGGTGTAATCATCGCAGCATCGCTCGTATGCTGGTCTCACCACCTCGCCGGCCCACAATCGGAAACGGTAACCTCCATTTTCGGGCAAATGTATGTCTGGCGGGTGGTTGGGTGGTGTTGGGCTCCACGTTGGGACCCGCGTTCGCGATCTCCATCTTGGTCGATTCGTGATGCGCTTATGGGTTTTTCTTGGGTGAGAAAGTTCGAGCAGCATAAGCTGACCGATCTCGATCTGGGTCTTCCGTAAAATGCGCTTCCGGAAGCGTCACTAATTGCTGGCCGAACCCTTGGACTCCCTTTTTGGAGCCGAGCTGATTGATAATTGGCAATTTTTCGCTGCGTAAGCGGTGCGCCAAA
>NC_064878.1:917500-920000 GCF_943734665.1 Anopheles aquasalis | reverse complement strand
GCTTCCGGCCACGCGACTCACACATGACGCCACCACCGTTCCCAATTGCCTTTGGAAATAAAAGTAGTTAAATAGAATTAGACGAGGGTTCCTCGGTTCCGGAAGAACCGAACCGCGGCCGAAGCACTACAAGTGGCGGCAGATCACGTAAGGACGCGCTATGTGATTGACTTCCCTGCGTGGCACAAGTGGAGAACCACGATCCGACCTAATCCTCCTCCCTGGGCTGGGTGTACAATTACCAACCACCCCCCCCCAGGACCGGGAAAACGCTTTTCGTCATTTGATTAGGTCAAAGCGTTCATGAAAATGGTTGCGTGTGGCAGAGTTTAAGGCCGTCAGTCACTCACAGAGTGGTGGACCGTTCAAACAGTAATCGAACACCTTCCGATGTGTCCGTCCGTCCGTCTGTCCTGGATTCGATTCCTTCGAGGAAAACCCCCGATGGTGGTGGTGTCGGACTACTTCCGGTGTCCGGCTACTTCCAGGTGGCCCCAAACCGGACAAATCTGTTGACACAAATTGAGAAAATTCGAATTATCGAATTATGGTCAGGACGGTCTGGACGGTCCGGTTGGTGGTGCATAGAGGAGCGTGTGTTGAGACCAGCGACATAGCCGGGTTCCTGGCGTCTGACCCAGGGTGTGCCGATGCCGGGCCGACCGGTGACGTAAGTAGCCAAATCTTGTTAGCCTGTAAATATGCGCTGAGCTGCCTATAGCTTTTGGGCTTTTGGGCGAGATTAGAAGCGATGAGAAATTGTTGCTTGTCCGTGCGGCTCCAGGAATGTTCCCCGTTGGCGTTCGCAAATCCCGTGTCCAGTCGTCGTTTGGTTTAAGGCAAACCAATCGGAACGACGGTTCACCGGAATCCGGTATTCTCGGGGAATGGGATTACGAGGCAGAAAACGCATTCAGTGCGTCCGTTCCGTTCCATTCGGTTGCTTTAACGAAATCAAATCAGGACGACCCCCGGCGGGCCAGCTGCAACGTGTTTCGGTTGCAGCCGATGGAACCTTTTCGCCGACTCATTTCGGTTGCATTTTTCATCCTGATTGCATACAATCCTGGTCCCTGAAGTCGCCTCCCAGGAGGACACACATCGTGCAGGGGGCCATTTGAATGGCCACAATGACTCGGTGCTTTCTCGGAAACCGGAATCAATGTTCGCGAACCATGATGGGTGGCGCGCTGAGTGGTGTGCTGAGTAGCTGGCTAACGATGGCAAGAATGATGGACTTTTGATAAGATAATATCGGCGTGTCTCGCGTTCTGACAGTGTATTACTTGGCTTATTTGAGGCGATTTTTATTGCTCCAACCATTACTGTCCGAAAGAAAAAAAGGAAGCGACGAGAGAGCGTCGACCACGTTGTGGAAGTCAATTACAGTTACAAGCATTGCGAGATGATCTTTCTCATCGATTGTGGCGTGATTTATGAGCGCCACTCGCGATGTGAACACCGAGTAATGATGAGGATTGAGTTTATGAAAAAGGGGTTTAACGGGGGAGAGCCGTTTGATAAGATCGCAGTTCCGTTCCAATCCGTGCTGAGCCTTTTGACGCAGAACGGCACCGTTTTTGGGGGGGTTCATTGAAATGTCCTTCGCACACCTGCACCTGCACAACTTCGCTGCAAGTCGTGTTCTAGGGAAAAGTAAATATCACGAACGAACTCAAACGCCCGATGGAAAGTGATTTATGTTGCTTTGTTTTCCCCTTTTCCACTGCTCTTGATAGCGCAAAGGAAAAATGGAAAACTCCCGAGTAAATCTTAATCATAGTTGCGCCACGATTGAGTCAGAAGAAATATGGAACTGCTAGAAGCACTCAGGGTGCAAAAGTTACAAAACGCTTGATTACAAAACGCGCGGCAAAAGAAAACAGAGACTTCCACTTCCTGTTCCACTCCGAGTCCCGAGAAAAGGGCCACATAAATTCATCACATCTCGAGTACTTCATCTGCCGCTGGCAGCAGTGGCGTCCTGGCACTGACCATAGTTTCCACCGGAACAGCATTAATGCTCGTTGACCAGCAGAGCAGGTGAAAAATTACGACGATACCAAAAGGGCCCCGCCAACGTTGGAAAAACTGAGGAAAATCTTTTGCAAATCGGTGCTCCATGGAAGGGCGGGATGGATGCAGGAGTGAGTTGCAGCGGTACAATGGAGCGACTGGACCACTCCACCGACTGCAGTTTGCCCTCGAGCAGCAAGTATGTAAGGGCCCCTCCTCTCACCCTCTCTGCGGAAATGCGGAACAACTTCATCTGGAAGCTCCCAGCGAGAGCCATTGTTTGGTTCACCTGGATAAATTTCGCAACTTGACCCAAAACCCCGAACCCGGTCCCCTCGGACTGGAGACCACAATGTGTTGTGTTTGGGTTAGGTTGGTTTGGTTTTTCACCTGGGTTTTTGTTGCCGGACACCAGCACCAGCCATGCCCTTGGTGTCCTGCTAAATGAGGCTCACCGACCACGTTACCGACCGACCGGCGAATG
>NC_064878.1:855000-857500 GCF_943734665.1 Anopheles aquasalis | reverse complement strand
ATCGCAAAATGGCTTCCCATCCAAGCAACCAAGGGTGCGCGGTGTCTCTAATCGCTTTCATTATGCAATCTCTGTTCATGCTGCCTGCTGTGAGAGAGGTTTTTTTTGCTTTTTACTGGATGGAACAGCTTCTCAAACATCCGGACGAGTCTGGCCCTGGTCGAGGACACAACCGGTGGCACATGGAAAACCGTTCCGTCAGGGCTCATTAAACACCATTCGGTTCCCCGACGATGGTTCCTGATCATCCCCATCGCCAACCGGTAGCAAAAACTGGCAAATTTCCATTTACTTCATCAAACAAGAGTTTAATTAATAACTTCTATTTCAGTGATCAAAGCACCGGGCAGCATGTTTGCTGCTACCCTGGTTCTCTGGTTCCCTGGTCCTTGGACCAGGACCTGGTCCTGTATTCGTCGACGGTCGTCGAGAAGAAGGTTCCATGGCATCGTCCATGGTCTGTCATCGTCGCCGAAATCGAGCAAAAGGCATTAATGGCGCAAAATAAACATGCGAAAGAATGCGAAACGCGCGCGCGTGAGTAAAATCAACATCGAGCCAGGGCGCGTTCTGGCACATATACCGGTGAACGGACTAATTTTCCGGAACCGGAACCAGGTGCAGGTGCCCGGTGGGTGGTTACGCGATGAGCAAATATTGAAATTTGTCGTCGTGTAAAACGGGTCCCTCGAGATGAACATTTTGGGGATGATGGGGGTTTTCGTGACGATGTGCTGGGGTTTAGCATGTTTGGTTGGCACATTCACACTCGGAAAAAGGGGAAAATCTCGCGGCGCTAACGCTTCTCTTATCTTTATTGATTGTAAATCATTCCACTTATTGCTCTGTGTACGCATCTGTACCGTTCGAGCATATGCCATGGTACCGAATGTGTGCATCCATTTGTGAGGATAATTTGCTTCGCTGCACCGCATGCGACGTCAGCCTCAGAATAGCTCGGTTAAAACGATATATACCGCGCGTTCTACCCTTTCTGCTATGCAAACGTTGCCAAAAGCACCATTTCCGCCTCGATACTCGATGATCCTTCCTGGTGCCTTGTGCCTGGTGCTATGCAAGACGCTTGACGGCGCTGGTGGCATCTTCGGGCGCATCTAGCGATGCAATGTGTTAAGTTCACACCTGAGATTTCAGTATCCTTGGGAGCGGTGTGAGGTAGGGCGTCTGCCTCAAGCATCCAAATCCCATTTATCTCATTGTGTGCCTCTGCTAGCGAACGAAGCATTGGCGGACTGTGGTGGTCGCGGTCCGATGAACAGCACTACCAGCAGCAGCAGTAGAAGCGACGGAAGTTTTGCCTTGACGCTCGCGCGGTACCAGAAATCACTTCACACCGTAGCACCGAAAGCAATTGTTACACATGAGACCCGGGCTCTTTGGGTTGGAAAAACTGCCAGCCATGTGCCACGGCTAGTCCTCCACCCTCCTCACAGACCCTCCAACCCATCGAGCGCCTGGCGAACTTTCACAATAAATTGCATTTTCCTTCGAGTAACAAACCATAAATCTGTTGAAAGCGCTCGCCTTCGCCTTTTTTTTCTCCTCTGGATTTGCCTCGTTTTTCCACCGCCAACGCCACTCGCCTGTCTGTGCCTTAAGCCTGTCGTTCAATTCTCTTAGACAGTTGTAACGAAGCGATGGAAATACCATTTTTTCCCGGCGCTTTTTCCCAAGAACACACCTACTAGCAGGTCCGGCTTAATGCTGTGGCATCCTTGTGAGGCTGATGCTGGATGCGCAAGCATTTCGCTCCATTCTTCGTTTCGCTATCAAAAGATGCCTGACAGACTGGGGCAACTTTCGCGACGAGTCGGATGGGAGGAAAATATTGAAAGGAAATGCTCAGCTTGGAGATCGGAGAAAATACAAAACAGCAACTCTCCTGAGGGAAGCCATCGGGTGCCAGTTTGCGTTCTGCTGTTGTACGGCTTCAATCCTGGCTTCGATCACCTAGATGGCCATTTTGCAGCGATGCAATACACACTTTTTGGCCTGAAACTAATTGAATCAACAGTTCAATAGTTGATGGTGGGAATGTTTTAAAGTAAAAACTTGTTTTCCTTCCTTTTTCCAAACGTGGCCATCATTAGTGGAAGTCCCATCCGCTGCACGTCCTTGTTGCTTGCATCTAACAAAGTTCCCACATCGAGACAGGCAGCATTTACATAAATCGAGCGTCGCAGCAATGCCACCGTCAGCACCTTCTTTTGCCAAACTTGTAAACCAAGGGCTGGGAGAAAAATAAATATTTGAAAATCGAATGAAATATTTAAACTATGCTGAGTGTGATAGAGAGAGAGGGAAAGTCGTAGGGAAAAGTTTTCCAAACTCCAAATCCATGTGTGACTGTGCGTGCTGCAACCATCGTGATGTGATCGCAGTCGGAGCCAGAGTCTTAGAGACGTGCCAATACGACTCTGGTAGTCTCTGGAGCCACCAAAGCTTCCACGTGAGAAAAGTTTTCCGAAAAATTCTACAT
>NC_064878.1:832500-840000 GCF_943734665.1 Anopheles aquasalis | reverse complement strand
AAGGTGCTGTTTCATCCAAGGGTCTCACGGGGCACGGGAGTGGTTTCGGCATGTCCGCCAGCTAATTTCCTTCCAGCGCAGAGAAAAATGATGATTTTATCGGAATGGAAATATCGGTGCGACTCCCAAGCGGTACGACTGACTGTGTCTTGGATGGGAAGTGCGGCTTATCAGCAGCAGCACATCGTGGGGAAGGCGATGTCGAAGGGACATATGACACATTTATCAGAGATGTACAAGCGCAATAAGCGGTTGCATATTTAGTGTTTCGCTTCCAGCGCGCACACCAAAACAAAAAAAAACATGCAATTACTTTGGTCGAAGATGTGTCCTCGTGGCCCTCCACTGGGCGTATCATCTTTCTGACTCTCCAGGATGTCACTTTATCAATGCTGCGATTGCACTGTACAATCCTTCACAGTGTAATTGGTAAAGTAGATCCTTTTCGTTTACTTTGTATTTAAATCTCGCTGCAGATAGGGGTATTTATGAAGAGACAAAACCACTGTGGAAATCTCTAGGATTATGGTTATCGTCATCATGCGAACGCAGAGGGTTCCACGAGGCAATTAGCTGCCTGGAACACTTACTGGACCCTGGGTACCGCTTACATACATCTTGACACTCATTATCCTCCACTCTGCGACGCTGAGGTCTTCCTTTCTCACAACCTGTTGCAGTAATGGCCTGAGAAACTGACCGTTCGTCTCTTCCCAACTGACGCTTCGTTCTATCCCATTCCCGGTTCTCATTAACTCCGCTACTGGACATTGGAGGAAATGAAGCTTCATTCAGTTGAGAAAGTTGTGCGTTAAACGCTCCCAACCCACCAAGATCAATCCCGGTACTGAGAAAGGGTACCAAAGCAAAGTGTCGGCGACATCTGCGTAATCCTTGCAATATGCGTGGTCCATTCAAATGAGCGACGCGCTTTTTGACAAATGTTGTACATCATTAATAAGGAAGGCTCGCGGCATCGAAGGCTGGCCGCTTTGTGGCATAAATTATGCCACGAAAATGTCCTCGAGGCACAAGATGCGGAACGCTGCAATCGTTTATCGTGCCCCTGGCGGTGCGGTGTGCACGCGAGAGAGCGACCAGAAACCAGATTGTGCCGACCAATGCCAATCGGTCAATTGATTGCAGGAGATGGAGAGCGGGGAGGATGTGTAAGCGCAAGGGAAGCAAATCTTTGGCAAGATGTTATCTTCATCAATTTTTCTTTTTTTTTCTTCAGTTGCTAACCGACTCCGGAACGCGTCGCGGGCAGACCATGTTCTACGCGATGTTTCCGTTGAGATATGCCTTCGATCTGTTTTTGCTTTCATTCGCCGTTGGTTTGGTAATAATTTGACGCAACAAATGCGCTGTTGAGCGGGCATAAAAAAGGAACTGAGGATTGTGGTGGTGGGGATACAAAACGTCGCGATGGATCGACGAAAATCGCGTTGAAGGAGCTGCAAAACAACGCGCGAATACAAAAATACGTCAGAATCGGCGGGCCTTCTAAATCTGGATGACAGAAGGCCAAATGCGAACCGCCAGAAGAGTCAGAAATCATTGAGCAAAAGGAGCGTGGACTTCGTTTTGTCGTTGCTGTCGGACACGTTGGTCGTTTCGCTTCGAATCGAAAGCCGCAGCACAACAGCAGGAGCAGCAAGAAGCTTGCGCAAAGTGGGTGTGTTACAAGAGTATACGCGGCTGATTAGCGGTAGCGATACGAAACGATTCAATAAATTAAGTCTCTCTCTCTGTTGCCACCGATGGAGGCTGGCTGGTCGGGTCTGGAGGTAACGAGCTGCCGATTGGTTCTGGGGAGGGGTTGGAGGGATTATGCGTGCGTTAATTACGAATCGAAGCCCCCGGACAGCTCTGCGAATGATTGAAAATACGCCTGGTACCTCGGCCATTCGCTTGCATTCAAACATGCAATTTGTGGTGCTAAGAGTTAGAGTTTAAATTAACGAGTTTTGCATTCTGCCTTGCGAGCGACCATATCGCGAAACAGGTATTCCGAGGCGTGTTAACATGCCGATCCGATTTGGAGCAGATGATTAACCCACGGTGCAGTGCACGGCTTCGGATCTCTCGTGTTGCATGCTGCTAGTCGTCGTCGACGGCGATCGCGAGTGGTCACATTTCAAATCTTTTATCGTGCTTCGTTTTACCAGCTTTGATAAAACGAAGCCAGAAGAAGGAGAGTAGGAGAGATGGTGGTCTTCAGGAGCCAGAAGAACTGTTTTAAGCCGGCTTAGGCAAACGCGATTCCGCGAAAGGTTCGGAGAGGGAATCCGGGGGGATCTCAGCAAATTCCTTTCCCAAGCGGTTTGGCGCCATTTTGCTGATGCTGCGAAAGCCACCGAAAGCCTCGATCTCGCTCGATCTGGAAGCCAAATGTTGACCGATCGAAGCGATCGAAGTGCTGCATAAATTAAAAGATTAACGGTATGCCACCGACGACCGAGACTGACACCCTGAGATGAAAAAAACACGCCATACGATCTGGCTTCCAGTTGAAAGCTTCCAGAAAGGGAGTTCTTCTGGATCCGCAATATTCAGAATTTACATTCTCGATTGACAAGGAATCAGCGGATGCATTTATTTCGGGTGCAGCCGGTACATGTGTTCGTGTGGGCGAAACTGCATTCCTGTTTGAATTGACAAGCGCCAAAGTACAACAAAGTCCTCCAAACTCGACGTCCCGCACACGGCAAGGGCTAAATTATAATGTTGATCGTTTTTATGGACTTGTTGCCGATCTCGACGGATCTCGTTAATTGCCACCATCTTAGCGAGATGAGATCACCGCGCTTGGCGACCGCAGAGTGACACAGAAACGCCGCTCGAAATCGATAACCGGAGCTACCGGGAGTCGGCGGTAATTTATAGTTTGGCCGGTCGACCGGCGTTAATGACGTAACGCAAAAGGTTACCAAATCACTCACTCTCACGCCGTAAATCGTATAGCGCCAATGCGCGGACACACGATGCACGATGGATTAATCCATTCCGGTGGCCACCAATTGGCGTTCCGAATCATTCTTACAAACTCTCGATGCTGCTGCTGCTGCTGATGATGATGATGTGCTTCGACCGGATGGAACCTTATTCTCGGTGAAACCGGTACGGACAGACGAAGAAACGAAGCACGCAAACAACTGCCAAGAAACAAATGTAAAAAATCAATAACAAACGTTAATGAGATTGTGGTTTTGTGGGCCGCAACCAGTGTGGCCACTGCTCGGACTGGTGAGCACGCCATTTTACACGTACACTCCGAGTGGTGAGGTGGTCTCCTAGCTCACCAGAACAGCCGACCAACTACGAACAAGGCTACGTGTTCTGTAGCGAGACCTTTGGCGAAGAAGTGCATTGCCGGTATCGGTTGGTGACTTCCCTGACCGCCGGTTTTCCCTCCGTTGTGTATGTGTGTTTTTAACGAAATCAGCGAAAGAACATGGCAAGGAGGCATCCCATAGTCCCACACAATCCATGCGGTGGCATCGTAGCGAAGTGAAACTTTGAGGGCGAAGTAATTTCTTGATTGCGGTTAAATAAATTAGCAAATAAGTTAAACTTTCCCACTGGCCAGCAACCCAGAACAGCCAGCCGGCCAGTCAGTGGGTGGAAATTGGCTTTTCGTCCTCGTCTCCACTCCGAGCCCCACCTTATGCCACCCAAGAAAGCAAAGAATGAGGGAACGATCACAGTAGTCCGGTGCTCGCAGTGCGTTACGGGTCCGGTGCGGAAACCGGTGCGCGGTTGTGTTTGACAAACAAGGATGGCGCTGAAGGCCTGCGGCGAGGCGTTCGCAATCCATCCACAGATACCACGGGACCACAATCGAAGGTGACAACCAACCAACGAGCAACCAAATCTGACCGCGGGCTATTTCTCGCGAAATGCGGAAACCAAGGTGCCAATCCCCGCGGGGGTGAACGGATTTATTTACTCTCACCATCCTCCTTCTACGATGGCCGAAGCCTCTTCGCCTCTTCGTTCGTCTGCCACCAGAGCATCGATTGTCATCGTGATTGTCCCCCAATGGCCTCGGGGCGAAAAGCAACACTTTCTGGTGTACTAGCGCGAGGTTGGAAGAGTTTCGCGGTAATTTCTTAATTACAACCATTTGAATCAACCGTCCAGACACCGAGCGGATCATTTTGCTTGCGGCACCTTGGACACGCTGGCGCTCACCTCGCAAAAGGATAATTGTTTCTTTCGAAAGCGAGTGCATGTGTGATTCGCTGGCTATAATTACGGAAATCGTCGTCTTCGTCGACCCAGCGCTGTGCAATACGCGAGGTAGCATTAGAAGACACCGCGAGAAGATGCCATTACTGGACAGTCCACGTGGCTGACATTTTCGTGTGAGTGACCAAGCGCATCTCTTCGGTTTTTGGGGTCGCGCGATGGCATTCCTTTTTGGCGGAATTCCGTAGAAAATTATAATAATTACTCTGCCACACAAAAGGGTGTTTCGCATTTTTTGAGGGAATCGATCTCGTCACGCTCTCACGCGGACACTCTTTGGTTTGACATTTAACTTTCCAAAAGCATCATTCAATTGTCATTCCATTGTAGCGAATCCCCACTATGGCGACGTCAAAGAAGCCAAAAGCGAGCTACACACAATGGGCCCGATAATTAATGTTAAAGGCAATTGCTCTTATCAACCTCATCCTTCGCGTTCGCAAACATCAAAAACCTTAAAATCCTGACCGTGGTTTCGTGGCCCCGAATGTCACGGAGACTGATTAAAACAAATTTATCTCTGTCAAGTTCAACGGCAGCCCGTCTCGGCATCCTTTCTTTGGGGCTGATCGCGGAACGTGTGTTGTGTGTCGCTTTGCACTGATCGTCGCGGAATCGTCAAGAAGCTTGGCCTCTGACTCGTGCTAATTAAAAATATGAATTTCACGTAAAAAAGGTAAAAGGGAGTTCGGCGCTATAGGGACAGAGATGGGGAGAGCGCGAAGAATAACGGATGAACCTGTTCTTCGCTGGAGTTGACCAAAAACCGTGGCCAGGCGGAGAACCAAAGCGCAACGGAGACAAAGATAAAACGCTGTCAGCGAAGATGATTGAAGCAATCAATCATCGATGGATCGACTGGTTCTGGACTGGGGACCGCCGGTCAAAGACGCGGCCATCAGCGACCCGAGGGAAATGTTATGATTCTGGTTCACGCCAAGACGGCGTTACACCGTGAAGAAGGTTGCCAACCTTCGAGCACCGGCAACGATCGCGGAACGCACGAGAGAGAGAGAGAAGCAACAAAAAGAAATGCAGAAACCGGAATGCTTCTTCACCGGACAGGACAGGGAGCAGCAAAAGGGAGGCCGGGGCCAGGGAGATGAATCAAAATATCACGCGATCAGGTTTCTGATTCCACGAACAACGCATTCCTTGCGCAAGGGCTGGTAGAATCACCACCGAACCGAAGAGAGTAGCAGCGGCGGCGGCGGCCACTTGCGTAACCTGAGCAGCGAGCGCGCGCGCCCTGGATGCTGCAACCTGAAACCTTCTTTAAAAGGAGTTCATTTTGTCACTTCTGGCCTGGGTGTCGATCAATCGCGGCTCGGCTGTTGGGGATATGATTTCATTAAACAGCGAGTCGGCTTGGTGCGAAATCGTTTAGGTTACTTAATTATGCACTGGGTCGCTGGCCCCAGGGACGTGTGTCGATACACTTGTTCCCGTCGCTTCCGATGCGTCTCCGACCACGATGCGAAAGCATAACTATCCAACTCGATCGGAGGACGCTCGGATGCACAGTCCACGTCCAACCGAACCAATTTCGCTCGAGCGATCTCGCTGGTTTCTTACGCGAATGGTTCGTTCAGCGAGAAAGGGCGACCACTTGTCAGGACTCCTGGTCACTCCAACCACTGCGCCCCAAAAACCAAACAAAAGCCGCTTTATGCTCCCTCATGAAACAAGACAAGCATATAATAAATGAACTTAAAAAAGGCCAACATTAAGCTGCAGCTGCTACTGCTGCTGTGGTGGCGGCGTTCCCGAGGCTGATGGCTCCGGTGCAACCTTCACGGGTGTCGGAGTTGATTTTGGTGCTTTCCCGCCTGTCAAAGGCGAGTCCTCAGCGTGTATGTGCGCTCACAAGAGAGAGAGAGAGAGAGAGAGAGAGAAGTGAGGATGACATTTTGGGGCAAGCGAAGGGAGAATGCCGCCATCGCCATCAGCAGCAGCGACACTCGAAACGCTCCACATCCTTCACATCGAGGTGCATTTTTGCGTGAAAACGGCCACGAAGGCCCGGGCCCTTCCAACGGACTTCTGCTGCTGGTGCACGGTCCATGGTTTGGTTTCATAATCTTTCTTTCCTTTCCACGCCGGTGACACATAAATCCAGTACAAATGCCATCACCACCGTGGCCACCACATGCTTTCCAGAGCAAACGCGAGGCAAACCAGGGAACGAAAATTCTTTTTGGCAGCGCGAATTGTGTGGAGAACGAAGCGGAGAAAAGCGGGACTCTCGTCCGCCTACCTGGCACATAAACGGTCACGACAGCGAGTCGTGGAGCTTAAAACGGAACCAAGGAACGGAACACATTCGATTCACAAGAAGTGTGGCGGTTGATTTCGAGCATCGAAAGCACCTTGAAACGGTGCCGTACACCTGACGTGACACTCCCGTCGATCCGATCCCGTCCTCACACTTACACAATTTGCACAGTTCTCGGTGCAATAAAATGTAAATTGATTATGATGTCGATGTCAGACGGCGTCAGGCGGTGTTCGATCGAGGAAACGGAATTCGAAACGTTCCAAACGAGTTGTCACTTCGCTTCGGTGGACCGCTTTTCGGGGTGGCCAGGAATTGGAGTCGTCTGAGTGTGAGTAAACATATGCTAACGGGGCTTTCGCGCATGCATCCGAGGTGGGAAATGCACCAATGTGCACCATCTCAACTGGTGCAATCTGTATTCTGTTCTTCTGTGAGTCTCGGTGCCACGCAAGATGGCCTGATGATTGCCAAATTTGTTAGCACTTTTGGAGCTCGTTTGCTGGCATGCTTGGTGCTTTATGGTACCAAGTTCATCTTGCCTTTAAATCGCCATCTTCCTCGATCTTCTCGCGACTATAAGCAAGAAAGTGTTTCGCGTTCTTTTCAAATTGAACACGTGTGCACATGTGCCTGGTGAAAAATAATTTTCTCTTCACTGGAAAACCTGTTCGAGTGTGAGGAAATGCTTGTTTCGTTTGATAGAAATTGAAAGGAATAAGGAAATCTTCGTTACAAAGCAATGAAAGGATGAAGGAAATGATTTTCTGAAATGAAGTTCAATCTTAGCTCGTGGATTAAAGATGCCGTCATTGGAGGATTTCAATCGACGGATTGTAAGGAAACAATTATTGGAAGATTAAAAGAAGAATTTCGTTTCCGTTGTGCCGACATCAAAGTACGGTGACGTTGTTTGCATTTTATCGATGAAAGGAAAAAAGGGAAAGCTTCCAGCGTTGGATGTTGGCTAA
>NC_064878.1:785000-792500 GCF_943734665.1 Anopheles aquasalis | reverse complement strand
CACGAGGACAAAAATCGTTGAAATCCCTCTCTTATTGTATGTGACCTACTTCTGGCAGGCAGTAGCAGAAGCAAACGTGGTGCGCTCGTTCACCTGATTGCCGAGCTCTGTGCCAACGACAACGACGACGATGAGCAGCAGCAGGAGCAGCATCAGACGACGAGTGTTTGTCTTTGCAGCGGTTTGCAGCGTCAACACACCAGGCCAGGCCAGGCCAGGCCAGGCGAGTAACTCACCACTTTTATTGGGAAACTGGGAGCGGGACATGCCAACGGACTGTGACTCCAGTCCGGTGCTCCAGTTCCGGTGCTTCTCTTATGTAAGAATGATCTGTTTACCTTTACCACGAGTGTACCTTAAACAGCAGCCTTGCACCCGTTTGCGGATCTTTAAGGACACACACGCGACGTCAGCAGAAACGTACCTGGTGAGAGAAAGAAAATGGAGATTTCAATGGAATATTTAACATTCGCGAGCTTTAACGGGCATTTAAAATGTGCCGATGCCGGCTTTCCAATGCCATCAACAACCCACAGAGAGAGTTATGTCATCGTCAGCCTGCCACCATTCAGGTGTTTGCAGAAAGGAAGCACACACTGCTACCGAATGGCACCATAATTCACCGACCGATAATGAGAACATTGTTGAACAAGTTCTTTTCAAGCAGCATCTCGCTCCAGTCGCGCCCATTAACTCGCGCCCGTGTGCGCCCTCCTAATGCGCTTCTAATGTGCCTTCTTCGCCTTTTTGGGAGCGGGTGACAAGTTCATGAAAGGCGGCATCTGCCCTCCCTTTCTAAGCCCAACCTGACGACAGACGCGAGCTTAGCGCGCTTAGAGACGCGCGCGAAGAACGCAAAAAGTGGCGAGCTATTATGTAACAATTAATTTTAATGAAATTAAACCTAATTATGAATGGCCTAGCATATACATGAACTAGGGCGCTGGGGTTCCCGGGCCCGGCATCTTCGTTGTCGTCGTTGTTGGCGTTGGCTGGTACACCGCCGCCACACCAGGTCTTGGCACCATTTTGCACAAACTTTTACCAACATCATAATGACGGGCAGACGCACTCCGTGAGTGTGGCGGTCTCGCGACATGTTGGCGTTGGCGCCATTTGCACGAAATGAATGTTGGATCATTCGCCGTCTACCTTTTACTTCCGCCAGCTAAGGCTTTTAGCGCCAAGCGCCATAAGGCTTTCCATTGTTGACAGAGGCCCGGGAGAGGGATGGGCGAAGAGAAAGGTATTCCAAAGTTGAACTGGAGAACACACTCGCACGCACGCCTGCACGCCCGGTCGGCCACAAGTTGGCGCAACATCGGTGTGAGTAATAGAATTTTTAATAACTCCTTCGAGGTCCAACACCCTAGCAGCGTGCTTTTGTTTGCCTACCAGCCGTCATATCTGGCATTCCCTATTTCCAGTCCCGAAAAGCACCAGGCGCCACGGAACATGTATGTATGTTTTGGCGTTCCAGGGCTCATACATTGTATGCCAGAGGCTAACAGGGAGGGCACACGGAAGGTCCTCGGTGCAGCCGGTTTTATGAATGTATCGCGTGTACAATGGAAATTATGATGATTATTACGTCACCTAAGGAAACGAGAAGGCGCCACGTGGTCCACCAGCGATGCCATCGAACACGAAGGACAGTCGAGTTCGGAGTCGCGCTCGATTTGAATGCTTTTAACGCACTGGATTGACCTAAAATACTTCGGAAACCGATGGCTGGGGTTCGATTCTGACTTATTATCCGATCGGTATCGGCGCTCATTGCTTCTCGGTCAGTCACGCACCCATCTGGCATCGGTGGATGGGCCCGGGTGCTCTATGTCGATCGGCTCCGGGGGCTCTGGATATCTCTAATGTACGCACATTATGGACGGGCGCACTGGATGATGGATCACTGGAGCCACACACGCACCGAAAACGATACGATCGGTAATGGTGGTGCTTCCTTCGCGGCCAACAACGCGGCCACTGAAACAAAGTAATTTAAAAACAACAACCCAACCATAATTACATCGCATGATGAAGGTTCCCTCCGGCCACCATCGCCACCGTGGCCACCACCACTCGTTTGCAGCACTCAATAGAGCATCATTTACATCAATTCTAATTACGATGAGTAAACAGCCCCGATTCAGGCCCGGCCAGGCCAGTCCAGTGTGCAAATATGAGCGAAGATGGATCTTGATGCTCTGAATGATGATGGCGATGATGATTGCTGGTCAGATAAACGATGCGTTTGTGTCGAGCCGGTTTTTGGTCGCATCCGGAAGGGTCCGATTCTTTTCATGCATCAAAATATCTGAGTTCCGAAAACGCCCCGGCCCCCGATCTGAAGACTGAAAATCAAATTGCGCTCTGGAAAGAGAAAGTCGCCGCATTCTCATTGCACCCGTTACGAGCCGGTGAGCATTTAAAAACTCAAATATTTATACTACGTCCAGCGATCTTAGCGTTGCGTTATCTGCGATCTCGAGCGATTCGCAAATGACAGGTGTGTTCGCTCGCCATGGCCACTCGGTTATGATCTTCTCCGTGTGCCCTTTATGCCCTGAAGAGCAGAGCAACAACAATGCACACAATTACCCAAGATAATGGATTTCTTGCACTTTTCGTCATCGTCGTCGTCACCGGGGGGTGATCGTCTTGCGGAGTAACTCTCGTTACAAATTGCGCCATAATTGAACGCAAGTGCTCCGCACCTGGAAGAGGTTGTGCCGTAATAAACCATCCGAAACCGGGGGGACCGAGCACTGCAGCTAGGATCTAATTATGTAACCGCTTCACGCTGCCCGGAACGCAGAAGGCCGGCTTGCGCTTGGCCACTTCACAGGCCCGGTCGGGGCCAATTATCGGTGCTGCAGCTGTGTGTGCGAGTGCACCTGATCCGGAGGGCTCGCAGTGGAGTGCAACAGTAGCCATCCCCTGACAACCTTGACAGTTTACGGCTGAATGTGCCGACTGACCATGCACCTGGGATCCACGCTGGAACCCGTGAGATGCTCGGTCTTTTCCACTCAGAAACCTGCTGATCGGCTGATAGGCGAGCGATAGGGTTCTGCCAACCTGAGCAGCTACTAATTAGAGCCTTTTTCGGGATGTAATACCATCCATAGGCCGAGGCACGTGGGGCATTCGAGCGAACTAAATCCTCTCTCGCCGCAAGGTACCTTCTGATTCATCATGACTGGACTGAATCGTGACAAGGGTTACCGGGAAGCAGCTTTCTAGTGTTTCACCGGAAGAAGCCGGGATTGTACCTGGTCCAAGGTGCCTTTTAATATTTAAAATGTTAAAATCATTCTCATGATAAGCAGTCCCAGGATGGTGATGACGATGGTGATGTTATGACTGATCTGCTACAGACCTGTTCGTCCTTTTATTTCCAGGGGGTAAAAGTATCCTTTCCGGAGCCAGCGACCCGTAGTGGAAAGGGAGATTCCGTGATCAGTTTGCTGTCGCCGGTGCGTACGATATTCTTGTTCCATTTTCTAGACGGGCCAGTGATTCGGAGTTGGATGTGTCCATTAATGAGCTCGCACTAATGCAGATTGTTTTCAAAAGAGCAGTCCATTGAGAGTGCGGCAGCACGTGTGTGAGTTTCAAATAACTTTTCGTAACTCACAAAAGGGATCCTTTTTGGGGGGTTTTTGCCACGTGCAAAATGGCGTCCCCACTAGACGGCTGTAGGTTGAAGTTGGAAGGACTCGAATCGCATAACATTTCAACAAAATTAAAGCAAACGCGCAGACAGTCGCCCGTCTGTACGGATTTAAAAGTTCTGAGACCATATCTTCGGGAACTTCAAGCGCCATCTTTCCACGAAACCACACCCAACGGTGGTGGGCGAGATGATGATGAAAATTCTTAATTAGTAAGGCGACCGGCTGGTGGTCGACTTTAAAGTTTTTCCTCCGATTCCGAGCCGCGCGATTTTTCCATTTTGGGGAAAATTTATGCTTTCGGGGAGGATTTTCACACCCCCCAAACGGCGCCGTGACGTGAACTGGACTTCTCTCTTCTCTTCTTGGTTTGTTATTTTTTGTTTCCTTTCTGTTTTTCCCACCCACGGCCGGTCGAATCGTTTGGCAGCAATTCGTTAAATTGCCTTCTCTGGTACGGTGAGGCCACCGTTTTGCCTTCCAGTTCGCTTCGCTTCAATGCTTTCGCAACCTTCAATGCCGAGGCTACGCAATCCGCACATGCACACCGAAGAGAAAGAGAGAAGTAATTGTAATAATTTAAGAAAAGTATTTCTGGGAAAAAATCCTCCGTTTTTCCTTTTGCTCGTTGCGTAACGTTGGAACAGAAGCGTCAGAAAGCTCGACAACATTCCCAAGAAGCCAGCCAACCAGCCAGTCAGCCAGCCTGTTCCGGACAAATATTCAAAGACCTTGCCCGAGGTATCTTTTTGAGGTTTTGTTGGGCAGATTTTCCAGGAGAAAAGCGGCCTCCTGGTTTAGTATGCAAAGGTGAAGGTGCCGGTAGCCGGGACCATTCAACAAGCAGGTGGCCGTCACCAGGCCGTACCGACCAGAATCCCAATGAATCCCAAGTATTTCCGGTCCCGCTATTAGATGATTGGTTCGGCATGACCGACCCAATAGGTCCGACCTCTCTGGGGCGACCCTTGCGATGACTTTGCACGCTGACCATCGGCCACCGGCGTCCTCCATCGAAGCTCACTCTAATTTATCATTCAAAAGCGTCGAAAAGCATTTGTATGTGTCCAGAGATCAAGGGGGGGATGTTAGGATGAACCAATCTAGGTCACCTTACCGTCTGATTATGACGATGACTAAGGTTCTTTCCATCCTTTGCGTTGGTGGGCGTGCGCGCGCGCGGCTTGGTGGTCTGATGAAGATGGATTTGCCGGGAAAGTTTTCCAATTAAAGCATTTTTGCAATTCCTCTGGAACGGTGGCCACGAATGATACAGAAAAAATGCTGAGGCTGGAAACGCATAAAGGAGAAACCTGTCGCGTTGTCGCGTTGTCTGCAAAGTGTTTATGCCGATAGGTGACATCATACCCTAGGCAGATGGGCGAGTTGTTGCCAAGCCACCCAAACGACCACGCACGTGTGTCTGTGGGCCAATAAATCTTTTCGCTCGATCGCGCTCGGTTGAAACAGAGAAACCTCCGTCATCGGCATCATTGACATCACTCAGCGCCTCAGCGTCATCACCACCACCATCATCATCTCCGCTGGCCCCCTATCAACACGAAGGTTGCTTTGATGAATTCGTATGAATCAACAGATCGGCAGATCTGAGGCAGACGAGGGCGCGGTTGGCATGACAACAAGCACCGCACCAAAGACACGCAAACGATTTCCTTTCCCGAACAACCGATTGATTCATTGCGGGATTCGAAGATTTATTTCGAGGCTTTTATTGAACTGTTTTCTTCCGATGTGATCATTGGAGGAAGGTGGAAGGAGGGCGAGGCGATGATTAATCAGCCATTGATGAATGATGGAGCAACCTTCGGACGACGTGGCTCAGCGCTCTCCGCTGTAAAGGTACAATGATTGCGTCTAAGAACGATCCCGGCGTCGTAACGGCCACGTCGCCATGTTGCCATAATGCTCCCACCCCCCCTCCCCGTGGGTGCGCTGAGAGTCTAATTCTGGAGCTTTATTGTATTTATTCTACGTCCGGGCTAACACACGCACTAGCCCCCCCTCTCGCGGCCTCGCTCATTATGGCGATGGCGGGACGGTCGCAAAACACGTTAACACAACATCATCAATAGTGGAACCATTTCGTGTAGCACCTCACAAAACAAGCGCTACCGGAAATGGCACATTCGTGGCATTATTGGTTCAGAAAACGCGCTACATTTCCTTCCGGTAGCGCGCGGTGGACGGTACCAGAACAGAACCGAGAGCCATTTTGGGGCGTTGGTTTTTCTCCCGGGGGAGAATGTATTACTGTGAGAAACGAATTGTCGGTATTCGACGCCGGAATTGATAAATAGGTTTAAACGAGATCTCGTTTAGAACGGAACTCGAATTTATGCTTGGGAAAGTCGATGTGTGTCACGGAATTTTCCGGAAAGCAGAAATCGAACCCTTCCTCAGCTCAGGCCGATGGTAATGAAGATTTATGTTGCAAAAAGACCAGCGCCAGTGGCCAAGGCAACCAATATTGGTCACAGGGAGTACATTCCGGTTGCAGCCAAATGAAAATTTACTATTTTCCCTTTTTTCGGGGCCAGAGGACGAGAGAGCGAACGCGTAAAAGTCCCAAAAACCATCGTCATCATCGTCGAGGAAGGGAAAAGCTCAATCCGGGGAAGTCTCCGTAATCCATAACCTTCCGTTTATCAGTGTGCCATCGTGCCCGGAAGTGGTCACCAGCGCCATGCGCCCCTTTTTTTGCATGTTGCTGTATGCTGCGCCTCCACCGGGAGTTGACATGCGCTGGATGGTGTTTGGATGGTGAAAAAATGGTTTTTACCAAACCGAAACAATGCTGCTGCTGCTGCTGCTGCTGCTGTTGGAAAGCACAAAAACGGCCATACGGTACCAATCTCCGATGCTCCAGTTTTTGGCGCAATTTCATAATTCCGATGATAAATGTGTGCGAGAGAAACCGGTGGACACGGGAATGGCACTATCGGGACTTCCACGAACCGGTGGACAACGTAATTTACCTACCGTACAGCACAGCGAGAGCCGTGGAAAGGCGCGAGAGTAATTAATTTATTGAATTCACCGCTACCAGAGTGCCAGTGAGAGTGCGTACAGGTCGCGAGGAAGCTGTTGCTCTTATCGCACCTTGACTACATCACCGTGGTACCAGCAAACCCATTGTTTTCATGAGATAATGACGGTTTACCAGCGAGTGATGTGATGCAGTAATCAGTTGGTGAAAAGGCTTCCTGTTACATGCTCCAAATTGGCCAACGGGATGGAGGGGGGATAGCAATTCAAAAGCTCAACCTCCCGGCCAACAAACTAGCAAGAAAATGAGGTGGAAAAAGGAAGCGTTGTGGAGGAAAAATCGGAAAAATATGTTCGGTCACATAATACAAAATCAATAAACAGAACATTATTTATTTGTGCCCGCCGACACTGGCATAGCGTCGTCATCGAATGTCAGGCCGAAGGGACCTCTCGCGGGGTTCAGGTCGGGGGCAGCAGCAGCAGCAGCAGCAGCATAAGGCGCCTATGTCGGCACCAGCCAAAAGACACGCATCATTGGATGTATCGTTTTTCCTGAAACTCAAACACCCCAGAGGTCCCGTGCCACTGCCATCGTCAGGTTCATCAGGCTTCGCGTAACACGCGTTGCGCATGATGCCAACGCACACCCTCCCCGCCCACCGTGGGTGGAAATACGGTCTTGGTTTTTATATCTTTTCCTTCCGCTCGGTAGCACCTGTCTTCCTGGCTCGGCTGCAAAAGGGGCTAACGAGTTTCTCACATCCTGCCACCATCACCATCGCCGTGCCTTGTTCGTCATCATCGCACCGGTGCTTTA
>NC_064878.1:772500-780000 GCF_943734665.1 Anopheles aquasalis | reverse complement strand
AACGGAAGGCTGTAGCCGGATATCTTGGTTTATTTGGGCATATCCTGTACCCAGAGCCTTCGAATTTGTTTTCCATCTCCATCTCACTCTCTTGTATTGCGTAGTTCCGCAGTTTGGTGGCGACCCCTTCGAGGACGAGGCTCGCTTTATCTTCTCACGCGACGACTTTAATACATATCCCAGGCACAGCCGCACTTCAAGTGGGATGGTATAGTTGGATTTGTTCGTTCGCTCGTAAAAGTAAATTATTAATAGTAAAATCTCATTGGCCCCCACCTAGTGGGCGACTCGACTTGATCGGCTAGGCATTCACCCTCGGCACGCTCAACTTTTGATTAGATATCGCACCATTGCGTTGCATATCGGGCGTACCGTGATGACTACCCGAATTTGTTTGCTAGAAATGAAGTACAAAGTACACTCCTGTTCCCTCGCCGTTCCCAGGTAATTGCCGTTGTCCCGATGTTGAGTGAATTTCGTATCCTCCACCTTTCGGAGTCGATGCGGAACGAAATTACTTGAGAAAATCTTTTTTTATTGCCTTCGCGTTACGCAACTCGTCGCGCTGGTCAATAACCACATTTCAAAGGGGACTTTCGAGGATAATGGAACTTTTTTTTTCTTTTAAAAGCAATGTTTCTCCTCAAACGTAAAAGAAGCCGAGACAATGGTGAGCGGTCACTTCCTAAAACAATAAACCATTACAATAAATCAATGTTGTATTAATTTCGCTACAACTTCCTCATTGTGTGCGTATCTAGGTTCACCTGAAGAAGAAGCCTAAGCACCTTGCAAGGCGAGCTAAAAACGCCAACACTGGCCACACGTTAACGACGGTAGCAGCAGCAGCAGCAGCAGCAGAAATGTGCATTATGTTCATCGATAAATCACCGTTGGCTCGGGAGTCAGATATTGATGAGCCGTGGTTCCGTTCACGTTCGCGAGCCATGCACGCAAGACTCCCACCCCGGATCCTGGGGAGTGCGCGATGAAACGATCCGTAAATAATTTATGGTCAGCAGTCGCAGTGGAAGACATCCGCATACGGCAGTCTGCTCAACTAAAACCTCGTTAGTTAGTGATCAACGAAACGTTCCACATGATGAGTGTGACGTCGTGGTCGCTCTCTCAAGGACAAAGACTTGAAGCATGAAGACTCAGAGCTCAAAGTGAAATGAAATTCCAATTGTACTTTTCCCGGGAAATCCCAGGGAAAATCAAAAATATAAAAGCAAATAACAGGGAACAGCAAACAACACAACCTCGTCCGTTGAATCTCTTTTGTCGTGTCCCTCACCATCACCACCAGCGTTCACTAGCTATTAATATCCTTAGACAGGTTTTTCTAAATAAATAAATTCGTAGAAAAAGGCCCCGGCATGTGCCGAACGGTTGGCTGGCTAACCGGCGGGATTTTCACCGGCGAAAGGTTTCCCATGTTTTCCCTGTCCCGGGACACAAACCGAGTGCCGGTGCAGAAGGTCCCGTATTCCTTCCGTACCCGAAAGCACACCCAAGACAATACATCCCACACCGGTGCCTTTCCGATGTTCCGGTCCGTCCGGACGACACGAGAGAACATAAAGTATCAAAAATGCCAACCGTTCCCTCTGGGTCCTGGTATGAATCGGAACGAGAGACAGAGAGTTCGCTCGCTCGTACTAGAGCAAAGACACACCATTTTCACAGCTTATTTACCGGGGACCGCTTCGGACCGGACGCTCCAATTGTCGGCGTGTGGCCGCATCGCGTCTTCCGTTGACAACAATGCACAGGCATGCCCGACAAAGGGTGGTGGTGTTGGTTGGGGCGCGAGTTAACGGATGTTTACCTGATCATAACAGCCATACTGAAGCAACACCCGACCATTCGAGGAATGTTCGTCGTCGTTCACCTGATCAGGTCAACCATCCTGAAACAATACAACCAGTCGCCTCGCATCTGCTAAGGACTTCGTCGCCAATCCGGGATTCCCCGTAATTACGTCTCTACTGGCAGCCTACCTAGCATCTACAATGTTCGTCGCCAACCGTCACCGACAACCGACATCGTCCTTACCTACAACAACCGATATCGTATACCTGCGACAAATACATAGAGATTCTATGTATCCTCCCTCTTCCTTCCATTCCACCTCTCTACCTTTTCCGACATTCCAAAATGTTATAAAAACTATTCCATAGAAATAAAACCTTACTTCGCATACACCAATCAAGGAACCTAGTTGTCTTCATTTCGTTTGACTCTTCGCCGGAACGTAGTCTCACCCGTATCCCGGAAAGTTAACTGGCGCCCGAATAGGGACCGTTCTTCAAGTTTTAAAGTGAGGTGAAAAGTGCTTAAAAACCACAACAAAATCTGCCCAAAAAGTGAGGTGAAAAGTGTTTAAAACCACAAAAAAAAACCTGCACAACAGCGAGGCGGAACGTGTTAAAACCACGATTACAAAACCTGCACAACAACGAAGAAGAACATCGTTCATCGTGACCTGCGACTCGTAGACGAAAGCTCTCGAGCGTCGACGAGGGCCCTTAGTAGGCAACGCCAAAAAGGATCATCCCAACTCTTCAAGCATCGGTCATCGAAGGCATGAGCATCGTAGTCGACGCAACGTTCCTGATTGTAGCGTAAGTCGCCTTTATTTGTAAGCGATAAGTGTTAAGTGCAGTGAAGCGAAAAAAATTAGGATTTTTTTTTTTTGCAGAGTGCAAAAAAGAAACATAAAGAGTAAGAGTAGAGTGTATGATCTCCGATAGAAAAAACAAACGGTGCCTAATTTTCGACACAAATAGAATGTCAAATCCAGCTGTTCAACCCACCATTACCATGGACCATGAGGATTTCATGCGTATTGGGAAGGTTCCGGACTACGTTCGCGACCTTCCTATTTTCGAAGGAAAACCGAACCAGTTGATGTCTTGGCTCATGGAGGTAGAAAAAGTTCTACACATGTATGCCAATTTGCCGAGAGACTCCATGCTCTACCACGTGGTAGAAGGCACCATAAGGAGAAAGATAAAGGGTGAAGCAGCCGATGTGCTCAACACCAACGGAGTGACGGGTGACTGGTCAACCATCAAATCTACCCTACTCCTCTACTATAAGGATAAACGGGAATTGAAAACCCTAGATCACGAACTAACTGCGATCTATAAAAAACATTCAGAATCCTTAAGTAGCTACTTCAGTCGTGTAAACAATTTGCTTAGTGCCATTATGACACAAATCTACACAGACACGAAGTATGCGATCAACGCAGAAGCCCATGTTTCCTTTTTTAAAGAAAAAGCATTGGATTGCTTCATAAGAGGCCTAGAAAGTCCTCTTTGCTTCTTATTAAAAAACAATAACCCCCCTAACCTACATGCTGCGTACAATTATTGCTTAGAATACAGCAATATGAATGTAAGAGCGACATCATTTAGAGGAGTGACAGCAGTAAATAATATTCCCAAACCGAGGGATTTATACACAGCGCCACCTCCAAGGCCCATGTATATCAATAACCCCATCCCTCAAAGACTACCCCTTCCTCCAAGAAATCCTGAGCAAGGAAACCATCTTCCCCCACAACAACAACGTAACCAAACAAGCCAAAATTTGTATCAATCGAATCCAAGGCCGCAAGCTTTGAATAATAATCCCGTACCGATGGAAGTTGATCCATCAATACGAACAAAGGTCTCAAATTATACTAATCGACCTCCTAACAGCCATAGAATAGCTCAACCCCCGTTTCAACAATATAGGCAAATTCATTCTGTAGATGCCCCCACAGAATACATTCAAACAACACCCACTTCTTCGCAATACAGCGAATTCTATCCTGAGGATACCCCGTTATATTACACCCCCACCGAAGCACCCCCTTCACAATATTGGCAAACTTACACTGTAGATACCCCGATCCAAACAGCACCACCTTTTCCGGAATACAGTCAAACTTATCAACAAGACGCCCCGCTGGAGTATGTCCAAGCAGCGCCACCTTTGAATGAAACAGATTTATACAACACCGAACCTGCTAACGGTAACAATGCTGAATTTCATTTTTTAGACTAGACCGCAAGATGGTGAATCCTTTTCTCCCATACATCCTCTTGCGGACATCTAAAGGAGAATTCCCCTTTCTGGTCGACTCTGGGGCCAACGTAAACTTAATCTCACCTAAATTCGCTTTAGCTTACAAAGATTCAAAACCATACGAATATCGTAATAATGGGATTAAAAGTGCTACAGGAAATTCCAACGTTACTTCAGCAATAGACATTACATTTTTTAAACCCATTTCCAACTATAAGTTTCAATTCATCTTGTATGACTTGTATGACCCATTCTTTTTTGGCATCGTCGGTTCGAATATATTGAGAACACTCAGTGCTGAACTTTGTTTCAAAAAGGATAGCCTTACCATAATCTCAGACGATGGCCTACCTTTTACAATACCACTACAAAAATATGCAAGAAAGAATGAAAATCATTTCGTCAATTTTCGAGTGGATCATTTAGATTCCCCAAAAAAACAAAGGCTTACAAACGTACCTAATACGAACAAACAAGCATTCACTAAACACATAAAATGTGCCACGAGCACTAAAGAAACAACTCCACTTCAGAAAATGAATCCTTACCCTGTTGCATACACAAACGAGGTAACAAAACAAATTAACACTAATATCGTAGCAGATTCTTCCAGTCCAAAGGTATACCCTATGACATGCACTAATCATTCGGCAAATGATAGTGAGAATTTTTTCATAACTTCGCCCGAAGCTCCACCAAATTCATTCAAGCATCAGTTAACCCTCAAAGAAGAAATTAAAGACGTTCAATCTACTGAACCAATTCCCAATTTCCATCAGGAAAAAGTCACAATCCCAAAAACAACCGAACGATCATTACAAAAAAAACACACAAACCCTATTGCAATCTGCACCGAACAAAAACCCCCTTTGCCATCTGCACCGTTAGAAACAATGAATGCACAAGTGACAAAAATTGATTCTAGAGCCACTGTTGATGTGCTACCAAAGTTAAAAGAGGCGGCACTGGAAAATAAACCTCCTGACATTCTCATCATGAATGGAGATAAGCCATTGGAGCCAAAAGAAATTACAGAACTTTTTCATATTAACGGTATCACTCCTTATGTGACCGCCACAAGAAGAAGTGAAATGAATGGTGTTATTGAACGATTCAATTCCAATTTACTCGAAACAAAACACTCGCACATACATCCTCCAGATTTGGTAGCGATGTCAGTGCACAAATATAATCATTCTGTTTCAACTGGTACCTTGAATACTCCCATGGAAATCATTGCACCTTCAGACGATATACCCACAATCTTAGGAAAAGTTCTTATAGGAAAAGATGTAACATATCACAATCAATCGCTAGGAAACCAAACAATATCAGGAGAATCCGAAGCTCATATGAAAGCGAAACGAAAGCTCCATCATTACAAACCATTTAGAATAAAAAAACATTATGACCAAAGGCAGGGAAAGCGTTACAAAAGAAGGAATATCCAATCCACAAAAAGCAAGAAATAGATAATACACGATAGCGATGCAGGTACTTACTAGATATAAAGCTGTAACTAGTAATATTAAGAAAGCAATTGTTCCCAACCGTCAATACCCGTCCCTAAAATCTCAACCTTTCATCATACCCAATGTTAAAAAACTCATATACGATATCAAAGACTTGCAACGAGACAACGGCAAATGCACACCCGCATTACTTCAAGGAGAATCAGCCGCTTGCGATTACGTGTCAAATCCAGCAAAGACTGAAATCATCCATTTAGATATGAATCATCTAATAATCGATGCAGTCAGCACCTTCACATTGAAAACCACTTGCGGCGTTAAAAAGAGAAACTTAACTGGTTCATTTCTAATAACCTACGAGACATGCAATATCTTCATCAACGAAAAACTGATCTCCAACAATAAGACTGAAATGGTCGGATCACCATTGAATCTGCCAATTTACGGTATCAAAGTATCGCCACAAAACTCCATCATCAATTTAAGTCTAGAACACCTACATTCATTGCACAAAGAACTTAGAAATGAAATGAAGGAAATCAGATTAGAAACCAACAGCATCACATGGAACGGATTTCACACGAGTATAATCAGTTTACCCGTGCTACTGATTATCATCACCGGTATCTACCTCGGTATAAAACTTTGGAAAGGAAGAATGGTCATCAACATTCATGAACCACCAGCACCCAACAACGAGCTCAATGAGAATAGCTACAACCCGCCTACAATGATGCATGTGTTTCGTACGGAGCCTCAAATCTAAGGGGGGGGCGAGTTAACGGATGTTTACCTGATCATAACAGCCATACTGAAGCAACACCCGACCATTCGAGGAATGTTCGTCGTCGTTCACCTGATCAGGTCAACCATCCTGAAACAATACAACCAGTCGCCTCGCATCTGCTAAGGACTTCGTCGCCAATCCGGGATTCCCCGTAATTACGTCTCTACTGGCAGCCTACCTAGCATCTACAATGTTCGTCGCCAACCGTCACCGACAACCGACATCGTCCTTACCTACAACAACCGATATCGTATACCTGCGACAAATACATAGAGATTCTATGTATCCTCCCTCTTCCTTCCATTCCACCTCTCTACCTTTTCCGACATTCCAAAATGTTATAAAAACTATTCCATAGAAATAAAACCTTACTTCGCATACACCAATCAAGGAACCTAGTTGTCTTCATTTCGTTTGACTCTTCGCCGGAACGTAGTCTCACCCGTATCCCGGAAAGTTAACTCGCGCAAAGTGACGAAAATCCTGCGGGGTTGTTTTGCTGAATTTTCTCCACCACCGCCCGGTGCTCGGTGCTTATTGATGCGAGTAGTCGGCACGATGTTTGGCGAGGACAAGGCAGCGTTCGGTTGTTTGTTTGTGAGTCTAATTTCAGTTCGTTCACTCGGCAGAGCGCCACGGAACACTCAGTGGGGGGGACGCGGGGTTTTTCCTTGCGAATGGGAAAATTATGCGCCAAACAGTACTCGCGCGCCCTCTCCATTCATGACACGGAATGGCGGTGAAAAACTCGTGTTTTCGACGTTCCTGTGGCGGTCGTAGAGGCTCAGTTGTTCCAGATCGTTCCGCTGGAACGCGGGAACATAAATATCCAAACGACCGCCTACCGAACTCCGGGTGGGCCAGGCGGTTCCAGGCGATGAATGGCCAAATTGTGGCAAAACAAATACAGGAACAATAAAGATTTTGCTAATCAAATGAGCGTGGCATAATTGTAGCACAACGACCGCGAGAGAGAGAGAGAGAGAGACGAAGGGATTCAATCAATACAATGGCCTTCTGGTGTGGGGGACTCACCTGGAAATGGACCTGTCCTTGGTCGACCCAACCGATGACGATGTCCGCACCGTAGATGGTGCCGTCCTTCGAGAAGCCGAGCCCAATGTAACCGTGGGTTCGGGCCTGCACCTCGAAGGTGAT
>NC_064878.1:750000-755000 GCF_943734665.1 Anopheles aquasalis | reverse complement strand
GGCAGCACGCGTACGCATAATGAAGGGCACTGATTGGCCACTGACCACACCACGATGCTGCAGTCCGTTGTCGTGATTGAACCATCGGGTGGGGCTTGACCACGGCATCGTCGTCACCGTCAACGCCATGGGTTCCGGAATTAATTACATGATAAAATTAACTTATGCTCCCACCAGCCAGACCGTGAAGGTGGAGAAATATTAACGAATCTCCCGCTAACGTTATGCAATGCTAGCGAGCCAGCCAGCCAACCAGCCAGCCAGCCGGCATCCATCTTGCAGCAGAAGATGTCGGTAGTAGATGTGAAGGGTTGAAGGGTGAAGTATCGGCTGCCATTATTATCGTCTCTCGAGGGCATGCACACACACTGTGCTCAGGACGAGCTCGTTACGGAACGCGCAATGCGTGCTCGGAGCCAATGGTGTTTGCAGTTTCAAAACACCACCAGCCTCGGTCACCGATGCCGGCCGATGCCCAGGTTTGATTGGATTGGTTACGGGGGCACCGAAACGTTACCGAATGTTATAGTTATTTGCCACTTCAGGAGTGAAACTTCCGGCGCCAAGCCCAGTCCTCTCGAGCTCGAGCACTCGGTCTCTCGGAGCACTGATGTACTCGAAAGCACCGGGTGACCGCAGCTCTGGAAAACTTTGCCACCCCCCCTGCGCATGGCTCGACATGCCGATGCCGGTGCCGTTGCCGTTGCCGGTGCTGTACAATACCGTAACGAGGACCGGGACTACGGGATAGGAGCGCAACACCGATCGATTGTACTATTCCTTCAATCACTTGGCACAGTCAGGCCTCGAAATTGAAAAGTACGCCTTGGAGAGGGGGTGCAGAGGGTGATCTGTGATGTAGATTGTCGTAGCCGTAGTGCCGGGCAATCGCAATCAATGTCGTACACATGATTGCGTTGGAATAATTAGGATCGAGAGCGAGAGAGTGGAACTGCATGCCAGGCTTCGATGACCGGTAGTTACATCATTCGGTTCGGTCATGGCGCAATATGAGTGTCACTACGAGTTCGAGGCGCTGACATTTTGAAGAGTTGCCTTGCAAAAGTCTCCTCCCAATAGAATGCTGCCCGGGGAATGATTTGCAGAAATATACATTATTTGCTCTGACCTCCAGTGGGAGATGGGAAAGGACGCTGGAGGGTGCATTAACGGGGTGCCAATGGCAAATGGAATCTTCACCGGCGCTCACTGTGCATGGATACAGATTAATCTGACGCATCCACAGGATAGGATTATAGAATAGCGATTGTTTGAATTGCCTGTGCCTGGACCAGAAGTTGCAATTGCTGGAAACGTTACGGTGGAATGCTCCAGCAACTTAAGCATTCAAAAGCGATGGAATCCATTCGGATGCTGGGTGCAATGTGATTGGATTTAGAGAATATATGATTGGCATATGAAATGCTATGAGCATATTCATGTGAGCTGTTATTCTATTTTGCACACATCAGGCGAGGTGCTTCCGAGATCCTTCTGACGTCACCTGGCCCAAACCATACAATTATAGTGCGATCAATATTCAAATGATTTCTGCTCGATCTCCAAAGTGTCGGCGCGATGCCAGCCGCCACCATAAAGAAGCCTCAGCCTCAGCTGTGGTCTCAGCCTCGGAAATACACAATTTATGTATTATTCAACAGTTTATGCCCACTCAGCCTGCTCACCGTGGCCATTACACCATCGTTTTTGGGCGCATGACGCTCGAGCGCCACTGAAAAGCCTCACTAAATCTGTCCCACAGCGCGATGGCGGCATTAGCCTGGCATCTTTAAACATTTTACTCTCTCTCTCTCTCTCTCTCTCTCTCTCTCTCTCTCTCTCTCTCTCTCTCTCTCTCTCTCTCTCTCTCTCTCTCTCTCTCTCTCTCTCTCTCTCTCTGGTCGCTAGGTGCTGGTGCCCGCACGCCAGGAGCAGAAGCACCGTGATAAGATAAGAGGGAGCGGTGTGAATTAAATCAAATTAAGGCTTCATGGCGATAAATAGCCCGGCTCGGCTTCGTGCGATGCTGCCACGTGGTGGTCCCACTGCACTCAGGAGCTTTCCGGAAGGTCTCGCACCGCCGTGGCCCCGTGATAAGCGACGCGTACACCGAGCAGCAGGTCACGACGCCACACACAAATTGCGCTTTATTATTCATGAGCGAAGGAAGCATTTTTATGCGTTTTGCGCGACCACGACCACGTGGCGACTACGCCATGTAGCTGTCAAATGTCATTTTGGACAGTTTAACGTCGCCGTTCCGCGACTCGACAATCCCGCATTCGACATCCTTATGATCCTTGAATCGGTGACCCCCCGGGGCCGCGGGGGAAAAATGTTTTCCTTAATCACCTGCCTGCCCTCGCGCCACCATTAAGCGTTGTCGGTATTCCCTTTGGCCTTGGTCATCCCTCACCCCCGAAGGGCGAGATGAAAAATTAGAAAAGCAACAAATACACCCCTGTCCTGATGGACGAACTGTCGGCATCATAATGTCCTGTGCGGGCGAATGCCTGAACTGGAGCTACCACAAATCATTACGTCGTGGGCTTCACCCGAGGGCGGGAGTGAGAAAATTGGTAAAATTAATGTCAAACAATAATCGTTTTCCTTCCTCGGTGGGCTTTTTATGTTTCGTTTTATTATATGAGCCGCCTGTTTTAGTCGCTTCGTCTTTGTTTTCCACCGGCTGGCGATGGCCTGAGTGGTGGTCAGGAAAGGGCAATAGTAGAAGTGATTTGTAGCTCGGCAGTGGCGAGTGCTGCGCTTCCATCATTCCAATTTGCAATCCCCACCAGACACCAGCATACCGGGAGTGAATGATGTTGGGCCCCAAACCGCTTGACGATGGTTCATTGCCACCCGTCGACATGGGTTGATGAAGCGCTCAAATCCTTATGCCCTTTCCGGGTTCTCTCTCTCTCTTTCTCTCTCTCTTTTTACAGGGCACTTCCGGTTTGGAACCACAATTGATTACCACCAGTTCCTCCGCTCATCAGCATGACCATCATGATCATGAGAGACATCAGTGCTGCGAGCATAAAAGCTACGAGCACCAGCAAGTGACCCAACATTATTTCGTTTTATGTTTTTAACATCTATTTCACAACAAAAAAAAAACGAAAAAAATATGATGACCAGGCGCCTCCATCATCAGATTTTTCACGAATCCTGTACGCCGATTCATCATTTCCAGAAAAAGAGCAACAAACGGAGAACTGTAAACTTCGTTACAACTTTCAGGAGCTATTATTGAATTAATTCCTGGAGTGCTGGAGTGTCCATAACCACGTGGGGGAGGACACTCCGACAGCAAGTGAATGTGAAAACGATGTCCAACTTTGTTGTTGTTAGCACACATACGTGCCAAGTGAAGTCGAGTGGAAAAGCGAGCGAGCGAGCAAGTATTTCGAGTTCAATAAATGATGAGACACTTTTCACGCAGAAAGCTTTTTCCGCATTTAAGGATACTCGTGGCATTTTAAGAACATTCGAGAATCTTTCTCCCTTTAATTTATCATCAAATCGCGGATATTTGTCAACGTTAATTACTATCTCCAGGAATATCATTTACTGCCGCTGGTGCACCGTGGAGACGCACTGATTGAGCTTATTTTTCAAATTCCCAAAAATCCCTCACAAAATGACGCACTCCCAGAGCCACCCAGTGCGCGCGCTACAAATCGCTTTCCATTACTGTGCGAGGCCACAATCGACGGTGGAATAAATGTACCGTAATGAAGCCAAGATTAAGACGATAGCTCCATGCCATCGAAAGCGCACGGTTTCGCATTTCGTTCAGCGGAAAGCCGACGGAAAAATGATCGATATCGTGTCATCGTTTTAAATCTGGCCCAAAAAGGACGACTGCGGGGTCGGGGGGAAGCAGCTTCGAATGTTTGATTGACATCATTTTCCTCCACTACGGCTCCATGTCACCAGCAACCGGGCACCGATCGATCGATTCGTGGCCGTCGAGACACTGTCACTGACACTTTAACCGGAGAACCGGCTCCAAGAGAACGACACCCAAGGATGACGAGTAATTTTACGCTCAAGTTCGTCATCGGCGATGCCCTCGTGCCCTTCCCCGGGCGCCGCCACAGTCAATTGGATTTGGATCCAGCGGCCTAGAAAGGCAGACGAGAAAATTCCTCAGCTTGGCACGGAGCAAAGCGATCCCGTAATGGAGCTCACGATGGATTCGATTTTTCAATTCGCAGACGAATGGCGTCATCATCCTCACGATGGGGATGATAATGATATCTCCGCCGGATTTTCCAACGACGTGAATTTTCCAACGAAAACTCTACTCCACGACTGATTCAGCGCCCTCCGTAAGCCTTCAACACCGTAATAAGCACCGAAATCCCAACCATTTCCATGTAACAAAAGCGCAAAACCAGCGAAAAGCGATGGCGGTCGGTGTCGATTTGTCGATGTAACAACTTGACAAACCGCGCTCGCTACTGGCATCCACCACCACCTGCAGCGGTGACCTGCTGGAACATGGAACAAATGTACGGTTATGTTTTTAAGGTTTATTTCCCTTGGCCACATGACAGAACGGGGCATGGTGGGCGGCAGGAGCAAACAAACAAAGCCTAACGGACGCCGCGGAATGATGCTCAGCCGCCCCCTTGGCTCGGCCCCCTAAAACCCAGATGAGTGATGTTAGTACACGCTGGCTGGCCAGTAGCCGGGGCTGGTGCTGGGACTGGCCTGGCTAGTATTGTGTGCGAACACACGCCGAACAACACCCAACGCTCCGCTACCTTCTAATGCTCATTGCCCTTTCCCATTTCGGTTTGGCCTCGGGCTCAGCTCGTTGGGTCATTTCTTTCCGCAACCGTCAGCAGCATGGTCAGCATGAACGAGCGAACATCCTCCCTAGATCCGACGGATTGTTCCGTGGTTCCCGGTGCCGCACACACTGCAGTTGACACTGACCAGCGTGCTACTAGCGTTAGGCCATCGTGTGTCACTGCTGTTGCGGTGTG
>NC_064878.1:730000-737500 GCF_943734665.1 Anopheles aquasalis | reverse complement strand
ATCAGTCTCGGGAGAGGAGCTTCGTTTGGGAGCGAAGGTATTGGGGACCCCAATTTTAGTTCGCAACGCACATGACGCAGATGACTTAGTAACAAGAAGTTTTCGATCGTTATAGGCAAGTATCGCGCATTGTTAAGAAATGGTAGCTTGATTGTTAATCTAATCAGCTCACACTTTCATAGACTGCCCTGGAGGCCATCTCGATGGTGGACTTCTAGGAAGTTCACGTCAATCAGCTAGCCACAGCCGTTGATTCAGTTGAAGTCAGTTTATCTACTCAACCACGTCACCGTTTCGTGCACTGTAAAGACGTTAATCCTTGTATTAATTCCGGCCGATTCTACTGCGTTACTATCAGTAGATATCGGCTTTATCGATGGAAGGTTCATGGCGCATGGCTAGAAGCAGAGTTGAGGTTGGCGTTTATCAAATGTACCGGTCGACGGTGGCGCAGTTAGTTCGCCATAAACTGTCAGCGCGTGTACTCGACTCCGAAAATGGGTCGCCCGAAAGTGATCTTCTTGGCGGTGGTAGCGCTGCTGCAGAGTGTGGCCGGAGATGGTGCCAGTTCGTTCATTGTTGGAGGTGTTTCGGCAGCCCCGGGGCAATTTCCGGCGCAGGTTGCCATACAGGTCGGTGGCACAATATTCTGTGGTGGCACGATTCTCAACCAGAACCACATCCTAACGGCCGCCAGCTGTGTGCTCGATGTGAACAACAACCTTGTGGCGGCGAACCAGGTGACGGTGCGCGGAGGAGAGCTCGTGTTCCAGCCCACCCAGATGGCATGGCCCGTCAATCGGATCTTCCCGCATCCCCAGTACAATCCGTGGTCGTTTGAGAACGATATCGCGGTGCTTCGGCTGGAGAACAACATCGTCTTCCCGCAGGTGCCCCTACCGAACATTGCGGCCGCTCAGCTGAACAGCCGGATCGTAGCGGAAGCCAACGAGTGTGTCGTCGTTGGCTGGAACTGGACACCGCAACAACCGAGCGTACCACTGCAGGCGCTGTTCGTGCGGGTTGCTCCACGTACCGCTTGTAATAACCTGCACCAGGGAATGCTGCGCGATTCGATGATCTGTAGCGAGTACGTACAGCAGACGAATGGTGTCTGTCAACCGAGCCGAGGTGGTGGCATGTACTGCAATGATCTGCTTACCGGAGTCGTCTCGTTTGGATTCGGTTGTGGTACGAACACCACAATGACCGTGCACACCCAGGTGCGTTATTATCAGCCTTGGATTCAGCAGCAGTTTGGCCGTACCGATACACCTCCTGCTGGTACTACACCGGCACCGATGCCCGGTGATGTTGGTGGCGGTGGCGGCGGCGGTGGCGCAGCCTCGTCCATTTCCCTATCGCTGGCCACCATCGTGGTAGCGTTGGTTTCGGCCCTGGCCCTTAACTAATCCCCACCAGATAGTGTACCTAGTGCTAGTGGCTATTGCAATAAAGTAAAAAAGGCCAGCAATATGCGGAGTTTAGCTTTTTATTCCGATTCCCAATCTAGAGCGATGTGCTGGAGTTCAGCTTATCGATACAGAATATGAAGTAGAACATTGTGTAGAGCATGTTGTAGCCTAGGAAAATCATCAGCATAATGTAGCCAAACGGAGAGTTTGGATCGGTGAAGAAGGATCCCGATGAATCATCGTCCGCTTGGTGGCGTTTGCTGCTGTTATCACGCAGCGTGGCTAAGCTCCAGCTTTGGCTTAGGTCTGTTAGTTCAACGAGGAGCAGCTTCGCCCCACAAACACTATCTGCAGCTGGAACTACGCTCATCATAGCGAACGGTTGTTGGTTACGTAGAAGTAAACCTCCTTCCAGGACGAATGTGTCCTTCTGATGATCATTACACAGTAGATGGCTGGCTAATTCCTCTGCGCTATGTTCTTGATCATCCTCCAGCACAATGGCACTCTTCTCGAGCACTCCATAGTTCCATCGCCAGCTCAGTACCACCGTCGTGGCGTTCTGTAGCTGTTGCTTCATTTCCTCCGTGCTCGTAGTTGATTCGCGCTTCCGAAAGGTCCCGAAAGTGCTCAACACCACCAGCGTATCGGCTGCCGGATGGCGCAGTATCCGATTGACTCCGCTGCTGAGCGTACGCCAGGTGACTTTGGCACTTCCATGGCGCACCAGTAGTTGCTTCTCGCGAACAGCCCCGACACAGCGTTCCGTGGTGAGCACATGACGTCGGAATGGTTTATCAATAACCCATCCACCACAGATAGGTACCTCGTTCTGCTCGATCGCTACCTTCACGAATAATCAGACAAACAGAGGCTGTAGCGCTGGTGAACGTTTGCCCTTCAAACTACTTACAAAATCAGGAAAGTGAAGCTTCTCAGCTGCAGTAGTGCCCACTACCGCTATTAACAAAAAAACGAAGACATTCGCCATCCTCAGCGATCCGTGGCGTGACTGCGGCGTTCCACCCTCCCAGAGTCACTTCGCATCACATCTTATCGAATCACAGCCTCGTGTGCGATAAGCAAACCACCGATAAGTGATGGTTTTTGGAGCATTCTCGGTCGTTTTAGTTGCGAGCGTTATCAGCGCGCCTCAGACAGATTCCACATTGACGCCCCCCCCCCCCCCCCCCCCGGGATTAGTCCGGTTACTCATTGCGATGACGAGCCACCTATTTCTGTGTTCTTGCGTGACGGTTGCACATACCACAGAAAGGCGTACTTAATCACCGTTTTGCAAAACAATGCTAAACACGGGTTAAAGTGATTTAGCTTTATCCAGTGTTCGAGGTTATCTTCTATTGTTGTTGGTGGTGAAGGAACGAAAAAAAAGCAAACACCCTTCCGTAAGCATGTGGACATGCTTTCCAACACCTTCGTTACAGAATGTTTCTAGTATTTCTTTATGCTCGGTCACATTCCTTCGATACCAGACCTCGGGCATGACTTTCACAATGCGCTGGCATGCCGGACACCCACGCGACTGAAGGACCTTCTGGAGCATTTGGAACTGACCAAAGCTCCTTCAAACCATTTTTAAGATTCTGCACAATGCCAGCCACCACGTACAGGTGCATCGGTAGCTGCAGCTGCCCACTGGACGACCTGACGTTGGCATTCCTTGTCGATTCTTCTGCCCATTCATGTGGCACCATTTTTCATACAAAAACCTCGCTTCTATGTCCTCGAACCATTGGCCGCACGGAGTGTGTGAGCTGCGGTGTGGAAAAATATGTTTTTCCTCCTTTAGCTCGGATGGAAAACTTTTTCCCACGCTCTCGCCCGTGTTTAGTTGGCGATTACGTTGTGTCGCTTTTCCGCTTTGTTACATTTTCCATGGGTCAGCGAACGACGACGACGACGACAAACTTCCTCCTGGCAAGTCCTGGCGAGCGGATCCAACCGGACCGGAGAGTGGTTGTGTTAAGATGCTGGCCCAGAAGATCTGCTGATCGCCAACTAATATTGCATTCCGGTCGCTTCGGTCTCTTGCTCTCCTTGTGGCCTTCGTTTTCTCTATTGGATTTTGTCATCCTTTACCGTCCATGGGGTGCGCTGCACTCGCTACAAAGTTAGTCCTGAACCTCTTAGCCTCGGTCCAAGGACTTGGGTGGAATGTTTTATTCCCGGAGTTTCTTTTCGAACAATTTTCATTTCCTTGTGCGTCTGGAGTGTCCCCATTTACCCTCGGCCGAGTGCTAAATAGCTGAAAATAACGCAACTTTCCACACGGCGTCCGAGTTCGTCCATCTTCTGCTGCTGGAGGTGATGGTGCTGTTGCGTGCCCAGCGAAGCGAACTCTCGGTTCAAGGCAAACAAGAAACGAGCCGATGGGATGAAAAGAAAACTTGGAAGTAATTAAAAATGATAAACAAAAAAAAAAAAGAGTTACCACCGACCGGGTCCCGGGCGGTGTCTTGAAAGTGAAACTTTGCTGATCAGGTCATAAAGGTGCCATGCGGGGCATCAGGGCACCGGCAGTGGTTGGACCAGCAGTAGGAGAGGTGAAGGAAGAAAGGAAGGAAATAAAACACGCCATCATAACACTCTACCGTCAAAGTGCTACATCAAAGATAAATACGCAACCGAGAGTGAGAGAAGGACCTCCCCGGGCCTCCAGCAGCAGCAGCAGCAGCATCATGGTCCAATAGATCGTACCAGGAGGGGCGGAGGACAGAGCATAACTCGAGGTGAGCGTGATTGTAAACAGAAATAAAAAAAGGAACGAAGAGAACAGAAAAAAACTGTAAATAAGTCTCACAGAGAGAGAGACACATACGAACACGTACAGAGTCTCGTGACGTTCGTCACCTTCGCTAGAATGTATGTTGTGGCGGCATTTTCAAACACAAACTCCGATGCGACGAAAAACGGAACCGGTTTAGGCCCGATGCTAGGGTTCTAAGCATTCCTAGGAATTCCAAACCTCTGGCCGTTCCTCTTCACTTCTGATGAGAAGAGGACTCCGTTTTAAATGGTAAGTTGCCTCCGGGAGTGGCCAATCTGAATGCTCAACATGTGCAATGTCTCTATTGAATTTAGCAACATAAATTCCATCGCTTATCAGTCCATTACATGAGGTGCACTCATCCAACACCCACACTAAACTCTCTCTATCTCTCTCCGGTAGCATCGATCCACATCACAATCGATCGAACGTGGCCATGTTGGCCATCGGCATGCAATGTCGATACACAGACTGGCCAGACCAGCGTACTGCATTGAACGTTCAAACAGTGAAAGGCAAACACTCGCTCATCTCGCTTCGCATTGCTTTGCGGTACACCACCTCCACCCCTCCTTTTCGGCAACTATTCCCCAAAAACATCCTAATCTGCCGTCGTCGGGATGGAGGCAGAGAAGAGGCGAGATCCGAGAGTAACTACTTCCACTAATTGACTGACTTTGGTGTGGATTTCTCCTCTCGTTTGGCGGCACCCACAGCTCACTAGCGAGCCAGCCAACCAGCACACATCACTCGGTAGCTCCTACACCAACGCCATGCCATGCCACGCAGTAGCCAGGGCCCCTGGTGGGTCCGAAAAGTTTGCATTGCCAGCTGGCCAGAAAAATAAACATCACCAGCAGCAGCATCACCAGCAGCCATGGTAGCAGCACCCAGTTCAACTCAATTCTCTATTATTTATTCAAGTAATTAGAAAGTTTTTCCTAACAACCCACCAGACCAGACAAACCAGACGCTTGTGGTGGTGATGGTGGCTCGTGCTGCGTGTGGTCAGCAGCATAGAGTTTTCGATTGATCTCACTCTGGAATCGATGTGCGATCGATCGTTCAATGTAGCGATGCTACAAAATGCTGTGTATTTTCCATGGGCTTTCCCCATGGACTTACCTTGCTGTTGTTATGATGTGTTGCTGTCAAAAGGGGTCGGTCGATGTCACTGAAAGGTGGTTGGATGGATCGTATTACAGCTCAGCTCAGCTTACAACATCCTGATCGATGCACACGCGCTCATGTCACGGATCATCAACGCGCTCCCTCGGAAAAAGAGCATTCACAAACACGCACATACATACACACGTGATTGCACGCACAGTGGACACAATTTCCAGCAATCGCGACTCGGATCTGCTCCAACAATGAAAACACTTTTCACTTCACAAATCAAACTGCTGGGCTGGGCTGGGTTTGGGTGGGTTTTTCCGGTTGGACTAAACTATCGCGACCTCTGTGAAACTGAAAACAGGAATCGTAAGTAATGCGTAACTCGATGCTGCCGTCGATCGATTCAGAATAAAGAGGAGACCAGGGAGGGCCCATGTTTATCACAGTGACAGGCAAGTTAGTAAATTTCCTCTCATCCACCAGCCGGAGAAAACATGACTCTCTGCCCCCATAATCATCAATAAATCATTCGTCGATGTACAGCTGTGCTGTCCTGGCCACTGGCTGGCTGGAAAAACCCGAAAATCCGGACAGAAAAACTGTGAAAAATCTCGGCCACTGGAAAGGGAGCGCCTGGAAATCAACTCCCCTCACCACGGGGGAAAAAAACGGAGCCCCCGAAATGTTTTTATTGTAGTGAACAAAACAAACTCCCGGGCTTTTTGTGCTTCCGCCTTCCGAGCGAACGAGCGACCAAAGCGCCCGATTTCGATGTTCATGGAAGCCATGTTTTGGCTCGATTGTGTGCCTTCGGTGGCCAAAATTGGAAAATTTGTCGAAAAACCAGCGAGCGCGCCGTGCTGCCGGTGGAAATGGGGCGGGAGCCCAAGGTGTGTCTCTAGGCCCTTCGCCTTGTATACCCTGCGGATGTTACGGGCGGGATTGATTTTTTTCCCATTTTTGGCTGCCTTTGTCCTACATTCACAACGCGCGAGAAGCGAGAGGACGAGGGATGAGGAACAAGGGGGCTGATAGGGAAATTTATGGCCACTTCCTGTTCCAGGGTGGGTGGGTTTCGTACCGGCAAACCATTGCCGCGTTGCCAGATTCCCATTTTCCATAATTTTAAAGCAACCGCGCCATGGTTTGCTCTGTTACAACGCACCCTCCATGGTGCCGTGCGATGGTGGCGACGATTTACATTCTGTCAACGGTTTTTATTGCTTTCGCGCGCCTCCTACGATCCTCGCCCGGAGGAGCAGCGGAAAAACAAATCAAACTCCATGCTGGCATGGAAATAGGATAAAAATGCGGAAAACGGGCTCGGGCTGGTGTCCTTGAAAGTTTGCTCTTTGCGACACCCCCGTGACGGTTTAAAGCAAAACCATGAACTGGACGAAGAGATTCAATTCCCTCCGTTTTTCTTCATTCAATCGCCGGCAGTCACCAAGCAGCTCACCGGGTCCGGTTGCTGCTGCTGCTGCTGCTGACGGTGATGACAATGCTCACGCTTCTTCTTCTTCGTCTTCTTCTTCTGTTTGCTTCTTGTTTTTATGTTGATTATGCCGTTCCCTGCTGAGTCCACGACACCAACAACGACACACAGAGACACATGGACACTGACACAAGACGCAGGAACAGAAACAGTGCGTCAGCAGGTGAATGGCACCACGAAGCAAGGCAGAGCATAAAAGTGGAAGGAAGAAAACCAAAACACACTGTCCCCGGGGCCACGAGCCATCATCTTATGCTTCCAAGCCATAAGCATGAAGCATGATGCAACGACGCGATGATGTTCTCTGCACGACCACGACTTTCGTTCCTGTTTGACGTCTTTTTCGTGGAGAAGTTTTTGCAACTACTTTCTTTCTCGCCGTTTTTTGCAATTTTCCATCGTAGTATATACCTTCAGAAAAGCGAACACAATCACACCCGTTACTCTGCGGAAAATGGGGCCCTTTTTGGGCCGTGTTTCCGTGCAACAAATGAGCAGCACCAACGAGTACGCCACGCGCGAGGACGACCGCGCCGCGCGAACGAAACACTCTCGGGGAGTTCCGCGCGTCGAGAACGAGGAAAACACTTTTACGACCTGGTTTCACCGAAGCCACGACACTTACTAAATTTTCCCTGCTGCTCCTCGGTGTAAAACTCGCAGGGCGCGCATATCGCACCGTG
>NC_064878.1:720000-722500 GCF_943734665.1 Anopheles aquasalis | reverse complement strand
TGTCTTAATAAACGATCAGCAGGAGTCCTGCCGAGGAGAAAGCGGTGCAACAGTTTGCTGCACCCACTGAGTGTCCCTTTTTCCCAAGCGTCCCCGGGACCGAGCATCGGACTTTTATGATTTGCTTGTCCTGGTATTTTGACAGGACGAAGGCACACACTCCGATGGCAGCATCTTCGAGAGCGACCCAAAATCCCAGGCACAGCAGGCGACGGAACACGACGGAACAGCAGCCTCCGAAGCCCCGGGTGTCCTAGAAATTGGTTTCCCCGGACGCAAGAGACCCGGACCCAGGCACCGTAGGTGGTAAAGGACTCACCCTGGACTCCGGCAGAGGACAAAGGGAAATGTATTCCTACATTCCCGTACCTTGTACCACGGGATTTTCATTTCTTGAGTTTCGTTTTTGAAGATCGAAGCAACCTGGTAAACAACGCATGATGACGCACCAGCGGCTGGGCCTGGGCGCGCGCACATTTTTCACACTTTTTGGCCATCTTTCCCCCAACACGCTTAGCGATCCCAATTCGATTTGCTAATGATTTCGAGAGGCACGGAATTCCTGTCTAATGCACCTGAAAATTGCTGGCGAAATGGCAAAGTCCTTTTTCGGTGCTCGTGGTGCCACTTGGGCCTCGTCAGCAATCGGTTGGATACGCTCGAATGAAGCGAATTCGAATTCCCCCAGGGAAAGGAATCCCGTGAAAGCTACAATAAAGTTCATTATCGGGCACAATAGGCCCCGAGGCGGAGAGCATCTGGCGTTTCGATTAGATCTTCGGCATATTCGGTTACCAAAAAGGCTCCCAAAAGCAAGTGGTGTATTCGTGTATTCTTTGTGATCATAAAAGCGCCCGGGATGCGCCGACCGAAAGGTCGAAGCTGTCGTAGGGCAATCGGATTTAAAGAAGGTGCATCACCATCTCGCCTCATTTGCTTCCAGTTCCGAGGTTCCGAGGGCGGCCCCGGTTCGTGTGGGAGCAACTTTCCATCAAACGACTGTGATTGTCGACTCGACCGCACGGTCCAGAATCATATCACACATCCATAAAAGCCACTACAAAGAGTGCATTGCTACCAGCTCGTCTATGCTCCGTCGAAGAAGCTGGTACTATAAATGCACGCTTCGGAGTTTCGGACTTTCTCAGCATGCTAATGGTCACGGTGGCTTTAAGGAGGCTGGCCACGAGGAACGCTGTGAAGACGCGACGGTTTTATGATTTTATTTCGAAGCAAATCGAGGGACAGAGAGCGAGAGAACGAAAGAGAACTTGCCACGGCGCGCAATCAGATATGCCATAACAGATGTATTGACACGCCATAACCGTGGCCATTCGCGCCCCCCTTGGCCGAACAAACTGGTGGCGTTGTTCCTGCGGAGGGCCATCCGTGCCGTGATGATGGCGGCCCAGAATGATGGGAATCGAAATGAAACGAAATGATGCGAGGCAAGACGGACGCTCGAGAGCTGTTGATTAGCCGGCCGGCAGAGGAGCAAGAGGGTTTGATCGCTACGCTTCGATAGCATCAATCGTCCAGTTTTATGATCGCGATCACCACCACCACCACCACACTATCCTGCCTGGGCTACTCTTGCGTCGATCGTCAGCAACAGAGAGTCATCGTCATCGTTATTCCGCATCGTTGGGCTCCAGTAACCATTGGGGCCTCCAGAATCGATGTCCAGGTTTCCCTAATTAAAATAAATTTTCGTATAAATAATCAACCATCAGCGCGAAAGCGAACCATGGTCTATCTAGGGGGGCTCGACGACAGACTCACGTGGTCAACGGTGCGGAAGTAGATATCCTCCGATACGGTGCTCAGTAGGAGGCCAGAACGACACGGAAGTAAGCTCACAGCGAGAGAGCGAGCTTGAGGTATCAATTAACTACCGTCGATGGTTCCGAAACTCCGGTGATCGATTAGGATTCCTTCCAGGGTGCCCATGGGTGCCCTGGCCAGCGTAACAGACACACAGCTACACCAGCGATCGATTTTCGTAACCGGGAGTTTTTGGGGATTGAAAAAATTGACTCCAAATTGGCGGAAAACTGGAATGCGTGTTCCGTGCTGTCCAGCATCATTCGGTTCCCGGCATTCCGACCGGCGGGATGTCACACTTGACTGGCAGATAATCGCTCATTTGTCCACTTAATCCGTTCAGCCTCCAGTGAACCCCGGCATCAGTCCAGTGTGGTGCAACCGAGTTCGAAGACCGCGACTAAATGACAATTCAATGGTGTGCGCCATGACATGCCCGAGCCGCCGAAGCCCCAACCGAAAGAATCTGAAAATGGTGGAGCATCAGCTCATCCCCATCGACGACCATCGCGACCGTGACAGACGCGAGAGCGCGCGGTCATCACTTGGAGATGATGTTTCAATGGTCGCCGACCGCATTGGCCAGCATATGCTCATGGGCGCTGGGCCCTGGGATGGGCCGGCATAATTAAAAGCAATTATTCAATGTATCGCGAGGGTTTCTAATCGATTTTCG
>NC_064878.1:700000-707500 GCF_943734665.1 Anopheles aquasalis | reverse complement strand
GTGCCGGGGTTGGCCAACGCGTAGACTATCAGCGATTTTCTTGTCCAAATCTTCAGCTCCAGCAGCGGCGGCCGTCCGTTAGCCGTTAGGGATCTTGCACTATACGAATGGACCGCGACTGTTGCCTTCGAATAACCAGAGAAGAAAGGATTACACGAAAGAGAGCGGAAAAGCAAACTTTCCCCCCTTCTCCCCTCTCTGACTGGTCGATGGCCAAGGCTTGAAAGTTCCTTCCATTAGAGTTTCGTTCATTGGACATCGTGCTACGCGACCGGAAAGACGCGACTTGTGCAAGATCGGAGAAAGGAATTAAAAGCAATAACTATAATTAATTGAATGGTCTGGACACGAGAAGAAGACAACGACTGTCTTGGGCGTGATGAGGAAATTGGTCGTGCTGGAAGTCGGCGCCAGGCCTACTTGGCACAGTGGTTGAAGTGTTGATTTTGAATTTGTAACGGATAATTAGGAAATTGCTTCTCACCTACCGTGCCGTGGATGTTTAAAGACGCAGCCCCCTTTGATCCATCTGAATGGCCTACATTGTTGACTGGCGCGTGGAACAGATCCTTTTCACGACGACGATGATAATGATGATGTAAATCTGGATTACGCGATGCTTTACAAAACGCATCATCCACGCGGCGAATCGTTTCAAGGATTTCCTACAGATTTGCTGCTTCATTATGAATACCTTTGACTTCCTGGATTTTGCGTTGAATCCTTTTAAGTATCCTGGTTCAAGCGGCTGATCCTGCATTGAGTAGCAAGGATGACTGGCTTTAATGAAAGAAGAAGAATTGTATCTTCCATTAACCAGGCGTCGCGATTTAAATACTTTAAACTGAGACAGACACTATAAACTGCGTTGACTGCTAATCAAAAGTTCACTAAGATGTCCAGAGATATTTATAAAAGAAAATCATGCCAGCAATTGCATCCTTTAGTTCGCAATCGTGACACAACATCCACGGCAAAAGCTATAACATATCGGTGCCAATTTATGCTCGTTCGTACGGCGCTTTTCGTATAAAGTCCCCAGAGGGAATTCCTTTCTATTGCTGTTCTTCCAGACCACGACGACCCGATGTGTACCCGATTCCGTCAAGGTTTCCGTCACGTAGCGTCCTAATCTTGATTCGATTATCTTGATTTAAGCAAGCGTCTTGACGCTCCACAAAATATTTTGCTCTTGGCCCCTTTTGTTCAGTCAGACGACAGGATTCGGTTCATTTCATGTCCAGAGCGCGCCAAATGTCGATTGCCTTCACTCTGGACTGGACCAATGGCCTGGTGTTTTGCCAGTGTTTTGCCGAGAGCAATCACCTTCATGCGTCTGATTGATTTTCGACGAATTTCCCAATCACTCGCTAGGCTTTCGCGCGACGAAACGCCAGCCCGGGAAAACCACACAACCAACACACGCAAGGGCTTGGACCAATGTCAGCTTGCCACTGTGGCCACGGTGTGCTGTAATTCTCCCGATGAATGTTTTATGCCGTTGTTTTTCATCCGTCCAAATTACATCGACAGCAGCAACATTGGCCATTTTGGCAGCCTCAGCCTCAGATCCCTTTTTGGGGGCAGGGGGAATTCCGCAGCGATCGCAATCGTCCTCCCGCGTCGCTTGGCCGCGTATGCCTCGAAACAATAAAAAGCATTCGGTAACGGCGCAAAAGTAAATCAACTTTTGCCCGGCGCCCGTGTCGCCATATTTTTCGCCCGCAACACATTTCGTTTTCCTTCTGTTTCTCTTTCGCCTTTTCCGAATTTTCCTTGACACAAACAAACCTCAAAGACGCGCGTCTTGGGATTCGCTGAGCTCCCCGGTGCGAACAACGAAACGAAGCGTCCAAAATATAATATCGAGCCTAAATCCTTGCGCCACACGGAATGAGGACGTCGCCGGGAATCACATATAAAATTACGTAATCAAGCATGCAGCATAGCTTGGCAGTGGGTGGTCTCCACCATCAATCGATGATTTGTGGAAATTGAGTGGCACAAGCAGACTCCGGCCAAACGACGCTGCTGTTGCTGTTGCTGTCGTCGCCTGATTGGGAGCCACAGGATATGCTATGGGCTTTCACTTTCATGCTTTTCCGAGGAAAATCCCGCGCAACCATGTGCGGGATTAACTCATTCCGCGTTCCGGTTTCCGGTTGTATGGTTTTATTGAAAATTTACAATTCCTACAGCGAGCAGCTTGAATCGCTGGCTGGCAGTACAGTAACGACGTTACCGCCGGATTCTACCGCAGCAAGATCAATCAGCGGAGCAAGCGGAAGAGCACAGGGAAGGGTGGAAAGCCGTGTAATTAACCGTGAAAAATCCACGCACGATTCTGTGATTGATTTACGACATGTAGCGAGACAAAAGCAGTGCTCGGCCCCGGGGATTATTAATCTTCAACGCTGACTCCTTCAGCGTTTTTGGGGCTTTGAGCAGGCACATCATATGAGAAGCAGACGAAATTAATACTTATCGGAATGTTGCCCTTCAACTCACAGGAACGAGCAGGTGGAATCTGAAACAGGATTATGAACCATCGTACGCTGAGAGATTTTCCACCTGATCAACTCTCGCATCATGGGAAAGGAGGAGCTCCAATCAAGAATTTATGCTCCGATAAGGATAAGGTTGTTCAACCTTCAAGCGTGCTCACCTTCGAGAGGTTGCGTCACTTAAACGTCAAATGAAGCGTCAGTTCCGATTGGAATCGATTCCATTTCTCCGGAAACAATGTGTCACTGTAGTGCCTGGCATGGAATGAGCATTCAGCCACTCATTAGTCAAGACATCGAACAGAATTAGCTGGTGGCGCTCGTTGGCAGCGACAACCGAACTGAAACCGAACACGAACGGAACCAACATCGAAAGCTCGCCTCGAGCACTATCCAGGCACCATTCCTGCTGCATTATAAATTTCATCGCCGGCAGGTTGCGGTCACCACAGTCTTGGCCCCCTTTTTGCCAGCGTTGCAACGAACGAAAAGAGGGGGTACCGGACCGAGAGACCGACTCACCACAGAACGGTGTCGTCGTCGTCGCCGGTCGCTCGTTGGTCTAACAAGTGCAGTAAAAACTGTCAGACCCGACGGTCCCGGCCACATCGTCGTCCGCCTGACGCTCGAGCGAAAGGGTATTAGTCAGCATGAATAAATTACGAGCGCGCATGGTGGACATGGGCCGGAGCGAGGGACCAGCCGATGCCGATACGATGCGTCCCGCGAGAAAACGGGTCGACGAGACGAGCCGGCGAATCGTCCAAGTCGAATAAAATCGATCAATGCGAAGGGTCTTTGAGGGAAGGTTCAGGACCTACCTCAACCGCTCGAATGCTGTGGAATGCTTGCGGGATCGCATGTCGCTCGCGCAAACACTCGCGCGTCGCGCATGTTCTTTATTCATACGCATCCATTTTTTAGGGAAGGGAAAGACAGCACGGGCGCGCAATGCACCTCGATGCTCAATGGGGCCACCCCAAAGCCACCTCTCGCGAGACAGATAGACAGTCGAGCTTTGAACAGTTTTATTGATCGTCTATTTTATGTCCAACAATCTCTTTCGTAATGGTGAGCACCGAGGCGAAGGGAGGCGAGATCCAGGGGACACCGCGGCAGTCAGCAACATGCCGTCCGTTTCCTAATTAGCCAATAAAACTGGAGGAAACTAACGGGCCCACTAACGAGCCTCGCGGACGGACATACCAGCCAGCGTGATTTCCGTGGACCACCGCGTGCATCTTGGTGCTGGAGCCGGTGGTCCTGCAAAAGGGAGACTGGCGTGCCTTGTGCCTCAAGAGTTATTGAGCTTTTATCCGGTCGTGGCCGGACCGGGCCGATAATGCGACAAGATGCTGATGAGCGTTTAGCAAATTTGAGTTCGATTTCATGGTGCAACGGTCCCTGTGCCCCCAGGAGGAAAGTAATAAACATCATGTGCGCCAGGTTTGAGTTGTTTGTTCCCTAGTTTCCGTAGTAGACGTAATTGAAGACGATGTCGAGAACGATTCTTGAGTGAGCATTACACACGGCTTGAAGGCGTGTTCACGATATGAGCTGACATGCTGTAAAGACGCAATGAAGTTATATGTTCGTTGTAAAAGCAACACCAAACTCGATTATTGTTGCTAATTGCTAATGGATTGGATTGATCGAAAGTGTTCGCTAGTAGTATCCGGTTTGTGCAGCAGCTCTAAAAACATCCTGGAATGAAGTATAAATGAAGTCAAATCTTCCATGAAACTGATTTGAGCAGTTGGATGCGTGTTGGCCATTGTTTGTCGAAATTAAGCGCTTGCCATCCTGGGCCAGTTCGGTCGAGTGAGTTTTATTTGCATTGCAATTAACATATCAATTTGCATTTACTTGATATGCGCGCCACAAATAGCCACAAAGAGCCATCGCTCATGCACATGCTCGGTGCTTGGACATTGTTTGGCGACAGTTTGACATCCCAGCGCAAGAGAGACGGTGCGCACGAGGGGTGAAATGTGCAGAAACTCTCAAGATGGCCATCTTGTGCACTGCATCTGTGTGGCCCTGTATACCATCCTCCCGGGAACGCCCCGGGAACGCCCCGGAATAAATTGACTTTCGGTGTTTATCAATCATTATTATGATTAAGATGGAAATTGATCTCTCATTATAAATATTTGCCTGCATACGCAGGAGCGAATGGAGCGTTCCATCGAACCGCAGGACATGCAGTGGCGACATACCGGCGACAACGAGGACGACATCGACGATGGCATAATGAGAGTTCTGGGCGGCCTCTGTGTAATTTGTGCCTGGCCTGGCCGTCCGGGAAAGCCAAATGTGTTCGCAAACATTGCAACGGCTTCGTCCTTTCGTTGTCCTTCCGGTTGACAACAACACGCCAGCACAATCGCTAATGGCCACTTCCGCGAGGATACAATCCTACAATCCTCCTCTTGTCATATCGATGTGATGGGCGCGATTGTGCGATCCGCGAGTTGCCCTGGCACCGCAATCACTGCGCAAATTGTGGCTTCGCGGTGAACATCGCTTGCACGGCATCAGATAAGTTCCGGTCGGGCCGGGCTCACGCGTAAACAGTCCCATGACCTAATTAGTGAACCGTTGGTTGCATCGTGCATCACTAATTGTTGTTCCGCGTTTGCATAATCGTCCTGCGGAAGCGCCGGGCCACGGGGATTGTTTACGACCTGGATGGCGGCCATTACAATCACCGAGTGCAATCATTGCAGCTCCAATGATTGATGTACGTCTCCAGCAGTGTCTCCAAGGAGCAATCATTGGAAATCAGACGCAGTGTTTAGGTTCTGGAACAACGGACGTTCCATTTGAAGCTTCTCGCTCAGCCCAGGAATGCCATACCAAATGAATCCAGAACGCACGCGTCGTGGACATAAATTTAGTTACCAAGAAGAACCTCGTTAGAAGGCCCTTTCTGGAGCCAACGGTGGAAGCCTAATGAATCAAACCCATAATCCCATCGCTCGCGCTTTCCTTATTAGCCGAAAAGTCGCCCAGATTCGATGCGGCCCCCGAGCTCGAGGTACCGGAGGCGCCATTTCACGGTCCACGGATGGTGCATCGAATGTATGGCCAGAGAACATCGATTAACGACGCGATCACAGTGCGCAACGAGCCGAAGAATCGGTTAATCGTCTCCGGGAATACGAAACCGAATACGATTGCGTAAATCATTTCTTTTCCTCTGTTTCAAGCTCTTTTCGTTTCACCTCACTGGAGGAGGCCGCACAGTGTACGGTGAGCTTTGTTTTAGACCCGGAACCGTGTACGCATCTCTTCTGTTTCTCTTTTGTGCGAGTAATTTGACTCCAAGGTAGGCCCTGGACCATGGCATAAGCGCCACAAGACGGATGGGGCGTGAATAATGCGAATGATTAATGCGGTTTTCCAAATCTCAAAAACACTAGGACCATGGGTACCTCGAGACTCTTTTCTCTATTAACCTGGCATGTTAGCAGGATTCATGAGCATCATCCAGATCGTACTACGGTGTTGAGAATCTGACCAAATTCCTTCAAGAAATCCCAGTATTGCGGTGTTGCCGACAGAGAAATCAATTTGCGTTGATTAAACCACAAACCGAGCTGCTATTACTCGTGGTTCTCGAGTTCTGATAGTCAGAGAGCGCTTTGAGTATCTGCTGGTAGCGATTAATTGAATGATTTACGGCATGGGCAACCGGGCTGAGATGCGCTCCGACTGTGGCCAATTAATCCCATTCCTCGGTTGATCAATGAAACTCCTTCTGATCCATCGGAAATCACAGATACATAGACCCAGTGGCCAGTGCGGTATCAGAGACCAGATAGAATGTTGTGGTCAAGCAATTTGTTTCCAAGCATAGCACCGGACCGTTTACCGTAGAATCCGTACCACAATCGCATCTCGAGATGGTCATCGGTGGATTGAAGATAGAAGGATCATCATCGAAGCTCCGACGCAAATCCTGTCTTGTGTAACACAATGACAATTGTAACCCATCAATCCATGTTTCAAAACCATGGAGATGGACGAATCAAACAGTTGTTTTCAAGCGAGCAACCGGCACGATGATACAATTAATGATTCCGGGGTCGAAAGTCAAACGAAAGCCATTGCACTTCACACCAGCTCCAGGAGCAGCTGACGGCGGATAAGCCATGCATCAAGGGGAAGAGGAGGGCGTTTATAATTGTCTGTGACGCTTTCATGAATTATGAGCATTGATTATACATGCATCCTGGAGGCCTCTACCAGCCTCTCTCAATCCCACCTCCCCAAAAGTGGTGCATAATTTATTGCGCAAAAATGAAGCCACTTGGTTGGGCTGTTGCCACTGTTTCATTTAACGATTTATATTACAATTTGTGCCAGCACTTGCAACCGGGGAGAAGGCAAGTGGTGCCTGAAAGGTAACAAAATAGCGAACTCAAACACAAGCCCGTTCGATCCTTGCATCAACATCAGCAGCAGCGCATCATTCGTGAACAGGGGAACGGGAGGCAAATAAATCATAAAATATGAAACGATATATGTGCCGCATGTGGGTGCAGCGAATGGTGGTGATCTCTTTATTTTCCCGCACAAACGTTCGCGTGCCCTTGTTTTTGCCATCAGTTTTTGCGATTATTGATCGCCTGCTGTGGGTCTCGCTGTTCACTTATTCAAGGTTATGAGGCACGATCAATTATTGAAGCAATAAAAAGTGTGCACCCCTTGTGTTTATGTGCGGTGTTAGTGAGCTAACAGTAGTGGGATCGATACTACTTTTCGATGCAGCGATGACCTTTACGTGCGCAAACACTACGACGCGACGTTGCAGTCGTCGAGAAGCATAAAATATGGATTTAATGGAGGTGCTCGAAGTGGCGCTATTTTAAGAAAACGTTTCCAAAAGTAGATTAATAGCGGCTAAATGACTCATTTCTAGAATTTAGACACACGCGGGCGTATTACCCAACACAACCCGGGTGATCGCAGTGCAATACAATCCCTTACA
>NC_064878.1:682500-692500 GCF_943734665.1 Anopheles aquasalis | reverse complement strand
TTTATGGCCACGGATCTTCATTCGAGGGAGGAGGAACGGTTATAGCTTCCAGGATAATTCGGGCGTTTCGAGAGGAGTTTGTCTTTCGATACGAAGATACGCCGCTCGCTGGATGGCGGTTCCATCCTGCTTGCGTTCCCTCTTTAAGCGTAATTACACGCCGTTATTAATACCTCACCCCCCTGTGTACCATTCCCTACGATGCGATGAAAATGAAGGTGAGGGAAGGAAATTGAGCTTACATCCTGTATGGCAACGGCAGACGAGGGGAACATTAGGGAGATCCTTCGTCCTCTGCTACCTGCGAACGGTGAGGTGCGACATCTGCAACCCATGGCCTACAGGACATGGCCTGATGGCAATAGTTGAGAGCAAAAACTTAAAATATCCCATCCCGATCCCACGGACACGAAGCGTGGCCATGCATACTGAGAAGTACGCGACCACCTCTCCTAGGGACATTAACATCTGTTTCTGTTCTTCATTTCGAGCACACAATGCGGTGAAGAATCGGTGGCGGAAGTGCCATCCCGTGCCACCGGGAGAGGTGATTTACACAAAGCTGGTTCCACGCTGTCCTGCGCGCTCCTCAGCGCGATGTAATTAATCGAAAGACCTTCCCGGCTTAGAACACATCTCCGGAAGCAGCTTAGCCCAGTAGTCACCGGGCCGGTATACCGATCCGGAAATGAGTGTTTGTTCGAATTCGATTACCTCGGATGATTGAACGGAATTCCTGATCGGCCACCGCGGTGGCGGTGACCAACCGGCAACGCTCACGGCAATCACGGCGAAGATCAATCGGCCGGAATCTCCGTAATTAAGTGCTTAAGCTGCCGCTTATTAAGCTATTTACGGTTGTTCCGAAAAAGTTGGCCCCACGAACGACGCCGGCGACGACGTCGTGCGATGAGCAGCTCTGCATATACGGTGGTACGATTAAGGCGGAACAATCCGGCACAGATTCTTTGAGAGTGCTCACCAGAAGTCCCAGATGGCACATTCCGCTCTAATGGGGTTTCTGGCTTTTTTTTTCTTTTCTTCGGAGTATGACCAAAGTTTACCCTTTTGCTACTCCATGGAACGATACTCCGGAACTGCCCTGGTATTATTGCTCGATAGAAAGAGAGAGAGAGAGAGCGAGACGGAGAAGAGTAGAGTTTGGGAGCTTGCCGATGCGTGACGGTCACGGTTCGATTACCGGACGGGCACGGATTGTTGGGCAGCCGCCTTACGAGAGGTGGCCCTTGTGAAGGCCAAGAACGAGCGTTGTCGGTCGAAGATACAAGACGCTAGTCGCTCACACACTTGTCTCACGGATTGTGTGACAACCGTTTCACGAAACGCAGCTGCGTCACTGCCAGGGTTGGGAGGTGGATTCGGGTCATCCGTTAATCGAAGCATGTAAAACGGTTGCCATCATCATGCCTGGTGCGCCGTACTGGAGCCGTACGGTCGCTAATATTTAGCTCCTCTTAACCATTCCCATTCCAGCTCGTGTTCAAGAGCTAATGGGCTGTCAGCAATCGATCGAAGTTCCGGTTCCAGCGGGGCAAAGTTCGTTTAGAACCAGAACGATGCGCGGTGCCCTTCTCTACTGCAACTGCAAACAAACGAATCCGACATGCATGCCCATCGTCGGCAGGTGTTTCCAGTAGCAGCACAATAGAACCAAACGTGCTCGGCAACAATCAACGGTTCCCCGCTCAACGTGACACCAAACAATAGAGCCCGTGGCGTGGAACCATTTTGGCCAACATCAAACGGCCCGGTCGGCTTGTTGTTCGGAAAAAGAAGAACCGGAACACGTTCTCGTAGTCACAAAATGGACGTCGATCCGCTACCAGGCTTGCTTCGATCGGGCGCAGACGGAGCAGCTGTAACTTGGTTGTTGTTGTTGTGACGGACTTGACTTTGGCCGCGTTGTCTGTTGTCCCCGAAAATGCGCCGTTTACACAATGATCTGCGTCGCAGTTGGAAATCAATTAATTTTGTTAACTGATTCGTATCGAGGTCCCGTGGTCCCCAGTGCGGTCTATTTCGGGTTAGCGGTTTAGATCTCCAGTTTTTTTTGCTTTGTCGTTGCTCAAGCAGCCGTTTACCGTCCTATGGGGTCCCTTGTGAGCCCTTAGAACGCTGGAAGGATAGGAGAACAAACACGAGAGCGGAACGTAACCGCAGCACCAGTTGGTGAGGCAGGTGAACGGCCCTCGGCAAGCGTGTCATCATAAATTTCTTATCTAATGCTCCGCTTGCCTTCTCCGCTGAGTGTGTGCGTCAACCGCAGAGGGGTGGCATTGTTGTAATCCATTATGCAGATGCAGCATAAGCCGCCCCGTGGACTCACCGCGTCGGAGAGATTAGATGTTTCGAGTGTTTGTTTGTTGTCATGCGCGTCACACGACATGCCTGGTCCCCGCTGGTGATGGTTATCGGTCGCACTGTGAGAGCCCTAGACCGAGGACTATCGGCGTGTAACATGTGGTCGAATCGGTCGTATCACTATCCGAGACTCGTGTCACTTTCAATTTTAAAAAGTTGATTTCTTTCCAACGCCCTCACCAGGCGTGTCGTTGACACCCCTCCCGGTCCGTTCTATGGGGAGAGAACACGGCTGACAACTGACAGATAAGACAGCCGGAGCGAAGCGGGGTGACAAATTCTTATGTGACCGCGGCCACAACAGTTTGAACCACGGTGCACGTGGACCACCGCCCCCTTTTGGCTCCGTGTCCAAAATTCATTTGCTGGAAGCGGTCGTTAATGGAATGGCCGTGGTTCGCTTGAAAAGTTAGGCGCCCAATAGCTTTATGACGATACGCTAAAACAATTTTTATTGCTTTACTGCTGCTGCTGCCGTGCTGCTGGACGTGGTGGTTTGTGGGATTCAAAAACCCAAAACGACGCCCTACGCTCCAGCACTGAACACTCTATGTCTGTGGTGATGGATAATGCATTTTATTGCTTCTCTGCTCCACCTGAAGCACACATGGCTCACGGTGAGGTTCCCACTCTGCTGCGATTGATGTCAGTTCGACTCCAATCTTGGCAGTAGATATGGAATGTCGGACAATAAATGCGCAATACGCCGACGAGTTGAAGCGATTGAACACCAGAGAGAAGGTATTTATGAAGGTGTTAACTGTCAAGCCGGTGGGCAGATCAGTTCTTAACATGAGCACTGAAGATCGTTGTGCAAAATGAATGCCAGCGAATCCAGCAGGTCGAGCAGCAGCAGCACAGCAGGATGCATCCTGTTCGGACCTTTATCGGAATCTTCTTTTGTCGATGCCTTCGTCCGTTTGTCTGAACATCATAATCGATGCTGGCCACCCGTCAAGCAAGCAGAACCGTCTCGTTGTTCATTTCCTGGCGGTGCTTTGGCCACGCACTGCGAGTGAAGACAAGAGCGCACCGGAAGATAGCGAGGTAGAACAAAAGGTACAAGAGCATCCCGCAGGTTTCAGCAAAAAAGAAATCCAAAGAAACTGTTCGAAGGCTCAAAAGAACGAGAACGAGACAAAGAATTGTGGATCGTGCTGCGTGAGGCCCAATTTGTGTCTCATTATGGTGAGGTATGGCCGTCGAGTCGGGCAGGACCTATAATCGCTTTCTAATACCCTTTTGTCTGGTGACACTTTCTCGTCTGGCACCAGACACTTTTAGGTGAAAGTTCTTGGTGAAAGTTGTAGTTCTTCACTAGCCGATTCCTAGGAAGCGCAAATGATGGTCTGTCAACTGGGCGAATTTAGTTAATACTTTTTGGCCGGGGTTTTTGGTTATCGTTGATCACTGGCTCGCTCACCCGCATCCGTAGCATCCACAGGAGATCCAAGTTCGCAATTAACCCTCGGTTGGGCACCCGGGTACCCGGGTACCCATTTCAAGTTTCAACGAAAAAATGAATGCCTTCCCGTCAATTTTTTTTTACGAAACTCCGGATCCCCAAAGTACAACTCATTTCAAGCCAAATTGGCGTTGAAATTGTTTTGATAACTCATATTTAAAGGTAATTATGACCCGATGAAATTAACACCCGCCCAGTGGCACCCGGGTACCCGGGTACCCCATACGTTAGCTATGCACATGGGCTATGTTTATAAACATAAAACAACACTTTTTATCAACATTTATTCATGTTGACGTGTTTATCAATTGTTAATTAGGTAAACTACAATATTTTGATGAAAATTTCATTACGTTTGAGCTTTTCAACGAGCAATAGGAGAAAAATAATCAACATATTTTGAAACCTTTTATGTGCAATTTAGATTATATATTATTTCTCAAACTGATTAAAAATGGTTCTTATAGTGTAATTTTCTTAACATATGAGTAAATTATACACTAATCTTCATCAAAAAGGCGGTTTTAGGCGGCGGCGGCACAGAGACAAATATACATGGTGCGTTCAGAAAGTGATGAGACTGAATTTTTCCTGACGAAACGTTTTGAGATAAGGTATTGATTTTTTTACGCCAACATAGAGGCAGGATTTAGCTATTCAACGCACTTTATTTCATTCGGCTATGTCAAACTGAAAGAAAATGGGACGATTTTTCGTGAACCATGTTTTTAGTTGATGTAACACCGTAGAAGGCCCTCTTTCTATGGACCACTGGTAAAGCCCATCGCGGACCTCTTCCTGGCACAGAGCACGCAAACAGAAATGTATGAGGACTTGATGAATTACTGGCACCAACGGAATGTTTTTCTGTAGGTCCGGATGATCCGCGCCAGGAAGAAGGTCCGGATGATCCGCGCCAGACCAATGGTCCATAGAAAGGGGACATTCTACTGTGTTACATCAACTAAAAACATGGTTCAAGAAAAATCGTCCCATTTTCATTCAGTTGGTCATAGCTGAACGAACTAAAGTGCGATTGATAGCTAAAACCTTCCTCTACCTTATCGTAAAAAATTAAACACGTTATCTCAAACCGTTTTGTTAGAAAAATCATTTCTCATTACTTTCTGAACGCACCATGTCGCAACTGGTCTGATCTCGTAGCTCAATTGTGCCCAATTAACTCAATTGTTTATAACTAAAAAGTGCCTTATAACAATTCAAAACTGATTTATACGAAGAAATCAATAATTTAAATAACATATTTGCTAGAAAATTCGATCACTTTACGATCTTATTGCTTGCTTTGCGACGTACGCGGTAGAAAATGACCGTACGAAGGGTATTGTATTGTCTGTCTGTATTGTCTTCATTGTTTTTATTGTTTTTTATTGGATTTTGTTGTGATTTTGAAACAAAAATACGTTCCGAAGACTCTTAAATTAGTCCTAGAACACCATTTTTATCATAAAACTGATACAAACGATGATACAAGAACATAACAATGCAATGCACATGAGTGGGGTACCCGGGTACCCGGGTGCCCAACGAAGGGGTAAACGCCGGGTGCCCAACCGAGGGTTAACTAGCCTCTAGGAGGACACCTAGGGTTGTTAGGGCACAAGTGACAGCTTTTCAGTTACACAGCTGCCCCGAGGACGCCACATTCCATTCGTAATAAATGCTTTTCCAAACCCAATAAAATGGCCACCTCCGAAGAGAATTAATTTACCGATCAGCGGCAGTCCCACCGTTCACGCATCGTCCACGCATCACGCTAACCTTGACTGCGTGACATTACTGGAGGCTGGTGGGCCTTTTTTCCTCTTCCTCAATCGGTGGCTTATTTCATGCTGGTTGACAGACCATCGATACTGGACACATACTGTCCACCACAAACGTCGCATTGACGGTCTCACCCCAACAACAGCACGATCTCCCTCGCGACTGGCCTCGACCATCGGCCACCGGATGGACCGGATGACAATTGAAATTGACCGCAAAATTTCTATTCTCCGGCAATGACATAATTGATGGATTGTCTCGTCCGCTAGTAACGAGCCACAAGCTGCGGGAGGGCCAGGCCGGCGGGGGTCAGCACTATCTTGTTCTACCATTCCGCTCGCTCCGACGAGTCGCGACGTGTGCACGGTTCCGGCCACGGTAGTCCATAAACCCGGAGCGCACTCGCATGGTCACATCTGTCACATCTCGAGCCCATTTCCCATCGAACAGCATTAACTCGGTCGTAGAGCAAAGCATATTGTACATCGGTCCCTTCCATTGGCTGCCATCTTCTTTATTGCACTTGGTGTAATTGATAAACATTTATGCACCAGGGAGACGCGTCGAAAAGCGAAAAAGATTGCTTCCGTTAGCACACACAGACACCGGAGTGCCGACCACTGTTTCGGGGTCTCCGATTGGGTTCGATGGTTTCCGGCGCGATCGCCCTTCAGATCCTGAAAATTCAATAATTGCTCGTTCACCCTAACCGACACTCGACGCTAGTTTTTTGCACTCGGATCCTTTTAAGAGCCAAAGCGGAACACCAAACGAACCATCGCTCGGGTGCTCGAAGAATTAGTGGAGCGCAAAAAAAGGTTTTTCCCGGCAGCGGCCGCTTCATTCAGCTGTTTCGCTCAACAGCCTCGGCGAACGAGCAAAATTCTGTGGACAACATATGGGTGTGCAGTGGTAGATGGCGATGCAATAAACACATAAATGTTGTGGTTAACAAAAAGGAGGAACCGCCACAAAGCACAATCGATCTGGAAAGGTTCAACAAAACATTAATAAAGTAACCGTTTTGTGGTCTAGGACCGAAAACAGCACCCAAAAAAATGCGATCCATCACAAGGAATGAAAACGGATGCTACTGTTGTTGTCTGGTGAGGACCGGGGAAGCGAGCAAACCGCATTCGCAACAGCTGTTGTATGTGAGGAATTTAATGAGATGATTTAGCAATGAGTGGCACAACATTGTAAGACAATAGCTTAGCATTTTGACATGACAATGTAACGACATTCGAGCTTCAGTGGATTGAAAATGCTTTTTGGAAGGAAATAAAATGAAGCTACAATAATGCAAATGGAAAAGTGTTGTAAAAACCAACCCGGAAACCAGGTGAAATAGAAAGCAAAACCAATCACGGACACAGCACGAGATTAACAAGGAACACTTACACCGGAGGCCGTTTTTAGCTGATCCGTTTAATTGTTTTATTGCAATCCATTTCCAACGGCCACAGAAAACTAGAAAATGATTCCCAAATAACACACACCAGGGAACTGATCCGATTCCCGGGGTGCACCGTCTGTGTGAGGATGCAACGGCGCTCGAGGCGCTCGGTGGCGCGCTAGATTGATTTCTCAATTGCACTTAAGGATTTACAAGCATTTTCGATTCCCTTTCTAAATGGGTTCCCTTGCCTCTCGTTTGATAAATATTTAGTGCAATGGATGGATGCTTTTTTAATACACGTTTGGAGTTCTTTTTTCCCCGTTTGGTGTGTTAGAGGTCTTTCTCGTTACATCCTCTTATGCTGGCGGGCCATTAGCATCGAAATTGGCTTTAGAGAGAGTGTGCTGGAAGAATGGTTCACCGGGTGTCATCGGACAAACTGTCGAAACCAATCGCACTTATCGCTGATGGGGATGATGACGATGATGATCTGCTCAAAAGCTATCGATTGCTGACCACCAGCAGTAGCAGCAGCAGCAGCAGCAGAATCACCAGCAGAGCATTGTTCGTCTTCAGTGGAAGCGTGTGTGAGTTGGAGTGCATTTAGAAGTGCGATGAATATAAAACAGTCCAGAGCAGAGCTCAACTTCGCTTCCCATTCGTCATAAAAGCTGTGAAGCCCATCTAACGCCTCGCCCTTCGACGAGGATCCTAAAACGGGTTTCAGCTTAAGAACCGTCGTCGTTACTGCCACCGATGCTGCTGCTGCTGCTGCTGCTGCTGCTGGAGAGACAGAGCGTAGTAGATGGAATAACAACCCCATATCTCTCGATCATCTTTCAATTGAGATCGTAAACTTCTTCATCTTCACAGTTGGACAAACAATCGGTTCCCTCGCCGTGGCACGTTGAGCTCTCGCTGCTTTCCTGGGATGATTGAGAATGCACTCGAACGGACAGCCACCGGAGAAGTCAGCTCCCGGGGGAAGGGGGCAGAGAGTTCTCGGGTATCTTATTAGATGCATTTATCTTTCCCTTCATCACTCTGAGGTCCACCATGGGGACACGGTGGCCCCTTGGTACCTGGGGTGAGAAGATGCAAATGCATGCACTCTCATCATCAACACCATCGTCATCGCCTTCCGTAGCCATCGAACAACCGACTCTACGGCTAGCTAGCTCCACCACAAGTGGGCTGAGTGGGCTTCACCAACTGCCAGGCCGAACTGAACTGTGGAATTCAAAATCAATAAATCACATTTTCAGCTCAATGATGATCGATTGACCTGAGGATGGTAGACGAGAGAGCAAGAGAGAGAGAGCTGCGCCGTTATGTGATGCTCGAGTCACCGAGGTACCGAAGTCGTTGTCCTCGAGCATGCCACAGGCGATCAATTTTTCACCTTCGAGATGTAACATCCGAGCATCCGGAGAGGCCACCACAGCGAGTACACTCGGTGACACACCAAAGGTGTTTGCTGAGGGAGAGGTTGATGTGAGAATTTTACTTCCATTTTCAATTGAATTACCAGACAGTATCGAGGAATGTATCGGTGTTAGATCTGGTTTGATCCGGCAGCGGCAGAATGCTGCAAATTGGATCAACTGAAGCGAACAACGTCGGCTAACTGAGGCCGTAGTCAGGCGGAATGTCTGCTGGGTCCCAATTAGGATGCACACATTCCTTTTGAGCTACTAATTGCATTTCGAAATAATGAATTCCTGTGAGATCATTACAAACGAACAAGGAGCGCTCATGTGAGCATATTTTATGTTTCCTTCTTTTCTAAAAACAGTGACGAGCACCAGGTGAGTCACTGGCTGTCAGCGAGAATTGATTAAATATTCGAAATTCGTGTCTTCGTTTGATGCACGATCCCAAAACTGGAGACACCTTCGCCGGCCGGCAAAACCTCTCGCATTTCAAGGCAAACGAGCGGATATTGGTAGACCAGGGCTCCCGATGCCTGAACACACGATGGCCTTATTGTGAAAATGTTTACTCTTTGCGAGTCGCGTTCGACAATCACGCTCCATAACTCGATCCTCGGTGAAGTGATTGGCTTCCCCTCCGGGTGGGAACCCAAGCGTCCTCCCGGTTCACCGAACTGGCTCAAGTGCAACGGGAAACCCCCGCGCGAGCAGCATCTGAGTCTAAGGTGGAGACATCTTTAATAACGTTCCAAAATCGTATTGACATACGATGACAGGTCTCGCGCGGATGCTCCCAAGAGGACGCTGCCCCCGGGCCTCTGAGAAGTGTCTCTTGAATCCTTTAAGACAAACAGACGACATCGATGGCACCTACACACCTTTCAACGCCTCCGGGAACGCCACATTTTGAGGCAAATGATTTTTTTATTGAATTTCAGGCAACGGAGCGTGTCGACACACTCTGCTGGCGTGTGGCCATTTGACAGCCGTGCCAACACCCTCCAACATTTCGAAAATATCGATTTTTACTTCACTTTTCCGGTGAGTTATGGGGTTCCCCTTGCGCGACACGAGCCCAACGGAGGATTTGAAAAGTCTTATTTTGGGTGGCAAAGGAAAAGAGTTTTTCAAACGCCCAGCCCGTGGAAAACCCTTTCATTTTGACGTTTGATTAATTTGATTAGTGGCGATGGCATTCATGCGAAAATACGTTCCCTCTTAAGTAATTGGGTGTCAGTTCTAATGACGGGAACAAACGGCTACTGGGATCGGCCGAGAGGAGTGTATCAATCATCTGGATAATTGAGGAACGGTGTACGTATTTACGAAGCCGTCATCGTTGCGCCTGGAAGCCCTTTTACTCGAGACCTAACCCTTTGTGGAGCCACTGTAAGACGTGACCTCTCGCATTTCGGATAGAGAGAAATTTGCCAACAAAGCAATCGTAAGGTGTTGTTCACTTTTAAGGCAAGAACAGGCCATTTATGCGTTTTATAAAACTTAAGCACTAACTGCCGGAGGTTCATCCTCTCCCAT
>NC_064878.1:655000-657500 GCF_943734665.1 Anopheles aquasalis | reverse complement strand
GCAAACAGAACATTGAACTATCTTCGATCTGCTTGCTATCCTGAGATGAGATTCATAGAATAAACCAACAGTATACTCGGTACGGTGCTCCAGCAACAATCTATTTGCTATACATCACCCTCCATGGAGTGCGTTTCGAATTGCAAATGGAAATCCGCTTCCTTTTCGATCAAAAACTGATGCTACTTCTTCCGATCTATTTGCTTTGATAAGCGATCTTATCAAAGATAAACATGTAAATAAAAAAAAATGGGATGAATCGTCCACAGCGCCATCTTCCCCTTCTTCACTGAGCACGGCGTTTATTGTGCTTCGACTGCCGGCGAACTGCCTGTTTGCGGCCTGTTTTTCTTTGTATGTCACATGGGAACCCTCTGTCTCTCCGGTCTCTTCGGGGCGATCTCTTGAATGTCTCTCAGCTTATGTAAATATAATGCTAATCAAGAAAGGATACATCAGAAAGATGACTTGTTTCCTCGATTTTCTCATCTGACAAAATCCCACCGTTTCGTCGTTTCATCTTTTTGTTTATCGTTGCGTTCCGACAAGACACGAAACGATTTGTCGACAGCACAACCGTTGGCACAACAGAGCGCCCTTCAAAACGATACCTATTTGTAAGAGGGTAAGGCATCGAATTCGGGGCCACAGACAACCACGAAAAAAACCTGCGACAAAGAACAACTGCACCCAGGATACCGGGCGATAGTGATCGCCGTTGGCATGACAAAACGATTTAATTTGCCTTTTGGATCCCCGCGGTAAGTACGGGGTTCGCTGCAGGCGATGACCTTCTGTTCCGACGACAAAATGATATCATTTTCAGATGTTTCCATTCTTTATCTTTCGCCAATTTTTTCTAACATATAATTAAGGGTCGGGGCCGACCCACATAATAAACATTGCCAAATTAATGGCCACCAGAATTAACAGCGGGCCAGATTGCCTCCTTGGTGGTGGGGAGCAAAATTGTAACAAATTAAGAGTATCCAGCGCGCCGTTGCACCATCCACGATGCACCGGCAATTTGGGCTTCTGTGTGTCAAATAATTGGCTGATTCCGTGCGTTCCTCTGGTTCCTTGGGGCGGCCACAAGCTGCTGTCGATGAGCTGCTTAATACAGGGATTCGAAGTATTATTTGTTCTGAAACACGGCAGCGACCGAGATGGCGTGCATTTCGACCTAATGAAAAGCAGTTCCTCTCTTAATGATACTAATGACTTTGTGGAAAGCGAAATTGCATCCGTACAGAAGCGCTAGATGAGAATGACTGTTCTCTGGTTGCTTCCGGGGAGTGGTGGAGCGCAAATTAATCATAAACACGCATAAAACTCACCGACAGACCTTAAAGTTGGTTTCGATACCGAACGTCACGTTGTGTTTTTTATATTGCCCGCATCGTTTCCAAATTTACTGCCATTTTATACATATTACCGTCATCGAGCGGACCAATCGATTCATCAAGTAAAAAAGCCGTGGCTTCGTGCTTCATTGCGTGCGTAATGAACTGTATGCAGCATACCATTATTCATAACGGGCTGCCATAAATTACTCTTTGGCTTTGGTGTGGAGGGAGCTGTGGTATCATTACTCAATTTTTTTCTTCTGAGCTTGTACAGGCTAAAAAGGCAAATCGATTTTTGGGGATCACGATGAGGAGGACTTGAAATGAATGTTTGCTCAAAAGTTGGCTCCCAGCGAGCGAAATGAGCATTCCAAAAAAGGGTTTAGCTCCGGCCTGCGGATTGAATTAACACCTCGGAACTTTGTTAGCTCCTCCTCATGTGGCCAACTGCTCGTCAGGTTGTGGCTAGGTTTACCCATCAAACAACACATAACACACATACACACCCGCTCAAGACCTTGCCAGAGCTGGGAGCTTATGGCCAGTGAGTTATCACCGAAAAGCACGTGGACTGTGGGCACATCTATTTCGCTTCATTTCTTTTGAAAAAATACATTTCCTTCCCCGCAACTGGTGCTGTTTGCTTTGGCCTAGGTTTCAACGCACGGCTGGAAAGCAAACGAAACGGGGCTGACGTCGGAATTCGTCCAAAGAGCAACCCGCTGTCAAGGGATGTTTCGTTAGAGAGGGTGGAGAGCGGGAAAATACCGTAGGAAAATACTTAATTTTCGGAGAATGTGGCCGCTTCACTCGAAAGAACGTTTCTCGAGAAGCGTAGGAGCAGCCAACCAGCCCCTGGAGCTGGACGTTAAAAAATGGCTTTCGGAACAGCGCATGGTGTGGCCACGTGGTTTGGCAAACCAACGGTATCCGGTCCGGTTTTAGGCGGTTCGGTTCAGTGATGGAGAACTTTTTGCCACGAATCGCCATCACTATGATAGCCTTCGTGATGGTGGTGTGGTCGGAAATGCAGTTTGCAGAATGCCTCTCCAAGCGAGCGTCTGTTGGTTTGGTGTCTAAATTCAAAAGGCACACAAGCGCACTGGAGAATAATAGAGAAGCTCCTTAGCACTCAAGGACGAATAGTGACAAAT
>NC_064878.1:645000-647500 GCF_943734665.1 Anopheles aquasalis | reverse complement strand
GTCATCGGCAGAACATTGCAGCGCACTGTAACCGAGGGGTTTTCCGGGCGACAGAAGGTATCCCGGAAAATTCTAACCCAGTTTTTGTGCTCACCAACTATCGTAGTGTGTGTGCCAAGGAGAGAGAAGTAATTTTAATTTCATTTTCACTCACAGAGTCCGGAAATCAGAGGTTCGTTTGTCCTGAAAGTCTGGATGTGGACCAGTGCTGCATCCACAAACTCAATTTACCTCCGCCTCAAATCTAGTTACCGTTTGCATTCAGTTCGGGAAAACGTGGGAAATCATAGCCACCTAAGCAACGGGTTGAAAGGTACCGTCGTCCTTAAAGTTGAAAGATGGCCGCTCTCACAAGACATGCAACTCCAGATTCTCCGTGCAGGGACTCCGGAAAAATAGATGCCAAATATGACGGCGAAAGGACAAACAGTGGCCATGCATTCCTCCATTCATTTCCACACCGTACACAGTCTGGCACTTTTCAGTTAAATATTTTAAATTCACTAAATTTGCTCTCGCCGCCCACGTCCCTTAGGAATGGCACCTCGAGGAACATAATTGATTCGTTCGGGTGCTGGTGTTGCTGTAAAAACCTCCGAACGTCGTTGGTGAGGCGAAACCGGTGGCCACAAAACATTCTAGCGTCATGGAAATTACAAATTCCATGCTACCGTGCTGCGCCACTGGACAGTCCTTTTTCGGTTCTGATAGGAATTCTATAAACACTTGCCCAACGAGCACTGCCGAGAACCATGTGTCCTTCCATATGCTCATCCTTCTGGTGTCCCCAAGGAAGAGGCGAGGCAGTACAAACACTTTTTAGTCTGAAAAATACCGGAACCAAACCGGACACGATGCTTCGTGCTGGTGGCCACGGTACTAAACGGGTTGAAGCAAGGACAGCCAAGCGCATTCCCGGGCTAAAGCGGCTAATGGATAACTACTCCAGGATGCCCCCCCTCCTCATGTAAGAAGGTAGCTTTACACAGACACACCAACACCGAGAGAGAAAAAAACATCATCCTTCAGCTGCTTCTCACAGGAAGGGCCGACTGGGCAAATGCTTTTAATTATGAAATATCATCACATCGGACGGGGACAGGATTAAGAGCGGAATGCAGACCAGGCTGACGGACCGGTTAGCTGCCAAAAACGTCCACCGTGCCAGGATGATCACCTTCATCACCCGACAGACCATGACTCGCTCCCAACGGGGCAATCCGGCGAATGAAAGTTGTTAAAAATGTCTTCCAATCCTCCGAGAGCAGAAAAACCCCGGACCAAGGATTCGTGGAAATGGAAATAATCGCATCCGGAGCAAAACCCACCGCAAACCATCCGGTGTTCCTGGTGTCCCGGCGTGTCAGTAACATCACATTTCCGGTACTCGGGTTTTCTAGTGTATTTTTGTGTTCTCTCCTGCGGTCCGGGCAGCATGGCGCGGAAGATGATGTTTAGGAAATTGTTAAACCAACGACACGCACTACAATCGATTGAGCTCTACGTAGTGTTGTGCGTTATTAAAATGGCTGCCAACAGTTTAGCGAGAAACAAATCAGACAATTAAAACGATTTAAAGTGAACCAAACACACAATGGCGTTGAACAGGAGGAAGAGCTCGACCGCAGGCTAAGCCGGAAATATGACCCAACAGTCTCCACTTCCGGTTCAGCGATTTAAGCGAACAAAAACCACCGACTACAGTGTGTATGATGTCCTTCATAGCGTAGGTTGGAGGTATTTCCGTTCCGGTGGATTTGCACTAAAAGGAGGAAAAGTGGGGCCACCGGATATGGTTAACCCCCTAATGTATGTACGATTCAATGTGCCTGGACGTGACGACAGAAGCAAAAAGAGTTTAACTCTGTTACTACCTCCTACTCGTTGCAGGAAATATTATAATCATGTGATGGCCACTGAGCGGCAAACGAAAAAAAGGAGCCCAGGAACCTGGCAGCATTATGGTGGGCTTCAGCCGGAATTGGATTCACGGTCATTCCGGCACTGGACTCCTTCCCGAGGACGATTTAATGCCCTTTTCTGCGCCAGCGGCTTAGGCGGAGTGCGGTGATAAGAACCCTCGATCGAAGGTGTATGATAGATCTGCGGCCCGTGTGGAGCAACCTCCCGGTGGTGGTGGTCGTGAGGTGAGTAGATGATAAGTCCTTGTAATTATAATTATGGCATTCGCATGAGCGAATGCGCCATTCCGGTTGTTAGGGCCTGGGAAATGGGAAAAAAGGGTGGGATTAGTGTAATGAGATTGCTCAGCTTATTTCTGGATTTCTCTGCTTTTTTCCACCGAGTTTCCCGTGGGTTGGTGTGTCTTTGCTGGTGGTGTCGAGTCATTATGATGCAGATAATACGTCTCCTGGAAGGCCAGAAAGGAAAGAAATGGCTTCGTCCTCTGCTCGAGCCCACATACGATTCTCTCTATCGCTCTTGGAACTGAAATCACTCCGAGGAAATATTTTAATGAAATCAAAACGATTTCTTAAAT
>NC_064878.1:635000-637500 GCF_943734665.1 Anopheles aquasalis | reverse complement strand
ACGAAACACACTTCCTGCCCCTGCCCCTGTCCCTGGTTCTTGGCTCGTTATCGCGCTCGTGGCGCCGGACAAATAGAAAATAGAAGGCAAAGAAAGGCAACATTGACAGCAAGCACGAGTAAGCATTTTATTAAAATAAATGACAGAGGTGACGACGGCGACGTCACCGTGTGGCGCTTTGCCGGATGAGATGGTTTTGCTTCCATGAGAGTGCCACGAGTGTCACTTCGCGAATGAGTGTCGCTTGGCAGCTTCAATTAAGTGTCAGGAAGGGGACGAACCCGGGAGCTTGGAGGGTCGGCATCATCCTGCGGTCCTTACTGCCATTTCGATGTGCAAATCATAATGCAAGCCGCACCCCTCCGCGTGCCATTTCGTGTTGCTGCAGCTGCTCGCTACTTGCTGTCCACGTGGTGGTGGTGCTGGCGATCCCGAAATCACGGGACGAGACCATGATTACTATTCATAATGAAGTGCATGACGGGCAAGATCTTCGTCCGCCGACCCTCGTTTGGCTCTTCCCGGCCGGCCAATCTTCCGGTCCGTTCCCTGCTGTGGCTGTCAATACGGAGCTGCTATCGAGCAGACGTCGACGTCCTCGTCGTCGTCGTGACGTACGAAACAGCGAGACAACTTCCGCTACCATCAGTGCTTTTCTTTTTGTTGATTCTTCCGTAAATCATCATCACGGTGGCCATCTCATCTCTCTATGCTCACTGGCGCTTCCTTTCGTTCGTCTCCTGTCCGCGCGACACCCGAAAGAGATTCTGACAGCCGCTTCAGAAGACACAACACCAGCACCAGCCATTGTGCTCCGGTGGAAAATTGCTTTCAGAGAGATTAAACCCAAATGAAAATTGAAATTTGCGCCAAACAAGCGACCGCGCGAGAGTGAAAGAGCGCACGCAGTCCATAAACCATATGGGATCGATCATCACTCTCGGTACCGATGGATCCCACAGGAGCGATACAACTCGTTAGTCTGCCGCGATTGGTGCTCCCGAACCCAGATCGATTTCACTTGCCCGGTGTTGATGGCCGTGACCATCGCGGCTCTTTTGCTCATTATTTCGCATCCATCGGTTGCCAAACAAAACGAACAAACAAAGCATTGAGTTGTAACGCGGAGTACCACTAATCCTGCCCTGACCGAAACAAATCGTATCGAACATGTAGCTCCAGGACACGGGCCATCCAATCTATCCTGGAGCAATAGCTCGGTGAGCTTTGATTTCGCACCTTCCCGTACCGCTTTCCCCGAGCTCGAGCCTCCGGTGCCTGGAATTGTAATGAAATTTCGCTCCCGAAAACGTGATTAAATTAGGACGTCAGCTGCCCCATCGGGTATCCTGGTGTACGGATTGCAACCACGGTAGCCATGCAACGCCGAGATTGATTTTGAATTTCGCGGAAAAATTGCAATTACATGCATGGTGACAGAGCGACGTGGCCATTGTTTTCGCAATTCGCCCATTCGAGCGACAGTTTTCCGGCACACGCTTTATGGGAAAATAAACTTTCCACCGAAATGGTAAAGTAATTGCAATTTGAACTCTGCTCTCTTTCGGCGATCGAGCATCAAGACCACAACGATCGACAGCGCGCGCTTGGCCTTAAAATTGAAAAATCATTCCCATTGGCAATCATTAATGCTTCGATGAGGAGGGTGATGAAAGGGCATGAGATGGAGGAGGGCGTGGAGGTATATTTATTTGTGCACGTGTGTGTTTTTCACTCCAGCATTTCGCTCCGTCCATTGTTTTATTGAATTATAATCGGGTTTTAGTGCGTGGAATGTAATTTTCCCTCTTTTTCCAGTCACCGGCCGCACCAGCGTTCCCTTCAACACACAACAGCACAATGATACTGGCAATGATGTTTAAAATCTCATACCATGCATTGCCTCTGCACGGAGGCTTCGGTGGAAAATGGACCTGAATTTTATGCTTTCCCGATTCCCGGTTGTCGTTCTCTCATAACATTTTCCACGCTACACCGGTTTCATCGATGTGTCACTAGCAGCAGTAGCAGCACAATCCGCGGTGCACCGGTCCGATACCTCGATGCACGATTCCAAACCATTCGAACATAATCACCCAAATCGCGCCGCGCGAACGAACCTCATTTTCCGGACTGCGGTGGAAAGCCTCCATCCACCAGGTGGAAGGCCTGCAAATGGTTTAATTGAAATGCGATGAAATAATAAAAGACCGAAACCGCTCTCTCTCTCTATCTTGCTGCTAAAAAGTGCCACCGCGGATTATTTGTTGATCCTGAACCGCACCCAACATAAGAACCGGTCCGGTGAAAGGACGATCGATTTCCAGCAAAATCGTTTGTATGATTTGAAACAATTTCTGCAATTGCCACGTGTGGAGGGAGGCTATGCTGGGGAAGGGACGAAATAATTAGCTACCTTTCACTCGTTCCTGGGCGGCCATTCCATTGGCAGCAGCCACCGCGGCTGAATGATTTGGAAAATTTCAATCCCAACCATCGC
>NC_064878.1:610000-622500 GCF_943734665.1 Anopheles aquasalis | reverse complement strand
TGCACTTTTAGTTGCAATGCGCATCGTAACTTCGAAATGAATTATGTGTGATGCACCAATCAATACTCTTAGGATAGATTCATGTTTCCAAGTAGCCCCTTCAATTTTTTGTTGATTTTCAAATTTTCCAGACGGTTTTAATGTTTCGATCTTCACTGTTTCTGTAGCATAATTGCCTTTAACTATGCTGCTGTCCGCGTTCGAAAGTTTACGCGTTCGCGTGATTCTAGGCGGTTTGTTATGTTTAAATTCAAAGAGAGTGCGGGGAGAGAATTTAAAGTCACATAAAGGGAGAAAAATGCGGAATGAGAGAGCGAAGAAAACCTTGAGTTTCGCGAAGATCGTGTAGCGAGAAGAACCAAGCGTTTCATCTTCCCATAGGTCCGGGTCGTTGCACCTATGTTCGGCTTTGTGTTTCGCAACATTATAACACAAAAGCCACGAGTCTCGCGGCTTTGTTCGAGGACCCACAATGCGCAGAGAATAATTACCTCTTTCGCGGATACATCATCGCTCTGCGATCGATTTACATTCGATATGCAGCCTCAAAGACATTGTTCCGATTCAACCCTTTGGGCGGTCCTACCGTTATCATTCAAAATCATGCGTTCGATGACGTCACTGTCTATCTGCTTGCCTCTCGTTATCCTTTCCCTACAGCTTCCTCGCACGCACACGTCCAAAGGGGTTGCCCGGGTGTGTGCGTGTTATGTTTGGAACGGTTTGATGAAGGGGTGGGTTTTTGCCAGACCTTGGCCGCTCTGTCTGAGCGTCGACGACCGGCGAACGGAAGAGCAAAAGGTAAAACTTAATCTCTCCATGTCGATCCCTCCTCAGCAGCACATTCGCCAGGTAGCTCATGCGGAAGCCCAGACGGCGGCGCACATTTATGTTTTCTCCCGGTGCGCGGGAACAACGGTTTTGTGGACTGCTGTGTGGTGTGGTTTGTGATCAGTGCAGATAGAATTCTCCCCAAAGCGCGATTCTCTTGGCTGAAAAAGGTGCTAATAGTGAGCTCATGCACAACATTGATCATAGTAAATTTCTGGTGCTGGTGGTGGTTCGTTCGTTCGTTCGTGTTCTGTGTAAGATCAGCGTCACGCGTGGTTGGAACATCGTTCGATGTTTATTTTATCGCCGTCTGCTCTCCGTGAGGAGCACATCATCAGGGGCCAGAATGCAGGAGAGCGGAAAGAGAGAAAAACCTCGTACGATACATCGAACGTTTGTGCGGAAGCATGCGCGCTATGATCCGGCGGAGTTACAGTTCTTGAGAAAATTTTATCCAACCCTGCCTGCGTGAGGGACATCTTTTGCACAACATGAGCAAAGCTGGATGGGAATGGATCAAGTTTTCTTACCGACTGTGCCCGGGGTTGGAAGAGATGATGAGTTTGTGCGTACGTTTGCTGGTTCTCTGGTGACCAGCTGTCATTACTCCACCGGGGGCTAATGTTGGCTGAAGCGTAGATTGCTGGCTACTGGACGCGTGGTTTCGTGGTTGACTGGCTTTCGGCCCTGAAGCGTGAAGAATCAAACTCGCCGTTATCGTGTATCGTGTGTGGCTAGAGCGGCTCTGCTAATTACGCATCGCAAGCAATTAAAATAAAAACCTGGAATCTTCTCAAACACCCCCCGCCCTCGGGGGCGGTGCGAGTGCGTGGTGCGTTATGCAGTCTGTCTGCAAGCCCAGTTCAAACGATCATTGAAGGTGGTGCAGGTTAGTTAGTGCTCCTCCAGGACCCTTCCGTAGAAATGCGGCATTTTTTTGACAGCTGAAAACTGTCAAACCAAAGAGAGAGAGAGAGCGCGTGGTGAGCGGCGAGCACCAGGGAGAGCGAGAGTAAATCGAAGGAACCCGTGGAGTGCGTATCCTGCCCGTTTCATCGCGAAATCACGCCGTGCACCGTGGCCCGTTCCGTGAAAAAGGCTGTAAAAAGTGTTGATTTTTTGTTAAAACCGTGCCACGGGTCGTGTAGTGCCGTTCGGGAACCGTGCAGCGTGCCGAGTGCCACGTGAAATCGTTAGTTTTTGCGTAAAACCACGTCCTTGCCGTCCTTGCCGGAATCGATCGATTGCACAGTTTCAGGAGTGCCAAGTGAGTGCCAGAGGCCCCGCAAGGACGACGATGACGACAGTGGAAGGATCCTGAGGAGTCCTGAGGCGTGGGGAGCCCTTTAAAAATCGATCCCGATAGCACGCCACTGCTGACGTGGTGCATCGATGGCCGCCTGGCGCGCGAGCTTTAAACCGAATGTGTAGTGGCCAACCCGTGCCGGTGATAATCCAATTACCTCTCTTTCTCTCGCGCGGGGGAGGTGAAGAGGTGGAAAACCCGGAAAATACGGAACCGGAATCGTGCAGAGTATTACATAATTGAATTGTGTGTGTTTTGGTCGCGCCACCAAGGTGCCAGGAAGAAGGAGGGGGGTTTGGGGGGGTGGAGGCGGAGAAGTGATTCAGACAACCATCCTGGGCCAGCGGTCTCCAAGGCGGCCTGCCAACAATGTATCCGAGCCCGTGCTATGCTTGATTGGACCGCCCGAAAGAGGACAACGAAGAGGAGTAGGCTGCAACTGTTCTCTTAACATTTATCGCTACGCCAAGTATGAGTGTGGCAACCGGTGAGGACTTATAAATAAGTCATTCGAGGAAAATGGCCCAGCAGCAGCAGCACGGTGTGTGCGTGTTTGGTGCGTGCATTTCCACAAGGGGGGGGGGGGGGGGGAGAGTGCCTGAGGGGCCGTTTATTTTCGTTTCGCCAGAGCGACGCGAATTGTCGCGAAACCGCCATTAAACGGCGATTCTTGGCGACGAATTCCGTATCCAAAAGATTGACAAGACGAGGAGGGGCCCTTCGGTGGAGTTCTGCGAGATTCCGAGAGGTCCCGGATTCGAAAATAGAATCCATGTCTGCGGAGATTCCCGAAATCGATCACAAGCCGATTGGAATTCTGTCGCATAATGATGCGATGATAAGCGACCCTCAGCTCAGTAACCGGGCCCCGATTGTTCGATGTTTAATTCATGGGGTCTTCAGCTTCCTCACCTTCTTCTGCACCACATTACCATCGCCAACACATTTGCATGTCTCCGGATGGCCTGAGGTTTGGCATTGACATCCTTACAGATCGATCGGCCACCGGTGAGGGGCCTATCAGCAATGTCTCAAGGCCATCCAGCCAACCGTTCGAATGTTTCTTCTTTTCCAAGCGCAGAACAGTGTGAGCATACCATTAAACACAGGCCACTGTACGAGAGTGCGAGATCGATATGCGGGGTGGATAATCAGCTGAGGCAGCTGCTTTGGATCACACCAAACGCGTGCGGGGGCCTTTCGGAACAGGACACCACTGTGGTAGTGGTGCTAACGGTTAGCCATTGACTTAGGAAGCTTCCTATTGCGTAAATTGTCCTTTCCGGGCCATGTCAACGCGCAGAAGGGTCTAGTGGCGTGATCGAGAATATGACAGCGTCACCGTTTATGGCCGGGAAGGGGGATGGGGATTGATTCCATGGCGTCGCCGTTGTCGTTAGACGTGGCCAGCATTGTTAACATTTCTTTATAGCGCTACGTCGCGATCGTGAACGACGCAGACGATCGTGTGTACGGAGACAATGCGCCACTAGAGACAACGTCGCTGCCGATCTAGCAGGGGCTTGGTCTTTGTCCTCGGCTCGTGGCGCAAGTAGTTTGCTACAAACGAGAGTTCAGCATCGACGTCGCGGGAGCAGGAGTGTAGTAGGGCGCGATAAGGACAAGTGGGTTAATGTTGCTTATCTCGCTCGATTCGCGAATCGCTTCGTTTATTTTTTGCAGTGATCGTCGTCGCATTTGTCGTGTTGTGTTGGTGAATGTGGCCAAAAGGGAGCGAGACAGATAGAGAGAGCCCTTGAGGGGGTCACGCGTTACGCGGTTGCCTGAGATTGCCTTGGTGTGTGCCCAGGACTCCGACGGCATGTTACCGGAAGCAGTCGCTGTGTTTCGCCGGCCCTAAACAGTCCATCGGCTGCGGCCCACTACATCGGACGTCGGCTCCTAGGGTCTCAAGTGTTTGTCAACCTGCTCGCTACTGGATCGATACTGGAGAGAACGTCGAGACTGCTACAGAACTCCTGAAAAATTGCCGTGTTGCGCGCGTCTTCAACGAAAGTGAAAAAAAAGTCTCCAACAGAAAGAGCGAGTCTGGGGCAACGGCAATAAGGAGCTGCAGAAGGTTCCTCGGCTAGTGAAAGTGTCGGTGAATGAATTTAGCATACGATAGCTTAACGGCGTGGTTGAAAGCAGCAAAGGATACCATCATGTCAAACTCGACGGGATTCTGTGAGTATTTTATCAACATAAAAGATGTATTTATCGTTAGAATACATATCCAGACACACTTTTCTTGTGTACCTATGACATAAGAGCACGTGGAGCACATCGAGCATGGATATCACCGGGGGAACGGTGGGAAAACCCCTTATCTAAGCCAAGGTTCAGCTTGACGACCCGACGACACAACAAATCGCTGGATCGCTTGACAACGAGAGCCTTTTCGACACCTTCGTCATTAGCGGCACCGAAAAGTCGCGCACAAAAGAAAGATCATAAAAACGTGACGCAAAGCGAGCCCATTAGCTAAAGATAAGCCCTAAGCTCGATATCCTTTTTATGGTTTTAACCCCAACCGCGTGCGGAATGCTAAGGCGTGAATGAATGCGATTCTGATCGGTTTGAAATCTCTTTAAACCACGGTGTGGTGCGATAAGACGCCACCGGACTAGAGTGCACCGCCCATTCAAGGTCACGATATTTTTGGGATTTTAATGGAATTTGTTCCCTTTCGTGGGGAGTCGTCTTTTATGGTAGAAGTCGTAAAGTCTACTGCGAGGTGCCTTTTGTTGAATGCTAATTCCATGCCACCAATGGCAAATGATTCATGGGAAAGATCGCTACTAGCGGGGGGCCTTAGCTTTGTGTGAAGAATGAGAGGTTCTTAATTGATTCTAGTTGTAGATTCTCTGAAGTGCTTCACTTGTGCTGTCGCCCTTTTGCTCGTCACCAGCTGATCGTTCAAGCAGCTACTACAAAGAGAGCTGCTACTATGGCCTGTTATCGGTCAGCGTTGAAGGGGGAGAGAGGCGTCATGTAAACATCTAGACGACGACGACGACGATGAAGACGGTTGTATGAAACCAACCAGCGCGATCATTCACCTCGTGCGCTGCTATAACTCACCCCTCGTTCGATGTTTGCTATTTGCGCAGACCATCGGCGCATAAGATCGAGACACTCGATCATTTTTCCACACCTTTACAGGGTAGAGAATCGATTCATTCCCGAGGGGCCCCAGTTATCATCTCAGGCGCGAGGCATTTGGAACTGGCGTCTAAAAAGCAATTAGACCCACGTGGGGGCTCGTGCTTGGCTGTTGAAGGGCAGCGCGAACCCATAGTGGAGTAATGTTGTAATCATAGAAATTACTCCCCTTATCTTACACACTTGGCACAACACTACCACACCAGTGCGTGAGCGAGTGAGGGGTGTAATCGCTGCTCTGGCGCTCGCGCTGGCGGCCCCCGGCGGACACACCGTCACCAAAACGTCAAAACGAATCTCGGGGCAGTCAGTACGCAACCGTCAGTACTCGGTGCCGGCTGCCTGACGGACACTCGGTCCTAACCTCCCCCCACCCGAAACACCGAGAGTGATATTTTTGCGTTTCCCCTTCCGCGTGCACCCCTTTCACGATCGATCGTGTCTCGCGAAGATCGCGGTTTTTGGCCGGCCGGTACAAGTGAAAGTAAACAGCGCGAGAGCTCCCCGAAGCAACAGCAGTGCAGAAAAGATGGAGATAGTGAAGAGTTTCGGTTCGTGAGTCTTTTTTTTATGTGTCTGTCTAGGTCTTACGTGTGCACATTTCATAAAATTCGCTTCGAATTTGTAGTAGTGGGGTTTTCTACGCTTCCGTGTCAGCATCTTAAGCGAGAGAGAGAGAGAGAGAGAGAGAGAGAGCGAGGCCCAAGACACCCTGCGTCACCGTGTCACGACGCCTTTGGTGATCTCCGCGAAAACCACTCCGCTGTGTGTTGAGTAACGCGCGATCGAGTTCGGGTGCTCGCTTGTGTGGTGTGGTGTAGCCGGTACCGTCGCCACCACGAGCGCGGAATCTCCCGATTTGTCACGTGGAGCATACATTAACAGACCGGTACGGGAGCGACCGGTTAGTTGCTTGCTCTCCGTTGCCGGTGTTTAATCGATCGGTGATCGATCAGCCGGATTGGAGATGGAATTGGAAATCAATTGGTGATTCTTTAGAAGAAAAATAACAACATCTCAAGCCAGCATACAATGTTGGTACCTCGTGCGCTAATGTAGCACGCTGCACCGTGATAAGTGATTTTTTTGCTGATAATAACGCTGGTTCCAAAGTACTCGTACGCCACGCGCCAGGGTGCGATTGATAAACATACTTTTTTCTGCTTATCATGCTACGCTCCCCCTGTTTTGTGATAAGAATCACCGGTGACCCTGTATGGAGGCTTTGCTCTCTCCGATCTTTGCTCTTTAGCTACCTATTCGATCAGAGGAGTTGGATTAAAGTATGATTCTGCATTTACGACACACTTTCGTTTCCGTGAAGGTGTCTTAACCAGAAAGTAGGAGCTTGCTTTGAAACACATTATGTTTTTGATAAGTGATACGCTTTGTACATTCATTGTAGTCTGTTCTTTTTTGTGATCACTCGGAATCTGTTAAGCTACAAGTTTTCTTTATTTTTTGCGTTACTCTGCACTTGGCCAATGCACGTGACACTAAAAAAAATCATCGAAAAACGGTCGATTCAAAGTAAAAAACGGCAAGAAAATGATTGCATTCAATTATACTTCAAGTAACATGACGATATTGCATACCTTCAGGAATATTGTTGCTTGCTTGAAAGGAATAATACAGCGAACATTTGCTTGCTGCTTTTCAATTTGAAACGACCGATTTTCCAGGATTTTCTTTCAAGCGTTTTGTTGCGAATAATAGCACAATAATCTCACAATCAGCACAATAAATACAACTTCATACATTCACTTACTATCGATAAAACTAGATAAAACAAGACAAATTTAGCTCAGGAATCAGAAAGCCACGTGGTTATCCCGAAATGCACTCACTAAAAACCACACATATCTCGAACAACATTATCTTCTTTTATCTGCAGATAACACTAACTCTATTTTATGATCAATTGCTAACTCATTGCATCTAATTTAAAATACTTTACAGTGGATGAAATTGAGGAGAACCTACAGTGCATCGGGGGAACGGCCGGTGCAGTGACGCTGACAGCGATTGCCGCCGGTGCAGCCTACTACTACTCGACTCGACCAGTGCCGGAAAAACCGCTAGTGCCTCTACACAACCAGTGTCCAATAGAAGACGTAAGTAAACCAGAGGACAATCCCCTTGTCCTCCTCTACCTAATCTATATCCCCGGCCCCATCGCTCGGATGGTGTCGTCATTGGGCGCGCACATGATCGATCGGTGACGTCGGTGTGCGATGGCGAGAAATCTGAAATTAGTATTCGCCCAACGGCAGATGCCAGCATGTGTGTGGCGTCACCCTGGCATCCGATTGTGTCGGATCATCGTCCCGGTGCCCTCATCATAGGGACATCATCAGATGGGACCGTCCATCCAACCGACGGTGCGCGAATCATAAATAGATTCCTTCGGTTTGCGGTCACTGTTACTGTGAGTGAGTGGAGTCGTGTCGTGTCGTCCGAGATGCCCAACGAACGAGTTTAGTTATTTGCGTTGTTTTTTTTTTTGGTTTTTCGCCCAAATGGCCGCGCTATCAGCTAATAATAACTCCCGCGGAATACAAACAAGGGGAGAAGAGTCCAACCACCGACGGACCGACCGACCGACGGGCCGACCGGTGACTGTGACCGGGGTTCGGGTGTCCGTCCGGTGGCCCCATGCGGTCGTTCGGTTAATTAACGAGCACTTTAACTGACCAGTAGCTTTGGCCGATCGCTCCCATATGGTTCCATGTTATCATCCTGCTGGTTTCGATCGTTTGTTTTCTGCTTTCAACGATCCCGACCCATGAAATAGCAAGTTCCTGTCTCGTGGTCCTGGCCCACCGGGTGATCGAGCACCGAGCGTGTGGCGTCAACAAACACACCAGTGCCGCCAGCTGGAAGGAGTGCAATGGCGTCTCGCTGGGAGGAGTCCTCGGGGAAAACACCGGTTTCAATGGAATGGAATCAAATATTTACGATTATGCTCGCCTTCGAGTGTCGATGGTGGAACATCTGGGCCTGGTGTCGGGGGCGCACGGTTTATGGCATCGTTCGTTCTAACACTCGAGAGCGGCCGTCGATGATGTTGATTTTATTAATTCTTCTATAAATACACGCCGTTCGCGTGGCTCTGGGCCGTTTGCCAGTGGTGCAAACTGATTGGTTTGTTGCAAACCGGATCGCGACTGTTTATTTACCACAATTAAAGTGTGAAAATGAAACGAAACGCGAACGATCATTTTGGCGATCATGTCGGTTTTCTTCTTCTTCTTCTCACTTACCATCACTTCCTGTTAAAGACCCAGCTTCATCGATCGTGAATGATTGTTAAATTCGAAATCCATTCCGAGTAGTTCCAAATGGTGTGTTGAAGGATGCTTAGCAGAACACTCGCTGCGCGATCAGTACGTGCGAGTCCTTGAATAAGATCACCGCGCAGTCCCAATAACAGTTTTTGAATTATTTTCCAATGCCTTGGTGGCATGTGTTTCATATGTCTTTATTGCATCATTTATTGCGTTATGGCCGAACGGAACGGCAAATTTTCAAAATGCACGCTTACGCAGCGCGCGCAACCCATCAATCCACTCGAGAATCCGTTAATGTCTGGGAATCCGTTGATCGGTTTCTGGCAGCATGGCAGCCTGGCTGGGGTTCGCGGTACCAACCCCCCCCCCCCCCCCCCCTTCACGTCAACGACACTAACTCATCGACATTTTGTGGCGAGGTGTGACTGAGACGAGACAATCCTACTGAGCTCCTAAGTAAAGTCTTGAGCTACGAACAGCGCAGCAGGTGGTGTGCGCGGGCGCCAGTAGCGAGAGGCGTTAGCGTTGCGTACGACGATCCTCCCCTCGGAACCGAAAGGATCGGTTGGTTCGCTTGCGCCGTTGGTCAGTAAACTAGCGGACGTCGTCGTCGGTGGATGGTGGTTTTGTGCATTTGGTTCGCGATCGTTGTGTGATCCTGTTCGCGATCCTTCGCTAGTTTTGGTGCTTGAAGTGGAAGAGTAGCTAATCATTGATCGAGAATTCGGTGGTGATTGCACGAGAATTGTGCATCCAGGCATCATCATTTCGAGGGCGGAAACTCGTACCCGTGTATCGCTCTAATACGCACTTGATACAACGAAACGATCCTCGCATGATCGGAGGGCGGATTCAGGGTTAAAAATATATATAATAGCGGAGTGAGTGTTTTTGTTGGCCACTGCTCAGGACGTGTGGCGTATGTGTGGATTTTCTGGTGGATTAAAAAGGGGGCGGCCAGTAAGCGAATGATTATGATCCGTCCATCCGTTGTGCTGTTGGCGGCAAACGATGACCGCTGGTTGCTGGTGCTTAGTGTTTTGTGAGTGAGCTGCGAGCTGCGAAATGGTCTTCTACGCCACTAGTTCATACAAACTCAACGATCCTCAAGTGTGTTGTTTGTGAAAACGAAGATCGCGCGAAGATCGAGTGCAGTTGCCGCTGCTCGAGTGCTGAAAACATCTGCCTTCCACCCTTGTTTTTTTTTTGGCAACGATACAAACACGACCGATAGCCAGTAGCTGTGACATCGTACGTCGACACGATCGCACCTCATAATGGCTTGCTGTGGCTCCCAGGAACCGGTGCGAATACCCATTAATCCTAGCTTCCAGAGCGACATTCTCAAGGTAATGCGCTTTCTTTGTACACCACCTATCGGCCATCATGATCGCCCCGGCCCTCAAATTTCGCTACAAAATACGCGTCACGGTGATCTGAGCTCTAAGGACTGCTGAAAGTTAAATTTTCCGCTCCAACGAACCGCGGCTTTCGAGCAGAACAGAAAATGTGGGTTGTATTTAATTTTGGATCCGAACCCCCTCCCAAGGTCACGGATGCATTTGGAGGCGGAAATGCCCTCTTGGCCGGTGGGCGGAGTGGTCATACTTGGTTCGGTCGTGCGTGAAAAATGGAAGCAATACTGAGCGCCATATGGTCGCCAACGGTGGCCACGGATAATTAAAAACAGTTCAGAGCGGTGCTCACTTCACGTCCCGTGCAGATGATCTTTTGAGGGGGGGGGGGGGGCACATTCCTGCGTATCATATGATCACTTTTCAGCTCCTAGCTAAATATCAATTTCACTGAAGGCTATCATCGGGAATGTGATCTCGGACGATCGCGGAAAGAACAAACAAGTAGCGCTTAATGATCAGCAGCAGAATCTGAAATGCTAATTACACCTTCAAATTACATAAAAGTATGCAAAACACGATCATACACGATCATGGTCGATGGTGGTGCTCTTTTGAGCAATCCGGGCATGTTCTACGGCCGCCGCCCCACAGTTGTTGTCATGTTTGGATGCCGCTCAATTTGAACAAACGGCTAATGCCAAGGCCACACACAGTAGCATCCACATTCTGGGTGATTAAAAATAGTATTTGTCACCATTTTTTTGTGCGGCTTGATACTACCAGGGGGAGACGCACTTGCAAAGTGCAATTAGTTTGAGTCATGCCAGTCGCTGTTCTCGATCTCTGTAGCAGTAGCTACATTGCAACTGTGGACCTCTTCTTGGCGAGGGCATCTTCCACGCGCCATCTTCGCGCAACAATCACAACAATTTTCGTAATCCTGCTAGCCTCCCTAATTAATGTGCCTTGGCTTTTTGGCGGTTCACTAAGAACAGATGCACCTCATGCTCATGTGATCACTTCATTCCGTTCGTGTTGCGAACCGAACACGAACTCGCTCATACTCAAAGCAAACATTCTCGAATGGCAAAGGAATTCACCGCGTGACCGACATGCCGATGGCGATGACAATACACAAGGTCTTGTGACGACGCATCTCGTGGCGGAAAATTTGTCAAAAACACCTGAGAGACGTCGTCACACGGAGCACGAGGGAGCCTCTCCTTGTTGGGAGGTCTCACCGTAATGTCAATGCTCATTAATCCTTATCCTGACTGTCCGCTTGGTGGGGCGCTGTCGGCCTGTCGAACGTCCGCAAATGGTCGGCATCGGCGGTTGTTCGATTGCTCACTCGCCCCGAAAACGTACTACGCGCTCTTGTCAATCACTTAGCATCGGTCTCAGGTTTACTCCGTGTGCTCTCGAGAACAATCCATTCCTTGTCCGCGGTGCGGCGGTCAGCGGCGTTGGTTGGTGGTGCTGGGGGACCTTGACAGTAAATTATGTCTCGTCTTGGCCACAAACACCCACCCTCCACGCGTCCCACCCTTTGCTGTGAAGGTAATTTATTGTCTTTTTTTCCTTACATTTCATTTGCCGACATTTCATTCGGCGCGACTCTGTTGAACACTAATTTTACATAATCGCTTTCCGAGCGAAATGAAGAGACGATCGCTTGCATTTGCGACATTGACCTAATGGGTTTGAGCGCGGCCATTTCAGATGATTTGTAGCCACTAGATCCTGTTCTTTGATCGCGTTGAGCCAGAAGCTACTTTATGTTGTTTCAACCGCACCACTGGATGATGGACGAAAGTTAATATTTTCTTTGGATCAAACCGACGATCAGACGCCGCCACGATCACGGTATGTTTAGTTCAATCAATCAGCAGCCGGGCGGTAGTGTTGTGTTGGTGTTTGGTAAGGAAACAAACCACCGACGTCTGGGGCGTGAGTGATTCGATCAAATCAATCGTCTGGCACCGGTCCACCTACGACACGCTGATCGACGGTGTGTGCGCATCGATTAGGCGCCCTGTCGCCCCGTTTGAACTTGAACTTTGAAACACAAGATCGCAACCTGCGGTTGTTTTTCCGCGCGCAGCAGTTGGCAGTGGACCACGATCGTCCCTGAAGTGTCGTGCTTCCGGGGAAAAACACGACGACGTCGCCACGGTGTCCACCTACACCGATCGATGACGCCACCGATTGACCAGCAGACCAGCGAAAAAAACGGGATGAAAATTTCATGTCCACCACAAGTTCACGGAGACTATTTTAAGATCGCGGCTACTGGCGTCACTCGCCGATTACGTACCATATGGAAACGTACCAGCTGGCCGTACGATTGATCACCTGGCATTCAGTGGCCGTTAGATTTGTCGCGTTAATGTTGCAACATAAAAAGTGATAATTGTGATCGATGTTAAGGTTAAAGTGACATCGTAAACATACATTTGCAATCGCCCCTTGATCGCGAGGATTAACGTGGGTCCGGTGTCCGCCTAGAGCATCATCCGAGATGCGCGTTACACAATGACCATCAGCTGC
>NC_064878.1:602500-605000 GCF_943734665.1 Anopheles aquasalis | reverse complement strand
TGGCGCAATCGGTTAGCGCGTTCGGCTGTTAACCGAAAGGTTGGTGGTTCGAGTCCACCCGGGGGCGATGACACTTTTTGGCATTTTTATGCTTGACTACCTAACACAGAGAATACATTCGTTGGACCGTAGTTCTGTTAAAGTAAAAGAATATGTTTTTTACAATTTACTTAGCAATAACTAGACTGGATGTCCTCCTGGCCAATCAAGGGACAACTCTTTCTATAGTCCTGTTTTATATGTAATGCCGATTTAGTGTAGTGATTTAAGGTAATTATGTTGTCAGATCGTACGTCACCAGCAGTTGTGGTTAACCCACGTTTTTCATCAAGTGGCAACCCCCTTCAACAAGTGCCAACAGTGCGGAAAAGGACATTCGATCGACGACGGGAGTGGAATCGTTCTCGGTGGAAGATTAAAAGTTCCCGTATGAATATTTGAACAAAAAAGAAAGCTCGCCAGTACACAAAGACACACGCGAACGGATACAGTTACATCCTGCACCTTCGCGTACCAGCGCAAAAGAAGTCTTACTTAAGACTTCCGGCACGGCATTCCATTTCCTTTCGCAAACGATTCCCCATTTCAAATCCGGACGAAAGCAACAAGACCGGCGCCACCAGCAAAGGGTCCGAAGAGGGACACTTGTAAGTCGTTTGCAGTGCAGAAGCATAAAAGAACTTTCAACTTCCTCTCTCCCCTCCCCGTGGGTGAGGGTTTGGGTGGGTGCCAGTGGTGGACCGCCGTCCTGTGGGTGAGTAAGCCAGGTGATCTCACAAGTTGGACCGTCATCACGCTGGTGTTGGTCGAAGGAGACCGAGGAGGAGGCGAAGGATGAGCAAAGGAGAGTAAAACAAACGCCAACAGAAACTAGCGAACCGGCGCCGGAAGCGAGCAGTGCAGCCGGGGCCAAAGGAACACTTTTCCGCTTGAAAGGAAAATCTGTTCGTCTGAGCCAAGGGGCCAGAGGTGGATACGGAGAGAGAGTGAGGGTGGTCGTTTCCTTTCGTGAACCGTTTCCGGTGGATGATTCTCCCACACAGGTCGGTCCGTACTGGCCGACGACAGCTCGAGGAGTGTCGTGTGTCCCTGGTTTATTGCGTCGAGAACGACGATAGCTAACAGAGTAACTTTCACTCGATTGCCACCTTCTTCTTTTTCTTTTTCTCCTTTTCTCCGGGTCTGAAGCGATCCGGGTCTGAAGACTGAAGTGGAACTCAAGTGGGGTTGGTTTGAATCTTTTGACCGTCGCCATCGTCGTCATCATCATCACTATGCATCCAGGATGAGGCATTATGAGTTATTTTTAAAACAGTTTTTCAGGTTTACCGGAGACAAATCCTCCTATCTTGCGCCTTTGCTGACTTGTAAGAAATGTAATTTATTTTTTGTTTAAAAACTTATTTAAGTTCAAAGAAAAGTTAAAATTATGCAAATAATTGAAATTCAAATGGACAACAGAAGGATGCCAACCAAACATGGTAAACAACACGGTAACCAATCGAAGTAACCACGGGATCGAATCGAACGTTCGGGATCCTTCTGTCTGGGATTCCGTTGCTAGGTAATTGGCATTAGTTGGTGCTGCAACTGCTCTAAGTAACCAAAGTAGCCTGGTAACGGATAAGGAGCATAGCTATTCCGGCACGGAAAAGCCACAAACCTGTAACCACCACTTCCCTCCCAAAGAGAAAAGACGAGTCGAGAGCCACACTCTCTCTCTCTCTCTTTCTCTCTCTCTCTCTCTCTCTCTCTCTTTCTTGCACGTTTAAGCTGGGGAGATGTAGCTCCATCCTTCTACGACTCCTCGGCCATCAAGGCCTCCCTGGTACAATCCTTTATTCCATTCCCGGCAACTCCGTTTCCTCACGAGACTATTCAGTCAATCTGCCATCATCTGTCTGGTAGGGGGTGAAAGCGGATAAAAGCGAAGCACACCTACACACACATACACATTCTCCCCCCTCTCCCCTCTCTCGGCCTGCCAGCGTAAGGTACTCGGTAACGAGCACTGCCCAGGGATAATGACGTAAGGGAGTGCAAAACATGTTGTAATATTGTGCAAATTTACCAGCATCCCGAATCCTACACCACCGTCCACTTCTTGCTATGGTGCCTCCCACCCCCTCCCCCTTTCCTCCCAAAAGGGCTGCAAAAGTGCTGCAGATGCTGCAAAACATTCATCTTGAAGGGCGCACTACCGTCCGTCCGCCATGCGCTCTCGCATGGCCACACAGCCGCAGACAAATCGGTGAGCTTCCTTTTCATCGTTTTCCTTCGATTGTGATCACTTACCTGGGAGTAATCTTTCATAGTCACTGGAGCACTGGAGTAGCAGCCGTTTGCTGCTGGAGAAGCCTTTTCCTCTCGGTAAATCGCTTCCGGTTGTCGGAGGGATGATGGTGAGCATCACCGACAAAGAACCAGGAACCGTGCAGGTAAAGATGACGACGACGACGACGATAAACGGTAGCACCGTTTACTGTTCCCCGGGAAAGCC
>NC_064878.1:567500-597500 GCF_943734665.1 Anopheles aquasalis | reverse complement strand
GTGCGTCAGGTGGAAAACAGGATTTCCAATTTCAGCTCACACACTTTGCTCGCACCGATTGCCGTTAGAGAGGACGCAAGCAACGCAAGGGCCCGGTTTAAGCCACCGATTTTCCATTACCGTTCATCACAACGGGAAGCGGGGATAAGAGGAAAATGGTTGGAAAAAGGTTTTTTTCCCCCGAACAGCCGGTGCAGCGCAGCAATCGAGCGATCGAAGTAGCACCAGAGAGAAAAACACACTCACACACCCAGGGACGCATCCGAGTAGCCCGGTCGCCCGCGGTTCGTGCAAGAAGTTTATTTACTGAGAAGCCGGTCCTTTACCGGTGTGTGCTCTCTTCTGACCACTTATCGATGTGTTGGTGACAGCACTCCCTATTTACCAAGAAGCTATTTAGTCTTCTCGCTCGCTCCTGGGGGTGACTTTTCCTTGCTTTTCCTCCTCATCCAAAACGTCCACCCCATTTTCCACCCCGCTGTTTATCGATTTTCCAACCAAACACGTGCCTCGTGCAGCTCGTGCCGTCCTCCGGTCCATCCGGTCCACCGGATGGGTTCCTTGGTGTGTTCAACAGCTGTTTTTTATGTTTTCTCACTTTTCGCGAAATATCGCCTCGGTTCGGGGGGAAAGGTGTGATCCGGTGCCTTGGAGGGACTAATTTCCGATCGGAATTAAGTGAAGCTATATTGGATTTTGGGCTGCTTTCGTTTGCCATTAGCTTCCACCGGCATACATCGGTGAATGGTTTGGTTTTCCTTTTTTTTTTTTGAGCACTCTCGTCCCTCCCAGGGACGATTCGGTCGTTCCGGTCAAAACCTTTGCTGATGTGAGTTCATCAAACTTTCGCCCTTTTTTGTGGAGAATCCATGGTGCGTCCGTGGGTGGCAAACCTTGCCTGGCACAGGCGGAGGGGTCCCTGTTCCCTTGCTCCGGCTTTCTCTCACTCAACAATGTAATGGAGGACGTCTTGCGTTGTTATCGCTTCTTGGGTGACCTTCAGTGAAGTTGTGTTATGTAGCGACTGCCGGGGCTCATGCTGCGCGCCTGTAACAAACATGAATTAGCATTAAAGATAAAGAGAAAAGAATGGGCCAGAGTGCCGGAGCATAACAATGCCCCGGCATCGGACCACCCTCTGGGGCATGTTCTGTAACGAAATCAAACTGAACGAACAATCATTCAATTAAGCGTTCCCTATAATTACCACATCAGCAGCAGCAGCAGCATGTTGGATGTGAGTTCAGCTCAGAGAAACAAGATAAAACAGGAGAGCGAGAGAGCAAGATGCGAACCGTTCGACAACGATGGAGACGCAGATGATGATGGGGGCGCCGCCGATGATGCCGATGCAACATAACGAAGCCGAACACAGAACGAACCCCCACACACACCAGTGGGCCACCCGAGAGGCCAAACAATGGAACACCAACACCAACAACCGGTTCGTTCGATTATGTGGGGCTATGTACAGGTTTCCCTCTGGGCCCCCTCCCTGCTCGATCCAGGTCACTGTTGGGGTCTTCGGTTCCGTTCCGTTCGCTCGCTCGCTCGTTCGTTCGCCTTTACCGGCTTCCTCATCATCGTCACCCACATAAACCACCCTATTCGTCGAAAGCGGAGGCGGGGGAGGATTGGTTTGAAGGGAAGCTCCGGCGTGCTCAGCTCAGCTGATTTTATTTACATGCCGGCAGTCCTTATGCCATCGCACGCACACCAGCAACATGCCAGGTGTGTGTTTGTGTGCTGCACATCAACATCATCTGTTTCGGCGAGAGTGCCGGGGCCGATAGCCTTTTTCCACCGCAGACGATCGATGCATCCGCATAGCAACAAGGTTCGGTGCACTTTTACTCTGGAAAAACGATTGTTTTCCATAGGATTTTCAAAGAAATTGCCTGAGAACGTAGCGATTCGATTAAATGAAGTAGCCTTACACTGTTTAAAGCGGATTTTTGGGATAAATTTTTATGTTAAAAATGCTGGAGATGCAGCAACGGAAAAAGACTACATCAGCCGGTCCATCGCAATTGCTGCGCACCAGAATGAGACAGAGATCATCGAGGCACGAGCTAAAGCGAGAGCGAGCGACTTAGCAACTAGCAAGCAGGCTGGTAAAGTGCACGCATACAGCGCAGAGCAATTGCATCCATCTGTTCGTGCTTGTGAGGAGAGCGCTCCACCCCGCTGGGGTGGAGAAGTATGTGCCAAGAACCGTTGGATGGCATGAATATGCTCGCAGAGAAGGAAGGGAGTTGGTTATGTATGCAATCACCGACGATGGTTTCGTTCGCTCGCAGTTTGCGTTCGCTCCTGGCACACAACAACCGGCAACCGGCAATCGGTCGTTGGTCCGGTTGGTTTCGCTTTCTGCCAGCCAGCGATCGGGCCAAGCCGGGCTGTGCCGGAGCAGCGAGCATCCTCATCGTGCTCGTGCTCTTGGCAAACAAAGAAACATAAAACATAGTTTCTTCCACCCTCTGCCGGCCCCGAGCTTCGGGCAGCACCAGAACGAACCCAGAACCTTTGATGAAGTTAACTGGAGAGCGAGAGAGAGCAAAAAAGAGAGAGAGAAAGAGCGAGAGAGAGAGTGCGCACTCGGTGAGGCTGAGAACTACATAAACCGCGGGATGGGGATGTTGTTTTTTTCGGGGGACGAAGAAGCATAAAAGCATCGAAAGAAAAGCCCCATCGTGGTGCTCTCTTCATGTTGCTGCCCCTCTTGGCTCTCCGCTGCAGTCTCACTTTAGCGAAAACATATGGAAAGCAGTGTGGCACCGGGACAAAGTAAACTCCGTTTGTCGGTTCATCGCTCGTATGTATCTGTGGCTCGGGCAGCATCGCTGGAGATGAGAGAGACAGAAAGCGAGAGATAGAGTGAAAGGGAACGATGTCGATGTTTACATATTCGGTCGCTTCGTGCTCCATGATTTATCCATCCATCATCGGCCCGGATTGCGTTTGCTGTTGTAGGAGGGGTAGGGAGCAGCTCCTTTCATCATTACAGTGCCATCTCTCTCTCGCTCAAGTCGGCCCCTAGCTCAGGTGAGGGATAATCCCTTTCAACCCTCAATCGACCGACATCCACATAAGAATTAATTTCTCCGCACAGCAACAGCTCGTCGTCGATAGCCCTTTTAGTGGGGCTTCGATCGTAGGCCTGCCGGTGGACAAAGAGTGACTCCGGCAACTTGGACACTGGGAACGTCCCGAAATCAAAATAATCCCGAATTACCGAAACGAATACGGCAATCAGCTACCAATCAATGCAGGCCTCGCTTATTCGACGCCAATGCTCGCCTACTTATGCTACACTCTCGTATTGTCTCTAGTGGTCACCGCCATGGTGCCCTGATGGTTGATTGGGAGTCAACCGGAACGAATTGGACCGGGACCGGGCCGGACAGATGGGGGTTCTAGTTATGCAGTTTGTGTGTGCTTCGTGCGTGCGCGAATTGGCCAACACGAGAGCGAGAGAGAGCGAACGAGTGAGCTGGAGATCATCTTGAACCCGTTGCCGTTCGGTTGTGTTTGGTCTTCCTCTTTTGCTTGTTATTGCGAGAGGGCACAGCACCAACTCTGGAGTCACCGAAATAAAAATCAGAATAACGAACCAGTAAAGGCCAAATGGATGAGTGCAGCCAGCTATCATATAAAAGCATAAAGTGCCGGGGCTTCCACCACTGCAGCAGCCAGTGATCGCCAGGTTGATTGCCCATAAAAATGGTCAACAGTGAGCAGCGTGATGCTGTGGAGAGGAGGGCAAAAAATGAGGTTAAATGTTAACAGCAGCAACAGCGGCAGCAGCAGCAGCAGCAGAGGCAGAAGCAGTGACCATGGCCACCCTCCCAACTGGCCAGTCGTAGAGGAGGCAGAGGGAGGTAAATCGAAACATACATAAATTATGCGCTGGATGAATACGGTGAAACGAAATGAAAAGGTAAATGATGCACGCACGATGTGCGATGTCCACGATTGCTGCTCTCCTGCCAATGGCGGGGTAAACAAAATAAAATCAAGCTCCCGGGAGGGGCAAGGAGGGTCCTGGGAGGGATGGCAGAAGCTCTCGATTGCGGCGTTCTCCAAAGCGAACAGCAGGACGAAGTTCAATTCAAAAGAAAACAAAAACACAAAAAGAGTTGCACAGACAGAGAGAGAGTGAGGGAGTAACAGCGAGAGACGATGATCACGATGAGGATGCTGCACAGCCGTGGGGCTGTGTGCAATAAAAACGATTTCATAAATCAACTTCAATTTTTTAATTTAACCTAACTTTTATGGTAATTTATCTGCATTTCGGAACCGTAGCGTAGGAGTGCCCTGATGTACCTTGGAACGAAGCCGGTTTATTGTTTTTTTTTCAGCAGCTTTTATTGTTTTTTAGAACCTCCGGAACCTCACAGCGAATGCATACACCTATCGGTCATCAACCGATTGGTCATCAGTCATCAGGGATGCAAGTCTTTCGCGTGCGAGAGCGAGTAGGCGCTGACTTTCGCTCAAGGATTGCTACGTTACTGCAGCGCCTTTTTTATCCGAAATCTGGCAGGCCAAGGTACTCTTTATGGAGGTAGAAGTTCAATTCCTCTCATTAACGACCACGTGGTGGTGGATTCCCTTTTTACAGTAAATTGAGAAATTACTGCTCAGTCGCCGCCGGTCTTTTTTTTGTAAGCTGAAACGAGAAATCGCTTCATTAATTCCGAATCGCTTTTTGCCATCAAAACCAAAAGCACCACAGCACGGCACAGCACAGCTGGATCTAATGCAGCCTCACCGGTACGGGTACAGTAATACACCTCCAATTAGGAAACTCAAATCAAACCGAGTACACAGACCCGCGGTCCAATAGCGAAGAAAAGACAAGAAAAACGGGCGAACAAAATCCTTGCACCAACCGTTCGAACGGTGATGGTGGAGGCAAGCTAAACATAAAAACCGAACCGAGTACCGAGCTTCACCTGCTGCCATGTACCACGAACACGCTCCCGTGCATGCTAATGAGCCAGCCTCCCTCTACTTCGATGCTATTGAACCTCTCTCCTGCTATGCTCCACTCGCTCGACGGTCGCTCGTCGCCATTTTATTTGCCAATATACGATCGAATTAGTGTCAATGATTTTTAATCCGATTTCGCCGCACAGTCCGAGGTCCCGTAGCCGTTGAGGACCGAGGCTCCGGGCTATGAATAATTAGCAACAAATTATTAACGGTCACACTCTCGGACCACGGTTCGCTGGACACTAATCCTCTCCACCTCCAACCAGACCTGCACCTGCATCTGCAGCGTCATAAAAGCTTAAATGAGCACATTCACGAGGGTCAACATTGGAGAGCCCTTGCGCCGTCGTTGGTCGTTGGTCACAGTCGATCCAATAGATCGGTCCTCCCGCAAACGCTTCTGCCGTTGACCGATGATTCCAATCAACTAATTATTTTTATTTTTCCAAAGCGCAGCCCTCCAGATGATCTGATTTGCATAAATTTAATTAAAACCCTTCGTCCACTGGAGAAACCACGAACCATGCGACTGACGATGATGATGCAATCCGAATCCTTGGAATCCTTTTGCTACCGAGCGAGCACAGGTTGCACAGTAAATCGCTTGGCCACCCTTCGGCACTCGGGGTTGGATCGATAAGGCCTCCCTCGGATTGCATGTGTGTCATATGTGCATAATACGCCCTGTCAAACGTGGCGTTGCATGCCACCAGCAACCAGGGACACCGCTTTGGCACGCGAACCGGGAATGTTAATGGCGAAACCACCCCGTCTGGGTGGGTGAGGGACCGAGGTGTGTTTGTGCACACCAACAACCAGCCCAGGGTCCTGTTCTTCCTTCGCTTCGAAAACTAAACTAGACGACACTATATCCGACACTCCGGTAAAGAAGGAAGTTTGCTCAACGCGGCAAGGGAGTTTATACCCATGAGTGGGTTGGGAAAACAATTATTAAATGATTTACAAACGGGCCAGATAGAGGAAAACCTCATTTTCGTGGCATGCAATCACGGTGGCGCGTGGTGCGACTTCGCGGAACTCCCGGACGTTCGCTACCCAAAAGCCCCGCTATCAGTGTCTGGAAATCTGTGCAGCACCAAAACGGAACCAGATCTCCCACCCAGACATGGACACGGAGTCCCGTGGGTCGTTGATCCTTTCTGGTGTACTCGGGACCTTCGTGATTCGTCCTTCGCAGTACTTGGAGGATTTTGGAAGTTTTGCTTTTTGGGGGGGCAAAAAGGTAACGAGTGTTTATGAACATTTTAAGTAACATTTGAAAGGATGATTATTACGTGGTGGGAGGACCCGGATGGCAGGAAATATTAATGAACAAAATAGCTGGGCCCGGGAAGAGGCGCGCATGTGGTCCATCATCCATGTAATCAAACTAATTGTATCGACCTTAAAGGGCTAAACTCTTCCTTTTGGGTCACCTTCGCTGTTGGATTTAGACCGGTCCACCGCATCCTTGCGGTCGAAGCTCGTGTTCACGTCCACGTGTTCATAAATTATTATTTAATTTACCCCGGAATTATGTTTTCTCGCCGACATGCCCTTCTCATTCGTTCCATTGTTCTGGAGGAGGAGGACTTCAACGGTCCTCGCGCAGTGGTCAGCCAGTGGGTGCGCGCAATCCTTGTAAGTAAAGACGACGACGGTGGTTCCCAGGGATGACGTGTGTGCTGCTCCTTGGTTGACCAAACACAAACGGTATCGGACGGCAGTCGTTACGTGGCAGCAGGCTATGGATTTTGCATTTTTGATTACTCCATTGCGTGACGGAACGTTGTCCAAGCGAACGGAGTTGGCGACGACGATGACGACGTCGGCGTGGGTCCTTGTTCCGGGTGTGCGTGCAACAGTGTGTTTGACATTAGCTTTGGCCCCCTCTCCTCAGAAACCGAATGTCCTCCGAATTGTGAGGAAGGTGGTCCAGGGGACAGCTAAACTTTCACCGGACAGGTCTGGTCTGGTGGACCGAGGACCGAGGAACAACAAAGTGACGCAAATCGAGAAAGGTGACTTGCCCTGCGTTACCCGACAATTGTCTTCCATTGTTGTTTTGTTGGTGGCAACCCCGGCATGGCACGACAAAGTTTCCGATTTTATGCGATTTCTTCTCGGTAAAAGGGTGGCCCGCCACACCACTCGGTGGTAACGGTTGTGTTTGCATCGCCTCGCAAACCATGCGACCATTGCTGCCGTTCTTCGGATTCTAAACATTGTTGTACATTCGTTTGTCGTCGTCGTCAGCCTTTTCTTTGAGGTTTTCCCTTGATTTTCTATGGTTTTACAGGGAACGCTTTCCATCGCCGCTACCGCTCCCCGTGAATCTGGTCGATTAATTTCGAGAGAGAGAAACAGAGAGAGAGAGAGAGAGAGACAGAGAGACAGAGAGAGAGTAAACAGTCTAACTAATCGGATGGATCTCCGGGTTGTGCTCTCTAGAGTTGGAGACATTGTATCGTTTCCCGTTACATCTTCTGTAGCGAAGGATTTTGAGATGCAGATAGCATTCAGCTCCGGTAGCAGCAGCAGCAGCTTAATCTTAATATATTATTCCAATTTATGTCACTTAAATGGCCTGTCAGGTGGCTTTAAATTATGCTAGGATGCATCCTCCAGAACAAAAGATGCCACATGACACGCGGTATCACAATGGTCCTGTGTATCCTGTGCATCCTGTGCAGGAGATCAGACTATCTGGGCCAGCTTATCACACATCAACCAGACGGGCTCCTGGTGGCCGGGCTAGAATATTGTGCATGTAATTTAGTATTCAACGCGAATAGTATCACCTCGGTTCTCGGCTTAGCATGCTTCCTAATCCCTGTTTCCTTACCTGACTACCTAGCATCGGACAGGACACACAGCGACAGGTCCTGTGTGGTAAGAGCTGCACCACATCAAAATCTAAGCACCTCGGTACGCCCGGGGAAAATTCTCATTTTCACGCCACCAAGGGGTGGCTCATGTGTTTCTGTGTGTGAAGGCAGCCATGGGATTAGCGAGCGAGTGGCGGCGAGTGAAATATGTAATTTAAAACCATTAAAACCCAGCTCCGTCAAGGGTGGCGACGACGACGACGATGAGATTATCGCACCCGAAGGTGTTAGTTAGCTCGCCACGTGATGGAAAATGGTTCGCGTGAGCGTCCGGTTTTATGCTAAAACGTTTCTGGATTCGGTTTTGTCTCATTATGCACCCTGATGAATGCTTCGCTTTTGCACAAAATTGAAGTAAACCAATAGGTGGAGGTTGCTTTGAAAAAAATTGATTACATACGTGGCCGTGGCGTGGTCTCTTGTCCGTTCGAAGATGAAATTTATGTTTCATTCCCTTCATCCCTGTAGCCCTTCAGATGATGGACCTTTGGACCGGTCGATGGGCTACTCTGTGGACCCTAAACACCACGACCCTTGACGCGCACCGGTCACGACCAGCGAGAGACCAAGAGAGAGAGAGAGAGAGAGAGAGAGAGAGAGAGAGAGAGAGAGAGAGAGAGAGAGAGAGAGAGCGAACGCGTGACCATAAGATGCGAGAGGCACCAGCACCACCTTCAGCGCCGGGTCCAGCACCGGTCGTTGACTTGTGCCCAGTGTTTATGTAATTTTCGATTACGAACTTCGAATCCATTAACAGCTTTGATGGATTTTTGATGATGGACAGCTCCGAGACCACCGGACCGGACGCATGCGAAGGTTCCGGCTGCCAAGGCACGAGCTCTATCACCGTTTGACGGCGAGGAAAAAAGGTCAGGTCCACCGAGAGACAGAGAGAGACCCCGGCATCGGCACCTTTCCTCTGTCGGCTGGTATATCTCACGATGACCCTCACCGACCGTGGCGCGATACCGTGGCGCACAACAACAGCGTTGACATCGATTCATCATATCAAAGCTGACGTACTGCAGCAGCAGCAGCTTTATCGTGCAATTGCCATGCTCTCGCTCTGCTGGTGGGCCCCAGGCCGTAATCGGTTTCAATTAGGTTAGGTCTGCTGCGCCGTGCACTCTCGGTCCATGCTGCCCGGTGGACGAACCGAAAAGTTCAGCTTAATCAACAGTTGCGTCGGCGACCCGCAGGACGGCAAGAAGTGCCAGGTGACTGAGGCCACTTACGAGCGCCACCATTGCTTTTAATGGCTCTGCAAAGTGGCGTTTGCTCTGCTTGCCCCCTTGCTGGCTGCTGTTGGTCACCAAGAACAGCACTCCCGCTGGTGTTGTGTTGTTTGTTGAACAATCGAGCAATCATCTCAAGCAAGACGCCGACTACCGAGAGACTGAGCATATTATAAGGTGGTGGCAAAATGGACCTAGAGCTAGAGAATGAAAGTAAAATTGGAATTGGAAGTCCAGAACCGTAATTTGATGCGCCAGAATTTCTTTATCAACTTTCTGTTATCTTAGAGAAATACTATTTCGTCAGAAAGTTTATAGTTCGGACATTCCATGGACACCTTTGGACCAGAAATTCTAGAGTCCAATACAAACTTTCTTCTATCACAAGTTATCTGAGAGCGATATATTGTCTTCTCTTTCTTTAAAGTATTTCCACAACAAATCCTCGATTGCGGACTCGGCCCCCGGCTACTCCCAAAACACCAAGAGACGAATCAATCAAATCCCCTGCAAGGCAGAAGTCGAAGTTGCCAGTGGAAACAATAACAAAATCCCCCTCCCGAGGAAAGGATTGAACTTAAACGGAGCCGTAGCGACGAAATCAAAGATCACGGATCCACCACCAGCAACACACACATGCCAATACATCACATTCCCCATTCGGCACTCCACCTTCATCTCTTAAAGGGGGTGCAAAAACGTGCTCCCCCAGGGGGTTGATAGATTAACCGACGATTGCTAGAAGCCAGACCTTGGGGTACGGACCGTGAAAGGGTGTACTCGCTGCTCTGACTTTAGAAAGAACATTCACACCATAGATCAGTCCGTGGAACACTTGTCGGGCGGTGCGTTCTCCTTTTTTCCTTTTTGCACAGTCACCAGACAGGCGGATGCGAAATGGTTATGCATAAGGGTGTGAGGAGTTTATAAAACGATAAAATAAATTTCATCTAATGGATGCTCGCAATAACTGCGCGGTGTTGGCGCGGGCACGAACTATGTTGAGCGGTTTTATGGAAGACGTTCGCAAATCGGTGGCCTTCATTTGAGGGGATTTGCGCGTAATTTCGGACACGCACGCACCTAGCGTTGGATCTTTTTCTCTTGTCGTGCATGCAGAAGATGCCTCTTCCGTTTTATAAATTTGGAGACGCTTTCGATGAAAATTTCGAAGGGCACGTCCAGTTCTCACCGTAGTTCTGCTCGTAAGTTAATTGCCAACGACTACAAATGCGCTGAACTCAAACGCTACGCTTTAGCTAGCAGATCATTTGAGGTTTTCAATTTACTTAAGTGCGGTTCACAGTCGTTGCTCCTGCTGCTGCTGCTGCTTTGTCCTCCAGCGGCCCTCGGTACCGCGGTGCAAAGTGCTTACTGGCGTGCGATGATGCCCCCTAGCAGCAGCAGCAGCAGCAGCAGCGACTGATGATGATAAATGAAGCGTGGAGCAGGGAAGGTGCTAGTGCGCCACTAACTGCGCCTGACGCACACCACTCTGGAGACCCAGTTTCGGGGTCGAGCGGAGTCAAACCGAGACAGAACCGGTCCCGCCTGCGCGCCACCAAAGACACACCAAATCGTGTAGCGCGCTGATTGCCCATCGAGCTGAGCTGAGAACCGCGAATGGACGATCCACTGTCCTCGTCAGAGTTCCCTCTTCACCATCTCCTTCCACCTCCTCCTCCGTGGTAGGTTGCAGAGTAAATAAAACAATTATTTTAATATTTATTATACTCATCACCCATCATGGAAGGCCTCGCGAGCGCTTACGGCTCACCGTGTGCGCCCTAGAGTGTATCGTGTGTGCAGTGACTCCCCGGGACCCCTTTGGACCTGGCCACTAAACGCTCGAGTGCGCAAGCACCAGAGGCCGCCCTGGCAAGCCAAAGAGAGTGTCCTAAGTGTGTTCGGTGTGTGTGGTTGGTTGGCGATGCATCGCTGTGCAGTTACCGTTTAGCGATCGCGGTTTGTTTTTCCTTTTTTTGTCCTCCCCTGTCCTCCCCTGTCCTCACAGCGGACGCAGTTTGGCATGTCCCAATGGTGTGGCGTAGGGTTGGGGCCACGATTTATGGCTGTTTGTTTGAGGTTAACGCGCAATGACATTAGGAGTGGCTTGGCGTAATTTTCAACAGCTCACTAACGACAGCCGATGGATATGGCGACAACCAGCGCCAGGCTATATGGCGGTGGATGTGTAGCACAACACATCTGACAATAACTGCTGCTGCTGCTGCTGCTGCTGATGATGATGACAACGATTATGAGGACAACGGACGGACGGACGGCACACATTTTGTTCTCGGCCATAGTGTTGGCTGCGCTAAATGTTTTATGGGAACACAAAGAAGCATTAAGCTAGAGTACAAATTGAAATCATTTGGAGCATTGCATTTAGAATATTGGTTAATGTGCAACTTTTGCACATCAACAGTCTGCATTAGCTGATTACCATTTTAAATATTAAATTAATTTGATTTTAAACCATGAAATAGAATATTCAGTGTAAATCTTCAACCGAATTGTAGATTTTATTTTTAATGATCAAATTGAAGACACACTCGCTCGTATTATGTTTTCTGCAATGCCCTGGTACATTGTAATTGAATCTTGTATTAAACTAAAGACTAAATACAATGTACAGCTTGAGCACCACCACTAACAAATCAAGCTCAGAAAGGTGAAATTCAATTGTTTCAACGTACAGACCGCTCGAGAGACAACCAAGTGCGTGACGAATCGCTCAGCCCCGCTACAAGGTGGAACTGGAACTCGAAAAGAATCGTTTAAAGTTTTGCTGCTCCCTTGAATGTATCTAGAAACATCCTCCCCGATTTCCCCGGCAATCGTTGTCGAATCACGAAACGAACAAACTTGTGCCTGTCCGTCTGTCCAACGAGCCGGCAACTTTTCAGCACCTGCCTCTTCCCCATACTACACTCCGACCCTAACGACCCCATCTGAAACAGGCGCCCCGATGCTTGATGTGGATGAGTCGAGAGTTTTTCCGCGGTCCGCGTCGCGTTTGGTGGTGCCGCTGCCGTTGATTTTCGTTTGCTGGACAATTTAACCTCCTCGAAAAGTCATCTTCCTTTTTGCTTTTTTTAGGGCTAGGGGTGCCCTTAACATGAAGGTGAACGAACCACAGGAGGCATGAGGCATGAATTCTGATTTGGCAGAATTCTCGGCGCTGGCAGGACTCCGAAACACCAAAGAGGCCCCCTAGCAGCGGAGGTTCCGTGTTGTTATGCTTCGAACAAAAGGCCCCGAAAGAAGTCAAAGACCGGCCGAGCGAGCATAAAATAGCAAATAATCCTATTAAGCAACGTTACATGCAACTATTTTCGATTCATATTTTTCGCTTTCTCGAGCGGGGCAAGGCAACCATCAGAGGATCAGCCGCCGTGACTCGTGAAGCAAGCGAGCTCGTTTGATAAGGGATCCTTGGCACTGGCACGAAATTTTTCTCTCTCTGCCTGGATTACCGGCTTCAGACGCTCGGTGCTATCTTTCCCGTTTTTTCTTGTGATCCCAGAAGGTTACACTAATTGTTAATGTGAAGTAAATTGTGCTCCAAAAAGGCAAGGACGCACGGTGTACGACGAAGGACGATAAATTCCATCCTCGCTACCTGCAGGAATCTTCAACTTTTAAGCAACAATTTGTTTTAATTAGTTTGCCTGCCAGCCAGCGACTCAGCTCGTGGATGCGTTTTTTATGTTGGTTCTTTCCATTTTCCTTCCAGGACGTTTCCTTCCAGCATCGTCTTACAAAGAGGGCAGCATCCTTTGCGCCAACAAAGCAGCAGCTGAAGCAACAGCATTCCTTGCGAGGAGCTATATTTGGCTAACAAGAATTATGGTTCAGATTCTTCCCCCTCCAAACAAAAAAACATACCATCACTGGGTTGTGTGGTTTAATATCACTTCCTGTTAGGCTTCAGGATGGTTTTCCCACAACAGTTTCCACCTCGTGATCCGCGCGGTGGTCGTCGATGGTTGACAGGTTGAAAGAAATTAGCATAGTTAATTGTCTGGCAACGCCTACCTCGTTCAATCAAATTGGCATCAAACAATGCGCTGCAGCAGGCATGGGGAACGGTGTCTCGAAAGACAAAAAAAAGTTAAATGACGAACATCAACAGCATCAAAGAGAGAAAAAAATCGATTTGATTATAACGATCCACGCCCACCGTGGTCCACCCTAGAGGGAAGGTTTCAGTTGCTTCTCACGCCAAAGTGCCACTGACCGAAGCGCTCCCGAGTTCCGTCGGGGGTGCGGGGGGCCTGTTAAGCTCACTTCCGACCCCAGCTACTAACGTTACTCGTTGCACGGGGCCCTGTTGCTTCCGTAATCGTACTTTTCCGTGTTGGATGACAATTAAAACTAATTTCAACACTGCACTGCTACCAGCTACCGGTCGTCGTCGTCGCCGTCGTCGTCGTCGCCGTCGTCGTCGTTGCCGGTTGCTCTGCGTTAGTGTGTTGCATGTTGCACCAGCAGCAGGCCCCTCGTTGTTGCAAGTTCCACCTCCGGTAATCAGCTGCATTTGTGCAAGTTTCCAGTTCTAACAAGATACCGATCTACCCCTCTCCTGGTGTAAGCCCTATCGTGGACTATTTTATGAATTTCTTTTGTTACATTCCCCCCCCCCCCCCCCCCCCCCAGAGTGCTGTTGTTGTGCTCCTTGTTGGTCCTGTTTTTTGCTTCCTCCCAACGCCAAACAAGGTACGCACGCTACCAGGGACCGGAACTTGGCCTTTCGGAGTGGGTCTGTTGGGGGTTGGTTGGACATATTTCATGCACATTTAAATTGTTTCATTAGAGGTGCACCGGTGAGTGGTTCGCGAGGGGGTAATTCGGCAATTTATAACATCTGATTTAATGGTGCGGAGAGCGAATGCCGGCGAATGATAATGCAGAGTACAAAAAGGAGGAGGGGATGAGAAAATGGTGGAAAATATATTTGGCATTCCCCTGACCCTGCCGTCAACTGGACACGATGCTAAGTGACGATTTGCGTGCACTTTTGCGTTACTTTGGGACCACGTCAGAGAGTGTATCAATTTACGTTTCCTCCTCCCTTCCTCCCAGTTGACCGCAACGAGCTGATAGAGTCAAAGTGAAACTGACCAAGGGCTCCCCCTTTTCAGTGCCAATTGCAAATCCCTCTGGCGATACGGCCTACTTCCGGTGTATTGTCGTGACCATCGCCATGTATCCTTAAGGGTTGAGAGTGACAATTGTATTCGAGATTGCGATAGAGGAAGGGTTGCATGTAAATGTGTTAACCGTTTTCATTCAAATTGACCTTTCCTTGCTTCCGATTGTGATGGTGTGATTGTGTGACCTTTTGCACATCCATCCATCTATCCTGCGAGTAGAAAGGGGGCCTAATGTAGGTTGATTCGACATTTTTCGCAATTTTCCGCCACGATGATCAGGCAGCGCGAAGAATGGCGAATGCCATTCAATCTGGAAGGATACGGCCGTTGCCCTGAGTCAAGAGTGTCCTTTTTTCCCCTCCGCGTCCAAACTGGCGTAACATTTCCCATCTTTCGTTGTCTTCATTTCATTTTCTGGGTTTTCTTCGACGGGTGCCATTTGCAAACACATTTTTCATCGAGTGAATGACACTCGTGTGCTGCACAACAATGACGGTGCCGACGACGACGACGATGCTGATAATCTGTTTCGTTTCCTATCCTGTCCGCGTGTCGTACTGTTTAAGCGAGAAGAACATGCGGGACCAACTTCTCTCGCGACACGTCTTCGCGGCCCTCACGCACAACACAGAGTCGCCAACGCGACCCATCTTATCAGCTAGCGCGTTCCACACCACGAGCACACGATGATAGGTTCATCGTTTGAACGATGAACATGAAAAAGTTTTCCTTCCCAGATCGGAACAGATTGAAATCGGTGCAAACTTGAGGGATTTGTGGATGTTTTTGTGCTGTCTCACGCGAGATGCGAGCGATAGCGCGAAGCGGTGAAGGAAATGATTAGTACCCTGTGTATCGCCATTAGAAGTTGTTTGCTGGAAAGAAGGGAAAGGATGGTCTATGTGTTTTGTGCTGATGGAAATCTGATGATGAAAATGCTAGCAGGATGTGTTTGATAGAAAACTATTGATAAAAGCTAGGTGTACATCGATAGTTTTGATGATTATTTTATAAATTGATCATATGTGGTTGAACAAAAAAGGGCGAGAATATTTTCATTTGAATAGAATCTGGAGACTTGCTGCACAATAATAAAATAAGTCTTCCAGAATAGTCAAAAAGAATAGATTAATAATCAAATCAGTTAACCAATTTGAATAATGCTTTGATCAAAGCAATAGAATGTTACAAGTTAATAAACTGATAAAAATATGATCAAAGATAGGACACATTTGGTTGAAAGCACTTTAAACCAAGCGAAAGCGGAACTTGCTGTAAACCGATGGCCATCACCGAAAGTGCTCCCCCGGCGGGATGATATTACACGGCACCTTGGCAACGTAATGTGAAACTTCCATTACCAGCTACATTCTGCGCTTTCGTCAAATAATGTCATCAACTTCTGTCTCCTGCCAGTCAGCAATTACCACCACCATCACCACCACCACCCCATAGTTGAATTGCATTGCGCGGAACCAATGGAACGCATTAATTGCATCTGTGCTGGAAATGTGCATCCGGGGAGCATTTTTCGGGTGGTGTGTGTGCCGGGGACAAGAGTATTGACGCAAGACCGTGAGACCGTGAGTTGGTGGACGTTGCACTTTTGCCAAAAAACATTTATATATAGAATACTACAAATGCGCACTCGCATTACCGCTTCCGTGCTTTCGCGCGTAGCGGAACCATCAGTTCCAGGCCTTTCGCTCCGCTTCGACGAGTGCGGTGTGAGTGCGAAGGCCAGACTACAAATTTATAATTTTATTGCCTCGATTTATTGCCACCAAAAGAGCGCCCCGAAACCACGGTGGATGCCTTGGGATGGGCCCCCGGAGGGAGGGTTCGTGGGCCAATAAATCGCTTCACAGTCACCCCGGAACCTTCGCTTTGGATCCACCGGATCGGATCAGTACTTGGGTGCAGCACACGTCCGCGACCGGGAGTACCGGGCGGCAATCAAGCAAATGGAAGGTGAGACATCGAGCGGTGCTCGATAGCCCCAAAGTGCCCCAAGATTTGCGTGTCGACATTTATTGTTTGCCGGTCACCGCCATTGACTCCCTCTCACCCTTTTTGCCCGCTGAACGAGGCTCAAGATTTATGGGGAACCAATTTTCGTATTTATGGGAGCCTGGGATCACTGGAAAGGACTATCGTGACTTTGGCCTCGAATCGATTGATTGGTTCCGAGCTCACCGATGATGATTAGGCTTAATCGAAAGCGGTGCCAGTGAGGCTCTTCGATGCAGAGTGGAAAGGGGATTAGAGCTACTGAAGAGCTGCCAGAGAAAGGAGTTGGACATTGATATGCAAATCGAAACCATGATTAGCTTCCTTTTCTCCCCAAGAAATTAGCTCGAGAGAAACACTCCAGCATCGAGCATATTGCCCCTCAGGCAACAGATCTAAGGAAAACTGGAAACGATCCAGCTCACGATCGCGATCTGCTGATCAGCGGCAGCATGTGTTTGAGTGCTCTCGTATGCACTCAGGGTGAACCAGTTGCAGCAGCGAGTTGAGTTGCATTTTGCAATTGCATCTCTTGCACACTCTTGTTCGCGATGATTGATCGGTCGATGATGGGGCCGAGAGATGATCGTTGTCCAGAACGATCGAACGAAGGTTTCTGCTCATTTGCAATCCGTAGCATCCGATGATACACCACCTTCTCCTCTCCCTCCATTTCCGGAGGCTGTTTGTGAGTCGATTGTGTGTGCGTTCGATTCATGCCGCGCTCTCGATCTCGATCGATCCGCGATCCACAGTCACGAGGTGTTTGAGGTCACTACCATCCTCTTCATCCCCCCAAAAACGGATTGAATATTCATACCGGACAGGACAGGACAGTGGAGGGTTAGGAGGGTGGTTTCCGGAGCAAGGTCGCTTCGATCGATTCGATTAGATTGCATTAGAGACGCTCGCGCGAGCGCGCTCACCACCGGAAACCAATATCGGTGCGCTTCCTGCGGATGCGACGCTCGACCCCGAAACTGACAGATAGGATGCCGATACCTTTAGATTCAAATTTGCATTCGGCATCAATGATAGCCAAAGGGAAATCTTCGGATGTAGGTCCGTCATTCGTTCCCCGAGCCGTTGGCCAAAATTTATGCGCCAAAAACCTGAAAAGCACTCATCGGCGCCACTTCAGGAGGGGCTTCAGGTATTGGTAAATCGATGTCGTTTGTCGGTTTCGTTGGCGTTATGCAACCCCAGGCAAGCCGTAGGCCCTCCCCACAGAATGCACACTAGAGGACCTCTCGATCGACCTGGCTGGTCGGGGCTGCGTCGTAACTGGGTGGTGGAGATTATTATTTCATTAATTTTATTACTTTAGTCAAGTGGGTTTGCTAATAAAACTGACCTAGATTGATCTAGCACCGGCCACTTGGTGCACTCGTGCACTCCAAAGCATTGCACCGACTGCAACAACCCGCGCTGCTGCCGTCGAGGGTGTTGCACCAGGCGGAGTGCATTGCAAACAAGATTTCCGAGCGCAGTCCGAGACCGAAGGGGGTGCGGTTCACTCGAGACGACAACGAGGAGGTGGAAGTGGCCAGCCGGTTGCTGTTTTCAAAATAGATATTGATTGTTTGTGCCAACGAGGAGCACCACAGTCCAGCGCCAGATGACGACGATGCTGACGATTGCATTAATGCCGGCTTAACACCCGGGGGAGGACGATATCATTTGGTAGCCAGGCATGATGCTTAGAAGCGGTCATGGAAGCTGAAATTGGAAATGAAAATGTTTACAAAACGCTTTCCCGACACTCTCTCTCTCTCCCATCTGGTTGGCGCGAAATGGATTTGCTGGAACGGTTCCAGCGCAACCGATCACCACTCCACTCCGTCAGATCGAATTCGGTGCAATCTGACAATCGGATGCGCCGCGTAAAACAATAGAGGACCCCGCTTCCTCCCTGTCGCTGATCAACGATGCAGAACGTCAGACAGAAGGCATCTCTTGGCGAATGCGCGAGTCAAGTGGCCACCGCCGCCATGCCAAAGTCACTCAAAGTCAGTCAATCGGCGACCGATGGCACCGTTGCTGTCCTCCTAGTGTCGCTTGGCGCACCCCATTGGAGTGGGGTGCCCCGGGAGAGAAAAACAAAGGAAAACGTTGTTGTCAGTTGTTCCGAAGCCGATTGCCGTCTGTCTGGGTGATCGTTCTGCATCGCCGCGTGACCACTGGATGTCCGTCATCTCGTTCGGGGAAGGGGTGGAGAGGGAGGAGGGGCTGTAGATTCGGATCGAATGCATTTGGTGAATCAGAAGGCCCCGAGAGCGAGTGTAGGTGCACTACGGTAAATCGAATCCAAATCCGCCACAGAGCTCTCGTGACGTTATCTGGATAGTTAAAAATGTAAAATACTTGCTAAAATCAGTTTCAAATTAAAGTAATTTAAACTTTGAAGTGCTCAGTGTAAAGAAAAAATAGCGAGAAACGGCAAAGGCAAAAAAGCATCGTCGCCCCCGGGTGGACTCGAACCACCAACCTTTCGGTTAACAGCCGAACGCGCTAACCGATTGCGCCACGAAGGCTGGTTATGTGTTAAGTGATAACTACACAATATAAATATGAGCACATGTTTAGCACATCGTTTGGTTTCAAGGTCAACATGTTGCATGAATTTGCTTTGTTTTATTTATAGTTATCGAATATTTTTTTCTAAGTTTTAGTATTAACGCAACAGAAGAGGTAGCTTTTGCATTAGAGTAATTGTAAATTTACCTTCATATTTTACTTTTCCTTCGCAATGATGCCAATACTCGTTATCGTTGATGTGGAGTACATAAGTACAGCTGCTCTTAACTTTACGTAGCACAATCAAAGCGAATGGCAAATTGTCGAGAGGTAGTCGCGTGCAGAGAGTGACATATCGACTTGCGTTTCGGGCGCCATTTATTGAGACGCGAAACGAACGATTAATCGAAGCAACCCCATTTACCGGCAGCAGCCATTAGCAACAGTGGCGCGGCACCAACGGCACCGGACACCGGCCATCGATTGAGTGCGTTCGATTTTCTTCCCTTTTCCTTTTGAAGGGCAAACCGGAAACAATGGCCCTCCTGCACCCAAGATGACTCGCTCGCTTCGCGATGTGACACCCGGCGGTGCCGGGGAGGTTTCAACGACCGTTCGGTCTCACCGGCACGTTTGACTGATCGGATTCGGCCACGCATGAGCGATAAAGCGTGCGGAGCAAATTGATTTCTTGCAATTGCGCCCTCCCCGGGGCCAAAAATCATGCTGCCGCTACTCACTTCCCGTGCTTACCGCTCGAGCATAATTATTTTGTTTATTTTTCCTTAACGCCCCTGGCCAGCCAGTCAGCCAGCCAGCCATTCAGCGAGCATGGGTTCGGCCAAATCGGCCACGGCGCTTTCGGGCAGCGGGGTGTAATTTCGTTCCGTTGTGCGTCCGAAACCGGATCGATCGTTTCATGTTTTCGATCATGTTTTCGGTGATTTCATCGCTCTCTTTCACACACGGACACGGACACGTGTACGCCATCACACCTGGTCGAGAAACGAAAGAGCACCCTGGCTGGCGGAACCAAAAATCAGCATCGGCAGAGTCCCAGCATCGGTGGCCACGCGGAAGAACAAATTCGTTGATGCTGATTGCACGCCAGCCTCCCTGTCTCTCTCTCTCTCTCTCTCTCTCTCTCCCTCTCTCTCTCTCTCTCTGCTGAATGCTGTCCCGGCAATCAATGCCACTAGAACCGAGGCCGTGGACCGAGTACCGAGGACCGAGCAAGCATAATTTGATCCAATTTTGCTGCTTGACTGGAGCGACTAATTGATTTCGGGTCGCCACCGTGCCGCGCGTTCCGTTCGCGTTCGTTTTCCGTTCCGTTGGTGCAGATTGATTCCCCGGGAACCCGGGGTTCGTGTGTTTTTTGGGGAGTTTGCGTCTGCGCTGGTGCTAGGTTCCGGTCGCATCAATTAGGTCGACGGCCATGGCGCTCGTCGGTCAACGGTTTGGTAATCGATCTCACTGGATGCGTGAGTCGCACAGACAAGTGGACACCGTGTGATGTCGCGGTGATCCATCCAGCTCGTCATCGACACGCACCAGCAGCAGCAACGGAGTCGTTGAATTGAATTGCTGGGATTAATTGGAACGAGAAAGAATTATGACGATGCGTAACGGAGGAGAAGCCGAAGATGCTTGCAACTGAGTTCTGGTGCAGCAGCAGCAGCAGCAGAGTGGTTCAATTTCACGCTACTCACAACCCTATAAATCTCTTGTCAAGTTCTCTTCTCACACACTGCACAAGGGCTTGACAGTCTCGCGTTCGTGACATTTGGAAGCAGTTCTAGCTCGCGGCCATCATCGCGTTCTTTCACGGTTTATTAAAAAGAAATTATTTATACCGGAGTTCCTCGAAGATGATATTTAACACCAGAATCTGCAGTACCACAAGCCCAGAGGTCCATGAGAACGAGTCTTTTTGGTTGTCGTTAGAAGCACACTCCGGATAACATGTGGTTCCGTGACATTTGAGAAAGTCTGCGAGGGCCACCAGCCTGAGCCTGAGGCCCTTATTTGATGCTCGTAAAAACAGAGAACCTTCAACGCCAGCAACGTCACCGAGAATCAGAACCAATGGTAACTCTGCTGGTGGTTCACGCTTCAGCTCCGACGAGCATAAATCAATGCTCCACTGGCCTGTCAGCCCGCCAGGCCGGGGCATATGTGTGTAACCGGGGCATTGGCCAAAGTTCTCACCAACTCTCTTTGTCCTCCTGTGTCGTGCTGGGTGCTGGAGTGTGTGTTAACACACGGCGCTTAGTGGGAACAGTCATCGAACGATTTATATTCAGGAGTTTAACGGAGTCCCCAAGTGTCCGTGCGCCACAGTTGCACTCACTTTTTTGGTAGTTTTTAGATGCTACTCCGACGATGTAGATGAAGAGATACAAAATGGATAAAGTGTGGCCCGGGGAAGGGGGCACGCAAAACCACAAACTTCACTCGGCCAGAGAGCGCCAAAAGTTCATCAAAATTCAAATAGCACCAATGCCCATTTTGATTTCTAGCATTTTGCAAAACCCATTTCATCGGTCTACCACAAGCTCTCAGTCCTCGGTCACTGGCCACTCGGGTGTGTGCAGTGGCCATGCATATGCGCATATGCTGCTTTCGGTGAGCTGCACGATGGAGAAGCCGCATGGAGGTTTTCCTTCCCTTTTTTTGGTTGGTTGGTTGGTGGAAGGTTGGGTGGTGGTGGTGGTTGACCGTTTTAACCGCACACCCCCAAACGGTGAGCGTAAAGAGCAGCAGCAGCAGCAGCAGCAGCAGCAGTCTAAACGTCCCCACACGGAGCGTCCATTCCAAAAAACCCGTTTTGGCTCGGTAACACACGCGCGCGCACATGGAAGTGTCGTGGATGGTGCTGGCCTGGCCTAGTGTGCTAGGCCCTATGAGGGGACACTGGGAGAGGATAAGGGAGCGGGGAGGCAGTTGTTGCATGTTCAAATATGACACGAAACTTAAACACGGTACCTGCTGCTGCTGCTGCGGCTGACCCTTTTGGGTTCTAGTTTTTGGTCCCGGGCATAGAACGGTTAGTTGCACCTCGAAAAGGAACCGAGAGACATACAGAAAGAGAGAGAGCAGGATGGTTGAAGAGAGGGATTAGAAAGATAGAGAAGGAACGGAACGAAATAGAAACGAGAATGCGCATTACTCCAAACTGTGTGTCGCTGCTGCACACTGAGTGCTTCTGCTGCATGGCCTTTTGGGCCCCTTTGCTTTTGGGTTTGTCCATTTTATGTTGATTCATTTTATGTTTATAACCTTCACCGAATCGAATGGATGGTTTTAGAGCATTAAATTGATTTTTGGGAAATTTATTTGAGTTGCTTTAGTTGATGAGCTGTCATCAAGCTAAACATACAACGGTTTGATTAGCGTCTAATAAGCTAATCAAGATTCAAAATTGATCAACAAATTTTCTAGATCCCTGTCATCACCACAAAGCGCCATTGTGTATCGCCTGCTTAAAAACATCGAGCTACTAGATGGAAAAGTTGCGCCATTTTGGAGTTAAAAAAACCCATTTTTGGCCACTAGCTGCTCAAAGGGGTTAACATTGTTTAGCGGAAATGTCAAAAAAGGGAAGCGAAGGGAGCAAAAGGAAGCGGAAAGAGTGCAGCATGCATCGTCGTCGTCGTCGTCGTGGTCGTGGTCGCCATCATCGGTTGCAGCCATCATTAGGTGCACTTTATCATGATCCTAGGCAACAGTGCTGCCGAGGCCGAGACCGAACTGCATCCAGTTACGACAAAAGACCATAGGCACCCGGCACACCCCACCAAACCCCCTCCCAAAGGGTAGTTCACTTGAGTTCGCTCACCAACGACCGGTACGACACAGTGTGAAGAGAGACTCCATTTATGCAATTCAAGCCAGGACGAGAGGTACACTTAAGCCACCATCCCCCCAGCCCCTCTCAAGTCCTGCATCTGGCTGAATTCGGATGTTCGGGCCAAAAAGGCAGACGGCATCGATGCCATCGGTGGCATGCTGTGTGCAGAGGGAGAGCGGGAACTGAAAAACATAAAAGCACGTAAATGAAGACCGTTCGCATCGCGGGGCACCGATGATGGTGGTTGTACCTGGCGGCCTAGACCATGAGTGTGCCGGCTTTGGTGTCCCCTCCCCTCCCCCCCTTTCCCCTCTCTTGCCACTCTTTGGCTGGCCTAAGCCTAGTGCTAGGGGAGCGAGACCTATCATGGTGTATTTTGAAACAGCTTTTTTGTGCTCCACTCCGGCAGACGAGGGGTTGACTTCCACTACGAAGTCCGAAGCGCAAGAACCATTCGTGTATGGCCTAGGCCTACGAGTGCACACATCCCAGAAAACTAAGGGAGCAAGTGCACCACCGAGGGTGAAACGATAAGGAACCGATTCTCGAGCTCCTCAGTCGATCATCAACAAAAGTTGAAAGGTCGCTTCATTGGATGCATCTCCATCATGAATCGACGTGATGGAAAATCATTTTTTTGGGGGCGAACAAATGGGACATTTTTGCGTCAACCCATTGCTACCCCTGTGAACGATGCGGTGCCGAAATTTAAAACCTTTTGGTCGCGAAGGTAAAAGCATTTACTCACACCTTCACAGCGTGTGCAACGTGCACTTGCATGGTGGTGCAACCTACTGCACGCGGCATCTGCTGAATGCAACACCCCACGGGGGAACGGGCGTGTAAGGCTTCGCGGTGACACTTCTGACGCTTCGTGATGTGAAAGGCGGCCGGATCGCCGGAGGTCACTACCTCCGTGAGGGAGTGTCGTGGAGGTCAACGAGGCGATGCAAAAGGGCTGTTACTAAGCTATGTGTGTTTCAATGGTTGCTTTGACTTCTTCAATGCAAGCGCGACTCACTCCAGGAAGGGCATCTCTTCCTTCCAGTCCGATTGTACTGAAGAACCTCGGCAGGCGGTGTGCATGTGCATTACGACAAACAACTGATTCAAGTGAAAAGATTAAAAATGGCTGCCAGATGGCTGGTGCCCGGTGAAGGTCCTTTTGTTGCAAATGCCATGCAGCGCCCTCGTCACAAGGATAAAACAATGTTGGAATCAAAGCAGGCGCTCAGGCGCTGTTCTTCTGATGGAGGGCGGAATTAGAAAATTGAGAGGACGAATTATAAATGATTAAAGGCTTGGCCAGTGGCTCGAGAAGAAGGAGTTTAATGCATTATACCGCAGGATGCAGGACGCTCGAGACGAAGCGCTCTCATGCATCGGTAATGGCGCTCGGTCGTGGTACGGCAAAGGCGCTTATGTGGCCAAGCCAGCTTCGGCTTTGATCCTGATGCGATGTAACAATGTTGCAGCTCGACCGACGACCGACGTCGTTCCCTGTTACACAGTAATCCTCTTGGAGCCGCCTGGAATCAATTTCCTGGTCCAGGACCCATGTCCATGGAGTCCAGATTTACTTTGGGGGATTTGAGCAAAGCACAGGAAATAGATCCCAGGAAAATGGTTCGACCCATCGTAGGTTCAAAGCATTGTGCCAGGATCCTCGCTCCATGAAAGCATAGTCTGCCGTAAGCTCCGTCAATCGATCATCAAACGGAATTGCGCTAAGGTGCTCGAGGGATTGATTCGAGCGCCGTGTACTGGAAGGCGTTGCTCAATCGCGGGACGCCAATTAGAATGCAATGGACAACCTATCCTTAGCCAGGGGCCCGCCAGCACCAAACTCTGTGCCTCCAACACTATTTTAACGTCCATTAATCACACCTTTCAGCACACGGCACACGCGGGTACGCATATTCCGCTCTGTGTGTGCTAGCGTCTGGTTTCGTCATCGGCCTGCCACGAAGGCCTGCCACGCGCGCCTCGAGAGACAAATCAACAAACCAGCTTGGCAAGGGGCCAATCCTTAGCCAGCGCGATCAAGGGCTCGACCCTTTCCGATCGTGTCGCGCTAGCGAACGTTCCGGTTTGCGCGTTGCGACAGCAACTCGACAAGCACACACTTCTCGCGTCTTGTGTTCTCGGAGGAGGGCAGATTAGTTAAAATTATTTTGACCCACCTACTTGCCAATCAAAATGCGGTGGTACCGAGCTCCAGAGAGGCCACTCCACTCCATGTTCCACGAGCGTTCTGTTTCCTCGTTCCTCGTTGTCTCAGCAGAAGGCTAAACGAACGTGAACGCCGTGGTGATGGTGGTGGTGGTGGTGGCGAAAGCGAAATGAATAATCACAACCGTACCCTTCGAGAGTCACTTAAGATCAATCAGGCCTCTACAAAGACTCCCCCCCCCCCCCCCCCCCCCGGACCACCATTACACCTATGCGCGCACTATTTGGTCGCGGTCGCAGCAAATGAATGCATAATCCATTGGCAAAGGCGCATAGCGCAGAGAGTCCGACTCCGAGTTGGTCGTTCGGTTGATCGAGCGAGCAAGCGAGCGAGCGAGTCGTTTGCAACAAATGCAACAGATACGATAAATTGTAGCCGCCATTAAATTGTATTTCCTCAAGTGACTGCAATGCGCGACGCGAGTGCTGGTGCTGGTGCTGCTGCAGAGCAAATCTCGGGTCTCTTCTATCCCCCTAGTGGTGCAATCAGACTCGTCAGAGGAGGGGAGGAAGGGCCTGGGTGAAATGAGGACATCGACGCAGCACAACATTTACATCCACGTCATCGGCATCGGCGTGGAAGCGTGCCACGACCCGTTTTGTGGTAGCACCTGGAACGCGCTCCACGGCTTACGAAGGTGTCACCCTTTTAACTGACACAATTCAAATGCACAATGGCTGCGGGACGCGAATGCGAATGATGATGATGATGGTAGCAGATGTTTAGAATCCACCGCTAGTCCGGGGATCGCACTGCCAGGCCAGGGGGGGTTCGCTTTAAATGGAATAATTGCCGCGAATGCATTATTTATTCACGCGCGACCCATACTCCCATGCGCGATAATCCAGGCATCGACGTTGAACGCAGTGAATTGGCATTTGTGGCAACGTACGGCACAAACAGTAAATGGTTTCAGTCAGCTAATGATGGTCTAATGGTGGTTCCCGTGTATGGAGCTAGCGTAACTGAAGTTCGATAACAGGAGAGCTTCGTTTTGTAGTTTGTTTCTGCGTTTAAGTTTATCAACATGCGCCTCTATTATAAACATGTTATATTGACAAAAAACTGATCATTTGCAAGTAAGTACTATTAAAAATTATGTTTATTTATCTATTAGGAAGAGGAAATCATTTTGTGGGACATTTGCTCACATCATGATGCCAATACTCCCAGGGACTGAGAGTGAGGGTAGCGAGGCCGTATTTGGCGAATAAATATACGGGCTCGCCCCGACTGAATGAGGAAAATGATGCCAATACTTTGCACTTCGTCATGCAGATCCAAAAGATAAATCTTCAATAGGCTTGACAGGCTGGCTGGCTGGTTGGCGGCCCCACTGCTACCCGCTTGTTACATCAGTGGCGTAAAAAGACATGCCCTCAACAACCGAGGACCACCACGCCACCACTCCGTTCTTTTAAGACATAAGCTTGATTCGAAAGACACTAACCGTGGCCACTAACTTCGAGCCCAACCAGACCAGAAAGGATCCCAGCACCGACGGCGTGGCGTAGCGGTAATCGAACTGCAATCACCCAAGAGATGATGCTGAAATCGAGAACCACCCCCTTATTACTGGTTGTACTGGCCTTCCCTTCTGCATCCCGACCTCAGGGAGTTATCAAGCTCGAAGAGGGAATGGGTGAGCCTTTCTTTCTTTTGCGTGTGTTTTTTCGGGCGGAAAACTCGAACGAACTGCAACCTGCGGGCGACCTGCACACATAAAACAAATGAAAGGCCACTGCAATGTGGCACTCCTCCCTTGTTGGATGCCTGGGAGAAGCCAGGCACACAACAAACAATGCAATCTATCAATGATGCAGCACCAACAGCACTGGCACACTTGTGTCGATACAATTGCAAAACCAGTGCTCATGTAGAGGCACTTGGCAGCAACAGCAGCGAAGAAAGGTCACAAGAGGAGAACACATGGACACCCTCTCTCTTCGGTTTGGCATGTGGCAGGTGGGTGGTGGAGGAGACCAGGGCACCATGACATGACGGTGCCCAGCGCCCCCAAACCCTTCTTCGTCACATTACTTTCTATTGTTTTCTCGCCTATTACTTATCCATAAATGGTGCTCTTGCGCTGGTGCTACTGCTGCTCCTGCACCAGAACCAACGGACCAAGCGACCGACCGGCTAGTCGACACCGGCATGTTCGACTGTCGGGGCCAACATGCAGCCAACATTGTACTCTCTCTCTCTCTCTCTCTCTCTCTCTCTCGCTCTCTCTCTCTCTCTCTCTCTCTCTCTCTCTCTCTCTCTCTCTGTCGCTCCTTCCACGCGAGCGCGCTCAGCCAAGTATGTAATCGTGGAAAGTCTATTGTCTGTCCAGTGTGGCAGTGGGCAAATGAATGGGTTTCGTTGCACCGGGGGTGTCTGCCCGGTTGGAAAACTCCCCCCTCCTCCAACCCTCCAACCCCTGTCCCAAGCAAGTTCGTGGCCCTTCAACGAGGTTACCGGGGTTTGATGTTACGTAGCCGGCATGCCGGCATGTACCGGTTGTTCCACGGGCACACAAGTGGCGAGCGAGGAAGAAGGGAAAACATTCTTGGCCACCGGCACCGGCTTGGAGGACCGGCGGGCCCGGGTTGCATAATGGGGGTCCGACTTCTGAAGGACCTCCGTCCGCATTGAGCATCAGGGGTATCGCTTTCCCCTGAGCTTGGTCTCGGTGCCGGCTTCCAATTGCAAAAGGTACCCATTTCGCTAATGGGAGGGACACACATACGCGGACACACGGACACAGGCACACTTACAGGAGTAGAGTGAAATGATGGATCCTTTGTCAAACAGAGCGTCCCAGGGCATTAACAATGTTGCAGGGCTCCGGGACAAAGCGCGAACGAGTATTTGGAGTCGGCTCCCTCGACGGAGGGACTCAGGGAACACGGACACACTGTGAGCATTGTACTCGAGTAAGACGGAAACGGAATTGCATTGTGAATGTTTTATGCACCCGCATGTGAGTGCTCGACGCTGGTGCTTCGACGATGCCTCAACGTTACAAGAAGAAGATGACGTTTGATGTCACTCCTGCTACGTTGATCGGTTAAAATGTTGCAAAACGATGCACGTTATTTGGCAACCGGGACACTCCAGGAACTGTATTCGAGAACTTTTGTTTCAGATTCCTCAATCGTTCTGGTCCAATGGCTTCTAATGATGAATCACTCTCAACGCCATCCTGCCGCGCCATTGACTTACGATGCCCATCACGAGGCTTATCGGATACGGATTAGGAACTTCGAAGGCGACAAACAACGGTGACGACAGCAACACACAAATTACCTTTTGGGCTCTTAACGTCATCGTCCGATGGCGTAACTCTTCTCTTCGAAATGTCGCTTCTCCGATCACAACGCAAGGGCTTTAGAGTTAGAGATGTCGTTAAACAGGCCGCCCGGTCTCTTATAAGACGATCGTTAAACCTCTCACCCAACTCTGTAGGCCCTGGTGTGGTGTGCGAACGTTGACCAAATTTACGATCCCGTCGAGTGTACGACGATGCGACGAGAAGGTTGCGCGCGTGAACCAACGGGGTGAAAGGAAATGATTCCGACCATGGTTCTGTTGGCTCCGATGGGCCCGGTGATAGGATTTTAATTACCATTCACCTGGCCATCCATCCCAGATTGCCTCCGCCAGACCAAGGCCATGCTGCGAGAGTGTCGGAGATGACGTTCACTCACTGGCGTCGTCTTCGCTGGCGTACTGGCTCGCAGTGGAGGGAATTGTAACAATTGCAGGGCACCGCGAAATGGAATTGATCTCACGCAAAGGATATTTTTAGGAGGTGAAGCTAATAGCCACTCCACGCAACGTAGCTGATGATGGAGAACACGTCATCTTTGCCTTCCAGCGAGAAGGATTCCAGGGTGCAGATCCTTCACGCGCGCGTGAGTAATGCACATCGCCCCACCGGTGCAACAACGGCCAACGATGCTTATGCATGCAACCGAACGAATGAAGTTGGGTCGAGCGCACCACCCCCCTGGGGCCATTTCGTGATAATCGATAATCGGTCCTGCAGCTCGTGGCTCGTGACCGTGTACTCCCGGGGCATTACCTTCTTGTGCTGCTGCTGCTTCTGTGGTGCTATTTGCGAAACTATTGCATCATCAGGCGAACTCCCAATTGGCATGTTTTTCCCGATTTTCTTTTACATTCGCGCCCATGCTGATGGCTCATGCAGGTATTTTTAGCATTATTTATGCACGATTGTTGTTTGATCAAGATTGCAGACCGAGCGCAACTTGCAATAACGCAGCCACATCCCACATCGATATAAAGGACCATTCAGGTTCTTCAAGGAGGTCCTAAACTGGTAGGTTTTTGGTTTTAAATTATAAATCCAAAAAGCGTTATAAAGAATTATTCTATTGAAGGAATTTATTCATGAGAGATAGTACTATCCTTAATAATCCTTTTCAACAACCGTGAGAACCGTGATTCTCGATCCTCGACAAGTCCTTTCAACGAGCAAATGTTGCTTTCATCTTAGGGAGGATCTTGATCTCTTTTCAAAAGCAGCAAAGAACCGAAAACACAATTCCCAAAATCCTCATCCTCCAACAGTAAGCAATCCTGATGCGCCTCCTCCCCCAGGAGTTTTAATTGAAATCGAAGGCAAATTGATTCTCCAGAAAAGCAGCAATCCCGGTCACCTAATGGGATTCCGATTTAAACACGTACCTTGTCTTCGTGGCGGCGGCGGCTCACTGTACCATTAACAAAAAAAAGGGATGCCTCTTACGCGCTCGATGAGTGCATTAAAAGACGATAAAAATGAATTTTCGGCCGGCATCGACACCCCATAACCGGCACCGTCTCACGGCGGCCCGGAATGAAGGGTTATCAGAGAGAATGAAGCGAAAAGTGAAATTGGAGCCTTGCCGTCGTGCCAGCGTCTTCGCCAGAACAGGACTTGAATGCGTTCAATTGTAATGACGATTAAATTACAGGGCTTCTCCTGCTTCTGCTGCTCCTCCTCCTGCTTCTGCTTGTGGCCTCGAGGCCAAGGGCTATTGAGCAAAACGGGATGGGCTGTAAACCCGAATTTATGGACTGCAGTAATGAGGTACTCGAGATGCGCTTT
>NC_064878.1:550000-562500 GCF_943734665.1 Anopheles aquasalis | reverse complement strand
GCAACCTAGTGCCCCCTTCAACCCGAACTCGATCGAACTCGAACAACGGCCTCTGATGATGCTGCTGACGATGATGATGATGATGACGATGAACTCGGCAACAGCTGAGCCTTTCCCTTTTCTCCCGCCACCCTCACTGTTCCACTGCCGGACGCAACCCCTTCTTCGTTCTGACTGCCAAAGAGAGAGCGAGAGACAGAGAGAAGGTCTCTCTCTCTCTCTCTCTCTCTCTCTATGGTCTGACAAGTTAAGCGCCGCACGTCGGCAACAATGATATTGTTCTACGGTGCCAATTGGGGGGATGGCCGGTGGAGGTGGTATATTTTGTTGATTGCCATTTTCCACTCCCCACCACCCACTTGTCCCATCTCTGCTGCTGCTTCTTCGCCCGTTTTCGTTCGATTTCGCTCGCCCTTCTTCTGCTCCTCTGCTTTCCGACGGTTTTCCCACTATTTTCTAACAATTTTATTCTTTCTATTGTTCCTTCTACACCCTGAAGGTGTGCGTGCGTATGCTTATGTGTGTGTTGGTGGGTGTTCCTATAATTTCTTCTTTTGGCCTCTCGTTCGCGCTTCTGTGGCTTCGTCGCTTATAGCTGTTGCTGGCAGAAAATCTGCTGGCTTTTCAAATCGTGTTTTCCACCCTATCCTCTTCACCAACCCCTTTCAACAAAAACTCCACTACCTGTGCCCGACGACGAGTGTTCAAAAACGGCCTAGCAACAACGGAGTGGGTCGCGAGGAACTGGAATTGATTTCAATTGCTCGAGATTGAGAATGGAGATGAAGTAGTTTGGCGAGTTGACCTTAGAGCATCCCCCCGTCGCTTGGTTCAATAAAATCCGTGAATATTTATGCTTCGTAAGGTAATTATTTGGTGCAACACGTGCACAACGCACCTGAAGTACCACGTGTTCCGTACCGTGCGGATAATCAGCATAAACTCGGTGATCGGAATGCATAAGTTTGAAATGCGTTTTTTTATCAGAATTCAAATTACAATAGATTCATCTTGCGCCCCTAAAAGACACTATAGCGTGTCAGCACATGTCCTGGTGCATATGGTGCCCTCTCTCTCTACCTCTCTTGGCCACCATGCCCGTTGGCTCGTGGCAAACCGTGGCGCACCGATGAAGATCGTTTTGCATTTTCAATAATATTATAATTTCACTCACACCCCTCAGCGTGTGGTGGGGGTGTATGTGTGCACGAAGAGGGCAAAAGAGGTTTATTTTAGTTTGTAATTTATACGCGAATGTCAAACAATGGCACCATCGACTTCGACGACGACGACCCCGAATGGCGCAGCTTTTGTGTGTTAAATCTCGACACACCCATCGCACCCCCTACCCAACCACCCACCCACCCACACAACTGGAGAGAATATGTGCAATTTGCTTGCTATTAAATGCTAAAAACGCGAATATTTAACCATTTTTTATTGTAAGCTGGCACAACGGTGCGTAGGATGCGACGTCTTCGCGACACTTTCGCAGACGCAGCGTCAGGCAGGGAGGATGAAAAGGATTTTTGTTGCTTTTTGTTTGGTTGAGGAGCAGCAAAAGGAGTGACGAACACACACGTGTGGTTAGCGGGAGAGGAGTCGAGGGGACACCAACAGTGTGCATCCATCATCATTATCGGGGTGAGCGCTGCGAACGTTATTATCGTGCTCTCTTCCACGGCCACCAAGGCTTCCCTGTGTGCGCTCTCTGGTCGATGGAGTAATCTTTCATGTTCATCCAACCTCCCTGCCCCCCAAAAAGAGGGCCAGCAGCAGCAGCAGCAGCAGCACTGGCAGCAAACATGACAACTCCAACGGAGAAGTACATTACGGAGTGTTACGGAAAGGAGCGCAGCATACGCACCCTGTATGTGTCGCGTCATGACGACATGATGATCGAGCTTTAATGGTGCGATGGTGCTGATTATTTAATCACCCAGAGTGAAAGCCCCCAACCTTCCGGCCCGCCCCCACCAAATGCTAATGACACGAGTGGGTGCACGGCGATGCTCGATGCCGGATGCCGGATGATGAGCTGCACAGCTCTGTGGCCATGCCAGGTCGTGGCGCGTCAAAGAGACAAAGAGTGAGGAAATGGAAATGAGTGGCCCGATGGTGGAGAGTGGCTCTGGGTGTGATTTCGGTTCATTTCGCCATTTTTCATTTTGAACAATTTTATTGTTTGTATTCTGCCGCGCGCCCCCGGGACCACCTTCCTCTGTCTGTTCGTTAGTGGCCACAGCATCCGAGGGACCTTCCGGAACCGGTTTGTCTGCCCGTTCGTCCAACCGTCCGTCGTTTCAGTTAGTGGTTTCTGAGGTTGCGAAGTTTTTGTCCAACCGGCAACCAGCGACGATTGTGGGGTTGGCCAATCAGCAAACATCATCAATCATACATTCGAGTTCGATCGCGAGCTTCATCAATACGGAGACGTAGGACACTCCAGGTTGTGAGGGGGTGTGGAGCAGTGGATGGAAAGTTGGATTCGAAAACGAATTGAAATGGATCACCTTTGCAGACGGTGACACTTCGCAACCCTCTCACCTCCCATCTTCCACCTGACTGAAGGTGTGGTCCGTCCGTCGTGGTAACCAAGTAACAGATCCAACGAAGACGATCGCGACTCTTTTGCCAAAAAGGTATGATGAAATCGAGCCAAATATAAATTTCTCTAAAGACTAATGTGTGTCTCCGTCTGTTCCGTGGCCACGGTCTTGTACTTGCGAGCATCCGTCACGCCATCACCATCATCATCATCACCGAGTTGGACAGCTGACATCCGGGGTTTTCGCTCAAGATGAGTCCGGAGTCCCGCAGCCTCCAAACCTCCGGCAGGCCTGAAAATCCGGCTTGCGTGCGTTGTTAAAATGCTGTGTTTGGTGCTAATAATAGCAGGAAAAATGTATCCCATCTCCATCTCGAGTGCGAGTGCGAGTGGGTGGCAGCGAGGCAGGCGAGGAGGGTGCGGAGTTTGGGAAAAACCCAACAACTGTAACCGACGCAGATCCGTGCCAGACATGCTGTCGCCCGGGACGGTTTGCTGGTTGTTGGTTTTCGTTTTTTTCGATTTTTTTTCGGGTGTGCAAAAGTAGAGCATCGAGATGCTATTGGTGGTGGGGTAGAGGAGTAATTTGCCAGAGCGGCAGTAGTTACAGATCGTAGCAACCCGTATCGGTCGCGTTCCTTGGGATGAATTCAGCTGAATTTTCAAATAGCAGTTGGCACTTTTCGTTCTCAGAAATGAAATGTTTTTCACTCTAAGTGCAATGCTTGAAGATTTTATAAAAATCGTAAATCGTTCCTAATCTCCCGTATTTCAATTTCTACTAAGACGACTTCGCATCATCTGTTACTTGAAATTGCTCTTGTCCTCCACCAGATCCCATTGAACTCAACGAACACCCGAGGATATGGAGAGGATATCAGTTCCTACAGCTCATGACTGATCAACGTCCCTTAGTTTGCTGATCTCGGGGAGTTGGAAATTTTCAATCCTTCCTCCTGCAACCGGGCGTCCCTGCAGCGAGACAAATGAAGTCAATCAAGAGCCCCACAATTGCATTGCATGCGCAGAAATTGCATCAGCCCAGCACCACTGCCACACACATCTCAATCGCACTTGATACAATCAGCCCGACAGCAAATAGAGAGGACACCGAGAATACCCGCTCGCGGTGTAATTTATTTATTAGTAATCTCGCGCTAATTAAAACGATCTTAATTGAAATAATAGGCCACCATCTGGAGCAGGAGGACATGTGCGCGCGCGTCATGCGGGTGTTTAGCATTTTAGAACCCCCCCCCGCCCGCTGGTAGGACCTTCTGATGATCACAGTAGCGCTACTTGAAACAGATAAATGGTTGGCAATTTTCGAATTAAAATTAAACACAACCACGTGGGACGCTGGCCTTTCGCGCTCGGGAGGAGCAATTGCCGTATCATTTTGACATTATCTACCCCCCCGCTGGGGTGGTGATCTCCCTTTGCATCGACTGATCGCGCGATATGCTACGATATCTCCATGTAATCGATGCTGCGCGGCATCTTTAATCGCGGGTGGCATTTATTTGAACCACACTTAACGGGTGATTGCTAAAAGGGAGCATAAAGTGAAACAGTTCCGTGACGACGAGACTTTCAAGCGGTGCTTTTGCTTCCTAATCATAAAACTCCCCCCAAACCCGTCCGTCGATGACACATCAATCGCGCGATCCGCAAATGGTTGTTGGGGTGGGTTGCGGTGCACGAGATTGCTTTTTATCACCCCGCGCCGCCGGTCGATGTCGGCTGCCATATGGCTCCCCCCTTCTACCGTTTCTCTGCCACTTCTTCAACCCTCTGCGAGCTCCACGGAGAGTCGGTCAACCTTCAAACAGTAACAGGGCCGCGAGTACATAAGTCACACATGCGCGAGTCTCGCACGGCATTGTCGTTGTCACATCGATGGACTCACGCGTTGAAGTATTCTACACACAAGCACATGTTACTGGTGCTGTTGCCCTTTTTGTGCTAGCAACCCCGTCCCCCCTGGCTTCCTCTTCTCCCCATGGGAGATGTAGTGCGCATCACGAACGCGACGCGAATTAGTTTCGCGGATCGCGCACGGAGATCGCGCACATTGCGTTGTGTGTGATCGTGGAACTGGCAATCATCTCGTATTCCATCACACTCACGCCACTCGTTCGTCGCTCGGTACATAAGCCATCAAAAGGGGGGGAGGCGACACATACACATGCTACAGAACCGAAGCAGCGGCCCCTCAAGTGGAACCTCCCTCCCCCCGATGCCACGATGTTGAGTGGCTTCTGTCAAAGGGAGGGGGGGGGGGGAGGCGAGAGAACGGGGTGGACTGCGTGGGAACTGCTGATAGGACGGCTGCTGAGGGGGTGGAAGGGAAGAAACTTGTAAAAACTAGACAGTCCGTCGCCGCCGGCCGGGCGTTTTGCAGCGTCGGTTACGAAACGAAACCGCCGGAATTGACGCACATCACCCGGGTCGGCACCGAGTCTGTGACAGCAAAAATGGAGGGGCTGTGTGAGGGTGTAACCTCCCCGCCCCCCCTCCCCTCTGTCGCCCGGACACACGGAACCAACTCAGCTGCTATAGAAAAGTCCCCCGAGTCCTCACGGAGAGTCCTCTGCCCGTGTCCCAACGCGTGACACACGATCGCTCCCGGGCCTGCTAATTGCTGCCCGGTTGTGGCCAACTTCCTCCGCGTGTTGGGTGGGCCACCCGACCCACACCAGAAAGGGGAGGAACGGACGTGCCGCGAAACATATCCGATTGCCAGCGAGCAAAAGTAAAAGGTTGCAAAAAATCGAACGAAATAAAAAAAACACCAACGGTCCGCCCAAGAGAGTCCGAACAGCTGTTCGGGACGGGCTGTCAGGCGTGATGCGCACGTACACGGAACCGGGAAAAGGGGAGGGGGGGGGGGGGTATTAGAACCCGTTCCCGGCCCAAAGCCAGGTGAGGTGAATACGCGAAAATTAGATCAACGCTAAAAGCGGCCCCGAGTCGGCTGCTCGAGTACGCTCGAGTGGCCATCGAGAAACGAAATCACCGAGCGTATCCAAAGTCGTGGCGAGCGAATGTAGGTGAAACTTCGAGTCAACTTCTTGCTTGCTTCTGGTTTTCTTTGCAAGACCTCGCGAAAACAGCTGATCCGGGGGGAGGAGATCACGTCTGCTTTGTTTACGATGCGGATGATCGAGTTTAGAATCGAATGATTTAGTAAATCGCTCTAAATCATTCGATTCTCAACTTCACTCAACGATTGTTTCAGAATGTAGCAGAAGTTGAATCTGCGATAAAGCAGAGCCATGTGGTCTCTATTTTGTTAAGTTATATAATTTTAGTCCAACATTCGCGATCACCTTGGACTGAACTGGGTTTATAGTTATTGATTTTTACGCTTTGGCAACGTGCCAATTGACAGTAAATGAATTTAATGCCAGTAAATTGATAGATCCAAGTGCTTTCCGGCGTTCATGCTGTAGGAAAATGTAGTCACGATGTCTAAGCAGCACTACGATGAATCATATTTCGATAAACACTCGCTCTGGGTCATGGCAGTTGGCGAAGGGGTAGTAATTCCGTTTAATCTTTGGCCAACTTGAGGTATTATTAGCTCGGCCTGTCGGTTGCTATCAACCAGACACAGCTCGACTTATCGGACTGTGTCTAACTGACGCTTCGAGTCGTATAAGTCTTACGCAGTTGTACAAAAAATTATATTAATTTTAGTTCGTATTTTTGTATTTAAAAACAACGTATTTTATTTTACCTTAACCACCCCACACAAACCTAATTTGCTTGCGTCTATACAAATCGCTATGCACTAGTGTGTTGCATCATTTATCAAGCCAATATGCTTCGAGCGATCCAGCGCATTTGCGTTGGACGGCTACTACTCGTACCGGTTGTCGATTCTAGATCGTTCTCCTCCACTCGAACTAAGGGGTGCGCACCTTCAGCGTGTGCTGTGCCGTCGTGCCAGGGTCTACCAGGCCGCACACCACATTCGCTCCGCCGTTTTGGAGTGTCATTAAAAATAATTGATTCGCCAATCCCGAGGCCTGGGCCCGAGAACGGGCTAGTATGGTTCGAGGCATCGAGATACAGTTGTTCGGAACAATTATCGGAAATCGTTTGCACAAACGGGCCACACGGCACCACCACAACAGCAACAGCTACGTGCAACAACGATGATCTCATGCGAGTTGTCTGTTGGCCGTTCACCGAGGCGTCGGTCCGTCTGGCATGATGGAAAACTACCGAAGGAATGCAGGCGATGGTCGCGATTGGAGGTTCTCGACGGCTGATGCATGCTGCTACATGCTGATGTCCGGATAATGATCAACGAAAGTGGTGAATCGAAGCGGTATCATCATCTGCCTAGTTCCAATGGAAGCAGGAATGTCTTTGTTGTGGCCGTGAGCTCACATGAGCGGAATGGAAAATTCCTAAACTTCCTCATCACCGTGCGTGCGCGTGATGTAACGTGCTCTACTCCAGCTGCAGGAAGTTACTGGAGGAAGTTTTTCCACTAAACTTTCCAAACATTTCCACATATCCCAACCGTAACAGTAGAAACAGTATCCAACATCTCAACTACACAGCATCATAACGCGCTCGATGAAGCCATGCTGTTGATGCTGTTGCTGCTGCTCCCGGTTCTAATAAGGAGATGCGATGATGCGCTGACAGGGAAAACAGGGAAAAGCAACATTTTGAGCCACTCGTGACATCTTTTGGCAACGTCAGTCTAGTCGTAGGCAACACAACTTTCACTCACCGTGCAGGTGCATCTCGGAGCGAATCATAATTTATGAACAAGACGAGGGAAAAAGGGAAAACTTCTACTCCTGCCCACGACGGGGACGTTCGTTCAGTGTCAGCGTAGTTAAGGGCTAGATCTTTTCTCCGTCGGTTTTTCAACCTTGTGTGCAGCGTGCAACAAAGTTTTCTGCCAAAAAGTTTCATTTCCCACACCACCAGCACCAACCGACCAACCGCCAATGACTCTCTCCTCTGTGTGGAGTAATCTTGAAGTTCAAACATCCAACGCCAAGTAAATGAAAGCATACAGCACCGACAACACCGAGGAGGCCGTAAGGAAGGAAGGAAGGAAGGAAGGATAGGACAGGCAAACAATTGCAAAAGATAACTTACAGCGGCCAGCGCATAACAACATTATGCTACACCGAAGATATGCTGCTGGTGCGATGCTGCTACGTAGTGCTTCTGCTGCTGCTAGTTCTGGAGCGAACGTTTGCTACAAACTCAATCTTCATGTCTTTTAGAAGCGAAACGAGGGTGCCGAGAACTGGTGGCACGGCAACCCGGCTTCACACGGCTCACTGATCCTCTCTGATGGATTGTTTGAGAAGATGCGGCGCTGCAGAGCGGCTTCTGGTTTCTGGAGGGCGCGCCATCATGGCCATGGTTGGACCAAAGTAAACAGGAAGTGCGAGACGACGGCAAACAGTTCCTACCGGAAGACTTTACATAACTTACAGAGACGTGTGGGGCTCATCAGAAGCAGAGCATCACAAGCCAAGGCAAGATCCAAGAACACTGGAGAGCTGCCTAGACACCAACCAGTTTACTTTGATGCCACTGAACTACCCCTGAGCCGAGGTGATAAAAACCGGGAAAAGATAGTTAAAAAGGGAAGTTTAGGGAGATGCCAAGCTGATAGTCTGTATGCCCGTGTGTATGTGTGTCTACCGTTGCCTCTCTTATCGGCTGGCGCTGCACGGGATAGAGGCACTGTAGCGATTCTCATTATGGTCTCCCCGGGATGCCGAGCCAAAGTTGATGAATCCAGGCCAAGGCGATTCGGAGATGGGGAGCCCGTCGCCCGATGCCCGACGATCAGAAGTGAAGTAATCCATTTGCCCTGCAATCCCTGAAGAAGAAGCAGCCGGACGCTGGACCAAACCGAACCGAACCGAACCATGGCACGCCAGGGCAGAAGTTCCTTAACGAGCCTCCCGGACCTACCCAGCGCACAAGGCGTATCCTCTCGGCAATCTGCTCGGGGGATAAAGTTGCAATCATTCACCGTGCGAGATAGGCGGCCTCCCTCGGGTGTATCCTGCAGTGCGATGGAAAGCTGGGAACGACGATGCAGGACACATCGAGATAACAACCTTTGGACTGGACCTCGAGACTGGCGAGGGTGAGAAAATTAGAAAAATGATCGCCCAGTGCTAGCGCGCCAGCAGAGAGAGAGAGGGAGAGAGAGAGAGAGAGAGAAATAGAGAGAGAAGAGAAAGATAGGAACCATTGGCCACAATGACTGGGGCAGAGGAAAATTGGGAAATGGGAAAATGGTAGTAAAAATGAAATACTATTTGTAATGAGGCCCTAAGAAGATGTAATCGCCAGTCAGTCACGTCGTCCTGGGACGACCGGGGAGAGAGGAAGGCCTGGAGCTGGACGCTGGACGACTGCTGGACATTCCCTGCAGGAGTGTCCGGTTGCAGGAGGGTACGGTGCTCTTGAAGTTTCTCGTTATGCTCCAAGTGGGATCAAACATAATCACATAAAGGAAGGAGACGGACGGAGACCGCCAGCAAGCGATTCGTAATCCAGTAATCGTTCTCGACTAGTTTGCCGGGCACCGATAGAAGGCACGATGCTAGGGAGAAGGCGCTCGCCACGAGTGTGTATAATGACATCGAGGCACGCACACAATCACACTCAGCCAGTCGAGGATGCTCCAGAAGAGTCAATCAAACGAGGACGATACGCACTGCAGATAAACAGACGTATATCCGCGGCCGCGGCCCGGCTCTGGTCTGGCGCAACATGCAAAACATGCGATCCGGAACCGGATCTCCGGAACTGACGAGCGCGTTCCCTGAAAGCGAACGAACGAACCCACGAGGGGACACGCAATCCAACGCGTGTCTGGTTTCTGATTTGAAACATCCCAAAAACGACGTCGATTGTCGAGGCGCCCGTCGGTGCGTCAATCGTTAACCCAGTTCCCTTTGGCTGGCTGGCTGGCTATATCAGTCCGCGGTATGGTGGCATGCGTGCGACCTGACAAGGATTGTCAACGAGCATGCGTTGACTGTCTGTCCTCGATGTCGTTGTTGTCGTCGGTGGCGATGGACAGATAATTGGATAGGCTGGCTGTCCTCGAATCCCGATAGTTAGTAGTTTAAAGTTGACTTCATGATGTGCTTGAGCGAACGCTGGAACCATTTGACACACGGCGCACGGACATTCAATAATTGGAAAATGCGCTCGAACTGCGTGTGCAAAAAATCGAAATATCTGTCATCGCAATGTCCGAAAACCACAATCTGGCAATCCCGGACACGTGTACACTCGGACCCGTATGCTCAATTTACGTTGATTGGATTGAGCATTGAGGCTTACTGTTGCTGCTGCTGCTGCTGCTGCTGCTGCTGCTGTTCAAACTGTCATATTCTGTATGAGGATCGATAAAGGTCCTTCGCTCCAGTGTGACAGGGAATGCATATCTTGCTCTCTCCATGGGCTGCATCAGTGTGCTCTGCGACCGATCCCTGGTGCCGATGGAACATCAATTTCCAGCTGAATAATTAACGATTTGCTCAGTCACCCATCCAAGTTTTTACAGGGGACACATACTCTCTGAAGTTCTTGTCCCCGTTTGTAAACTGTTTATCTCGGACGCAGCGCATCCAGTCCGGAACAGTGGCTACTGTGATCGTGCCATGTGATACATCTAGTAGGTTAAAGTAACTGCCAATTTTTAGAGTGACAGTCATCGAATCCAAGAAGGGAACAATATTTTGATCCTTTCTTTTTTCCAATACTGGGTTCAAGAGCAGCTCTCCGAAAAATGCGAAAATTGCGGCAACCAGTGTTATGTTCGCTTTGGCCAAAGGCACAACATAACCTGCGGTACCTTATGGTCGGCACATCTGGGATGTGCTCCCGCTGTGGGGATCAGTTAGGGCACGGAGACCATTCCGCTGCTACTATACGCTACTGCTTCAACTGTCCCAAAGATCCTGAGGCCCCTCGGTGGGTTTTCATTAGTTGGATGATTATCTACCATCCCGAGCTGTCGTTCCCTCCAATCCTGATCTTCCTTCTTTCCGCCTGCGTCTGCCTGCTGCTTGATAAACGATTCATCGACGGACGGATGACGCACGCTGGTCGGCGGGAGGTAGGGGAAGAGAGCCACTGGCGCCCAAAGGACGATGTTGTTGTGGCACTGCGTTGCTTGCTGCGTTTAGTGGCCGGAACCTGCTACTGACAGCGCACTAAAGAGAGCGATAGAGAGAGAGAGAGAGAGAGAGAGAGAGAGAGCATCATCACGATGACTGTCGAAGTAAATTCCATAATCACCGGCAAACCGGGAGCACCCGGTTCGATCTCCTGTAGTCCTCCAAGGGTGGGGAAGGTTTGGAGGGGGGCCTCCACTACAACCCAAAACACAACGATTGGACGACGTGTAATGGGCCGATGCCTAACGCCGGGATACTGGCATGTCTGACCGCTTTTAGCTGGAGGAATTGGAAGGATTGGAAGGAGGCACCGCGTCGAGGGTGGCCTGCATTCCGACCGATATGCACGGTTCATCGGGAAAATGCTCTGAATATTTCATAGCCAATGAACTGAACTGGCGGACGAGCCAGGGATCCCTGGCAGGACATACTTGAGCGCAGCAGCAGCAGCGAAGCCTCGACCGGTGGCTCGTTGAGGGTGAAACCGATCGGAAAATTGAGCTCCCCCATCCACCACTCGGGATCTACCATCGCGTAACAACCGGTGGATGGACATATCGTAAACATGCCACCCCGGGATACCGTCAATCCGGCTGCTGCTGTCCGGCAACCATATTGGCCGATGGTGTCCGGCGGAAGTTGTTGAAATGTAAAATTGCAAACAATTGGCCGGACGGTGGCCACCGAATATATGGGTGCACACACCCTGAAACGTGTCCTGTGGCGGCTGTCAAACGAGTGGGTGGACAAGTTTGACAGGACAAACCACCACCGGTCCGCCCTTAGCTCAGGTAGGTGCCCGACGAACCGTCCACTCGATGATAACTCGATGATTATGTAATCGCATTACAAGCGCACATTGGAAAGGGTCCGTGGGGAAGGGAAAACTCCCTGAAAAACGGTTGCCTGGCTTCCAGGCGAATTGAATTAAATTGCCCTTTGGTCGAGTGCGCGCACAATCAGTCAGTGCGCAGGGCCGGGGGCGCGTTTAAAGCGACAAATTTACATTCAATCTTGGGTATAGTGGGTAGAAGAGCGTCCAACGAACATACCGTAATTGGGTTTTAGCCATGAAATCAACTTCACAATTGATTGTCACTTTAAACACCCGCTTGTTTGCATAATGCACCAGCAGCAGCAGCAGCAGCAGCGTTGCTCTTTGTGACCATCGTCGATACGATCGATCATAGCTGGCGCTGGAAATGATGAAGCGGACGACGACGACGACCACGATGATGATGATGATGATGATGATGCAAGTGCCAATTTGTCGCTTACATAAAAAAATGCGCTTCGTTCTCGAGAAACAAATGAGATCCACCGTTTTCTTCCCTGTTCCTTCCCTGTTCTTGGTGCGAGTTTGTGCTGGCAAAAAACACCTACCTCGAGGGGCATGGAAGGGCATCGTTGTGACATGTGAAGCGGTTCCTTGTGCGAACCCCAATTACGCAAGCTGGGCCGCCACCGCTTATGGGCAACGCGTTGGCGTGGGTTTTTATTGTCACTTTATCGCCTGTTCCGCAGATGGAGTTACGCGAAGGTGATATGATCTCTCTCGCGTCCCCCGCCCGTGTTCGTTTAGCGGCCAACGGGCACGCGAAGGTCGCTCGCTGCTGCTGTCACGCCACACTGTGTTTGAGTGGAGTGTTTGTCGAAGACACAATTTTGCAACAAAATTGCCTCAAAGTCACATCGAGATGGCATTCTAAAGAATGCACACGATGGGTGTGGCTTCAAAATCAATACGAGCTGTCTGGAGA
>NC_064878.1:537500-545000 GCF_943734665.1 Anopheles aquasalis | reverse complement strand
GGGAAATCCATTTCCCAGGCCTCGTGAACGACCGATTTTCCCCATTAGCCATCCTCACTCGCGCCGACAACGACCACAACGACGATGCTCGTCGTAAAATTGTATTTCTGGCTAATGATGACGCGCTCGCTCCGATCGCACGATACGTGGCCCATCCCCGCGTTTCCTTTAGCGGTTGACAACTTGCCAATGTTAATTAGCGTAAATGTTTCGCAAACCCACTGAGCCTGTGCCACTGGTGCTCTGAGCTCCATTCCTTTTGTTGCTTGCCGCGCCGCATCGCCAGTTGGTGATTGTGATCGATGGTCCCTCGGGCGGGGTAACCCAGGCTTTCTATTCCGTCAAAGGCCGATTCCGCCGTGAGGTGATAATCGGATCTTCTTCGAAGTGAGTACAAACGAGAGCCGCCTGGTCCTGGAGGCTCTCCATGTCCGGCTTGTTTACGAAATGTGCGCTTGAATCATTCGGTTTTATGATTGTGAATCACAGCACGGGTTGTCCAGCTGGACCGAAATGATTGCTCTTCTACTTTAAAACAAGCACGATCACTCGATTTGACGCCAAACATCGATCGCTCCTTCGGAGAACGGCATGTGGTCACTCCTTTAACGGAACTGTTGCCAGGGAAATTGACACAAAACTGAGCAAATCGGATCGATAGAAAGCAACAGCTTGCTGCACGTGAGACGCATTCTGGGGATTCCCTTTTGCTACACCAGAGCCAGAAACGGATGCACCTGGACCTACGGTGCAGCATCGTTCCATGCTAATCGTGTCCATCACCGCCGTTTTTTTGTGTGATTTAACGATCAATTATCGTGCATTATCGTGGAAATTTCCGTGGCTATCTGTACGGTTCACAGCGCAGCTGCCAGCGGTGTTGCGACAATGATGCTAATTTGCCATAATTATCATCTAAGCGCTGTTTTGCCTGTTTTTGCTGCAAGTCTGCGAGTGAGTCGCGTGTCGCGATTGGCGAAAAAAAGGGTCAATTTTACCGGCAGTTGATGAAGTGAAACTCTCTTTCGCTCTGCTCCTTCTCTTGGTCGATGGCCACCGTCATGCGCACGAAAGGCAGAGTTCAACTGCTAATTATGATGTGCCGGTGGCGTATGTTTCAATGCAGGGTTTTCGTTTGGTTTTTCAAGTGCTTTTTTCTGAGAAAACGTGGCAGCATGATGGGGTAGTGCTTGCGACATTTAAGCGACATTTATCGTTGTCTTAGGGTGACGGTGTAATGTTTCGTGTACGAGTGATTGTTCATCTTAGACAGAAGCTTGCTTTAAATATCTGCTAATTCTAAATATCATATCGGTAATAAATGATAAATGGAAAATTAAAGAAATAAACATTATCCTGAAAGCATTGCTTACATTGTCTGCCCATTGGAATTGATCGAATAAAATTGAATTTGAAATTTCAATTTCATTCAGTTTACAATTATACTGATGTATCAAAACTGAAATAAATATAAATAAACTAACACCTTAAAAAGCAATATGTCTATCAGTTTCTGTGCACCAATCTCCAGCAACTGATCAGAATATTGTCCTTAATATTACGAAATACCATCTTGGTTGTCCATCTCTCAACCTCGCGCTACAAGTGAAGGCAAACATTTCAATTATCATTCTTCAATCGCACGTTCGGAGTTGCTTGGGCCACTTGGTTAGCCGGTGTCCACATGCTTTGTTTGTCCGCTTCGCAAACCCAGTAGCATGGGTGTACCATTATAAGGATTGCTTCCTGGCATTGCGCACAACGCAACACCGGCAATGGAGCATATTTTCGTCCATAATCTCTCCCCTGGATCCTCGTCTGGTTGTGGAATGCCCGTCAAACACCAGCACTGCTGCTGGTGGTGGTGTTGGATGGCAAACGATTCCAAACAGATTCGGTACGCGAGCGGAATAAGCAATTTTCAAAGTCACCGTTCACAACTCCGTGGTTCTTCTACTACTGTCTGTGTGGCAAGTGAAACACACATTTCTGGCTGCCATCACCCTCAGGCACCGAGGCTTTTCCGAGCGTCCTGCTGTTTGATGGGTTCGAAGTTGAAAGAAATAACGCTTCCCGTTCCAAACAGTGAGAAGGACAGTAGCGAAAGACTAGCGACCTGCGGTTGGCCTCGACGGTAGTTGGGGGTTGGCGTGAAAAGCAGCAGCAACGACGGTGGCGAGCAAACAACAAACCACCCCCAGGCATGAGGTGTAACTTTCAACACATGAGTGGAGCGCTGCAAGAAGCGTGATTCCTTGGGTGGCCCGAGGCCATGTTGACAACCCTTGAAGTCCCATCTTCTCTCATCGCCAGCCACAAGGCCACAAACAAGCTCGATCGATCGATCGATCAGCAACAGCAGCAGCACCAGAAGCAAATAGTGTGAGCTCGTAAACAACGTTGCCGACGTTGCTGGACGAGGTGTTGTTGCCCCCGGGTGCCCTCAACTCGACAATTCCGTGTTCGGTGGCCCACCCAATCTCGTCACCCAACAGCAACAACAGCAGCAGCTGTTACCCTACGAGCACTCCCCCCTCGAGGTCACCAGGAATCTCGTCTTGGATATGCTCGACGATAGCGCCTTCGTTCCTTCTTCAGTTCGGTTAACAATTTTATTTTTCCAAACAAATCAATCGTATTGGGTGGCGGTTTGCACTCCATGTTGGAAGGAGGATTTTCCCTCTCCTTTCCTACTCCTCTCCTCCTCCTCCTCTTTTAGTTCCAGTTCGCCTATCAGACGAATCGTTGTGTTGTGGACGTTGTTTATTTGATGATTTTCTTCCCGATTGTGGGAGACAGGACGATGAAGCAGCCCCAGGGAGGGTGGTAGCCCCGGTAAGAAACCTTCGAAATCTTCACCTCACGTGCACCGGATCCAGCCAGTGAGCTCAGCTCGAGTTGTTTACCGGGGTTTGTTGGCTACCACGAGGCTGTTTGTTTGATTTCGATGCTCGCTTCAGCTGCCATTCTGGTGGTTGGTGGTTGTTCAAAGCGGCCAGATAGATATATTTTGGATATTTTTAAATGAAAATCAATAATAAAAAAAAACAGAATGGCAAGTTGTTTGCCACTCCAGGAAGAGCAGCAGAAGAGTAATATTGAAACAATGCCGCTTCGCGAATGGAATAGCGATAAGCCTCTCCGCGGCGAATTCCCCGGAATATCGTGTTGCTCGTCATCGTGCAGGGATTATCGTCGCAAGGATGGCACGTAACATGAGATGATGGCCAAGGGCCAGCAGGGGGGATGTTTCATAATCATTCCTGCGATTCACGTTCCGTGCACACCGCGTACCGCGTGTTTGTTATGTTGGCAACATGGAGGGCGCAGCTGCATCCAACTGATGCACCAACCCCCGTTGGCCAACCTTTGGCCATTGCGTGCGAATTGCAATGTTTCATATCGAAATCCCTGCTCGCTCGGACGTGACCTCGATGGACTCCAAGATTTACCGCGTGACAGCAACAGAGAGCGCACCCCGAGGCTCGCACACCGTTAAGCCTGTGTCCGTGTGTCCGCCTGTCCTGTGTGTCGTCCTTTTTGTGACCATTTTTCGCACTAACGCGAAAGGATCTAGCGGTAATTCCCGCTTCCGCTTCGTGGGACGTTTTTTTTTGCTTTGCGAAACACGGGTTGCGAGTTTCCATGTAGAGCGTTTTACGTTAATCTAAAAGGATTCCTTTTGCAGTTCCCTTTTTGGGTCCTACTGCTACCCGCACCCCCTCCTTGGGAGTGGTATTTAGCGATGGCATGCCAGGGAAATGATCCATCCATCCATCCATCCATCCAACGGGGACGTTGGTCTAAGGTGAACGCGCTTGGTACAAAAATGGCAACCATCACTCAACTCACTCTGTTGTTGTTCTCTCTCCTTCTCGCTCGACAGATGTTTTGTTACATTTCCCGGAACCTTTTTTACATCCCACGGGCTAATTCCCATTTACTGGAGTTCGTTCGTTTGCTGGAGCTTTCTAATCCATTTTCCCCAGCACCCGGCGTCGAGGAAAACGATGGAAAATCCGCTAAGAAAAATGAACCAAAAACCGGGCTTGGAATGGCTTTTCGGTCCCCGGAAAACGTACGCGACACACGGTACGGCACGACACGACCACGGAATTGCCTGCTGTGCCTGATTGGGGCCACACTCGGGATCCCAAACTCCCGGGCCGCGATTATCTAAATTATGGAATTTTTCCAACAGTCATCCGTGCGTAATTTATCACGCAAAGAGCAGGAGAGAGAAAAGAGAGAGAGCGAGTGAAGTCAAATGCACCGGTCACTCGCAGGACTCGCCGTTCCATGGTGATTGGACCCTCGAGGACTCGATATCCGTTCGCGAGCGCTCCTCGTGTGTGTCACTAACAGGCTGACCATCCATTATGGAACCAGAAGGCTCCTCTCACGTCGTCGTCGTATGTGATCCAGGATACACATACAACATATTGTCCGTCAGCGCGCGAACACCATCATCATCATCATCATCATCAGGCTGATGACGAGGTAGAAATATAAAAACCAGCCAGCGCTTTCCGGGGAACATGGTGTTCGATGTCAAAAAGGCTCCGGGATCCTGAAACCCCTTTTTGCTTATCGATCCTGGAGCGGTGGGAGAGAATCGATTCCGAGGCATAGAACTTTCTCCTGCTGCGGCTCCCTGGGATGCCTTTTTACCTTTTTGGCCGCTGAAAGGATCGAAATGAGATAATCTACTTTCTACCTTGGTATCCTTCGAGCAGAGTGAGTAGCAGCAGGCGCTCATAGGGCTCGGTTTCCGGTTCATCTGTCGATGGTTTTAATTTTTAAATATCTTTCCAGTCGGCGACGTGCCTCGACAACCAGCCTGCGGACATCCGGTGACGAATGGTGCCGCCGTTGAGGCCGCTTTCTATATCGCACCGGGACTCGGCAGGCAGCCTACGCGTGTCAGCTGACGAACCGGCATTAGAAACAGAAGAGACCGGAGATCGGTCGAACACATATTTTTTCTCTATTTCCGCTTTGTCCTTTCGCATACGCGTTCATCTGCTGTTGTTCATCTGCTTGCCTGATTCTCCTCCGCCGTAGCAACCAACAGGCGCCTGCCTACCGGTCCGCAAAAAGGTGCTGGTCCGTGACCTCAAAGAATAAAGTCCTTCCAGGGATGCGTGTGTACCATGTTGTGAAAATATGATAATTGCCCGATCAAGCCGCGTGACATACGGTTCGGTGCACGGCGGGTGTCGGTTTTGAAACAGACCAGGATGTTGCCAGGTGTAACCGAGGAGTCTCAGGAGTCCTTGGACTCGGCAGGAATATCCCGATGATGACTCTGTTGGACATGTTCGATTCGTCGAGTCGAAGTGCTGTTGTTGCACACAAAGCACGTACCGCACGCTGTTGGGAAAAATGTTGGTCGCATGCTGGCCATTATATGTTTGTTAGCCGGTAATTCAGTGGTGCGCGCCTTCCTTCCGCAAAAGGATCTAAAAGAACCCTAGGGAGCAGGAATAATTTACTCATTTCCGGTTGCCGGACCGGACCAGCACTTCACTGAAGGTGAAGTGAATGGAAGGAATCGGTTTGGTTTGGGTTCTTGTGTGCTATTCAATTGAAGAATCATTTCACAAACTTGCACAGCATCTCTAATTGAGGTTAGAAATTGCACAAGAAGTACCTCACAAAGCGTGGATCCCTGTATTGAGTTGTACACCGGCACTTGCAGCTAGGAGGAGTCTGATGTCTGCTACTTAGAGCATTTTTCACTTCGGATCCACCATCTCGACCTTGGCCCTCAGTTCCATGTAACAAACATGCTCAAAGTGCCAGATTCATCTCATCCTTCGGCGGCGGCCAAATTGAAAACCAACCAAAAGCGGCCTCAACCGAACCGGAACCAGTGATGTGGCCGGAAATCGTCGGTTTTATGAATTATTGCTCCGGTGGCGCGCGGCGGCGCGTCAAAGCACCAGGAGCCCCTGTTCCATCCTGAGGTCCCAGGACTCACGCTGCAGCAGCCGCCGGTCACAGTTGCCCAATTTCTCCGGATGCGGCATTTCTCCGGACCCACGAGGCCTCCGAAATAAATGGGAATCGGAAATTTTCCGCATTCCCCCGTCCCTTGCTTTCCGTTTTCCGATTGCTTTTTCCACTTCGTTTTTCGTCACTTTTCTCCCCCTGGTGCTGCTGGTGATGCAGCATGTGGTAATGTGTGAGCGTGTGTGCTAAGGGTTGTTCAAGGACAGGCGAGAGAGAGGGCACAACTCAAAATTTATGACTTATGGGCAAGGTTAGCTGATGCGCAACTGACGGAGAGAGTGCATCGAGGTCTCGCATTTATTATTCGGTGTTCGGTCACATACAAGACCCTTTCCTGGTTTCACGAGACCCAAGGAGAGTCTATCATCCATCGGGTGCATCTAATTAGCGTTCCAGTGTCGGCCTCAGAGCGAAATTTGATCCAGCACCGTGTCTGAAGCAGTCTGTCTATGGCCGCAGCAAAGGCTCTGGCCAAACGGAATGGCCCCCTTGAAGAGGAATCACAATTACCGTTCGTGGCCATTCGGGGCATCACTGGGGAGAGTCACGATCGCATTCACAACAAATGACAGACCACAATGCCACGGCCCTCGGATCGAGACGAGCTACAATGTTGAAAAGCTTGAACTCCGTCGAGCAACAGAGTCGAACGGTCGGCGAGTGTCTTGCACATTCCGAAAGACACAATTAGACATTTCAGCATCATCTCACCCTCATCGTCTCGGGCGTACTGTTTCAGTGCCCATAATTTCCGTGGTCCGTGGTCCGAGGCAACGGTGCGGTGCGTACGGTAATTTGCGATAATTTATTGTTTGCCGATTATTGTCATTACCGGGCAAATAATCGGTTATTTTGTGCAGCAGTAAAAGCAGCAACGGACCAGCGTGGCCAGCAGTTTTCCATCGGGGTTTTTCCTCACGAATGGTACAAGCCAGAAAGCAAAAACGACGAGAACGTGATCGCGCCCCGGTTGGAGTGTAATGGCATACAGAGTTGGGAGCCGAGATTGTGGCCAAAAGGCCGGGATAAATCATATGCTCCGAGCGCCATACATGCGCTTTTGCATTTCGCATTTCTTCACTTGCATTATGCCCAGGGCATAATCGTTGGCATAATGGTAATCAATTCCTTCGTTTCTCGGTTGCTGTTGCTGCTGCTACAGAGCTCTGTGCTCGTTCTTGAGAGAAAATCTCAAAAGAAAAGCACCACCAAAAAGAGAGGAGAGTATGCGAGCGCATTTTCCATGCAGCAGCTTTCCCGAGGATTTTCCTCTCTCTCACGGCAGCGAGAGACAGCCAGGTCCCACCGAGATTTGAACTCGGATCGTTGGATTCAGAGTCCAAAGTGCTAACCATTACACCATGGAACCGCGTTAAGGACGAATTCGGTTGGCCAATTTCAACCGTACACTACAGGATACTATAAAGGACGACCACATGAGAGCACATCTCGCCGACAAGGTACGCGGCTGCGCCCTGGGATGCC
>NC_064878.1:525000-532500 GCF_943734665.1 Anopheles aquasalis | reverse complement strand
GCGTGATCTAATTTATTCACTCACCCCTCACCCCCCACAGAATCACCCACCTACCTGGCCTTTTGTTGTAATTTGAATGAAAGACTTTAGCATTGGTGGGCACCAGATCAGCAAAAGAATAGAAAAGGGGGCGTGGTGGGGGTGCCAAGCGTTGCATATCATGATATCTTGAGCCCTAATTAGGGCCTCTAACAGTTCACCCCAACCAGATTGATTCATGTTCTTGTTGTGTGTTCCCCCGTAGCGAACCCAAATTGGTGCGTAATGGGGATCGAAAGTTCGTTATGCTGACCGATTCGAGAATGACCAGGTCAACCATCGCCCCCTTCGCGCTGATAAATTATTCAAATTTTTCGCCCAGATATCCTTCTTTTCCTCCTCGGGAACCTTCGTCAGCAGAATGGTTGTGAGCATTTCCTTGATTAGCCTACCTGCGCCAACCTTGCCACAAGTCAAAGGATTATCTTACTCGGTTTCTTCGGAATTCTCCTCTTTTATTGTCCCTCTCCAGATTTAGATAAAGGAAGAGGGGAGGAAAGGGGGTTTGATGAGGTTTAAATGATGATTCCTGGTCAGCCATGCTATGCTGGAAAGGGATTCGAAGCCACATCACATCAAACGGATTCTAGCCTCTGGTCTCGGTGCGATATCTTTTCTGGATCACCGCACTCTCTAGACTCGTATACTGGACAAGTAAAGGTCTCATAATGGGCCTTTACTTCACCAGCGTCCTTTGAAGCAAAATGAAGAACTAAGGCTGCTGATTAGAAGCTGGACTGAACCGTTTCGAAAGTAAAATCCATTCATTGGCTTCCTGAGCTCCACCAGCACATCGATCGTTCCATCAGCCGCTCCACCATCAACGCCCCTTAATTGATTCTAATTCAAAGAATCCTTTTGAAATGCTCGGAAACGCTAGGACCTGAGATGTCGGAGCCCAGGATAAATGTTTCCTTTTCACTCGTCGCAAGAAGATGGAAGACGCTTCCCAGCCTAATGATAATGTTCTTCCTGAAGTCCTTTGTTCCCGACACGGAAAGGTAAGGGCACGGGGCACATCTCCTTCCAGCCCGAAACACCCGATATTCATCTCCGGGAACGGGACACAGCAGGAACGGAACCGGCAAGATAAACGTCGCTCGCTGGCATGGCATGCTGAGGCATTAATTCACCTGAAATCGTTCGTACGTGACCTGCAGCATATTCGGCGAATTCCGGCGGTCCCAACGACGGAGTCGTTAGCGTATTGCCGTGAAGAGGTGTGAACGCCACTTGCCACAGTTAGGCCTGGTGACGCTGCTTCCTTTTCTTCCTTTCGATTGCGTTGATTAATCACATCGAGACGAGCATCGAGAGGCAATCCGGGCGACGGTAGACACGTGTCCCGGTGGAGTTTAATTGTCAAACCAGAGAGGACCGGGGACAACTGCCAAGAGGTTGGGAGTCGTACACCAAGGAATACATCCGCGCGTTGCCTGTTTTCGGAATAAATATGACGCCCGGTTGTGGATGATGGTGACGATGATGATGATGATGATGGTGACGGAAGGGATGAGTTTCCTTTCATAAATTTCCAAAAATATGTACCAACCAAGATCGAGATCGGGGTTGCTCCGTTGCCGTTCTCTTACCTTCCAGCCTTTCGGCGTCTTCTTCGTGGACTGGTTGGTCTCTTGGTGTTGCATCCTTTCGAAACAAACAAGACTGGCGTGGTTGGCGTCCGTGTGGCCAATGGAAGAGGGTTTCTATGTTAGCCTTCTTCAGCAGCATAAGGAACAGCAACACACGGTACCGGTACGGTGAGTAATCGAGGATCTATAAATATTTCACTCACTTGAGCGCTACATTCATCGGTTCGCTGGCTTCATCGCACATATAACAAGCACACATACACACGCAGCACATGCTGCACACGGATTTATGTTGTACGCGCTCACTATGCATTGGAAATGGAAATGGAAGAGCCTGGCACTGTGTGTCTGTTTTCGTTTTTTGGTTTTTTTGCTTCTCGGGGTTGGTGGGGCCACCACAGAGGTGGCCACCGGAGTACGGCGAGTGCAGTCTCCGAAACCGATTCTCGCGGCCTCGGCATTCGGCTTATTTTGATTGTTCTGCTGCAGATTCTCTTTCTTGTTCTGCTTCTTCTTGCTTTTGTGCTGCTGCATCATGTTGTGCGATGGGAGAAAGCCATCAGCGAAACCGAACCGAAAAACCATAAAAACTCATCCACAAAAAGATGCCACGCAGGCCAGGCAATGAGACCACATGTGGCCGAAACTTGGCGCTGCATACAATAAAAGAAAAACGAAATAGCGAGCGTGTCGAGTGACATAAAGCATGGCGGAACGGTGGAACCGAATTCACGGACGTATGGAATGAGAGGAGGATATTAATCCCAAATGAAGCCAGCACCGGTTTGGGGCCCTCCCGTTGTTCCCTCGTTTTGCGGTGAGCTAGTGTTTCATTTGTGTGTTTTTCAGTCGCTCGTTCCCTCACTTTTAAATCTTTCATTTTGGATAATTAATAAATTAATAAATTATGCTCGGAGTTCCATTGGTTGAGATGAGGCCGATGATTAGACTGATCCAGCTGAAGACCAGGCTGTGGAAAAAATAGGTTAAGTGTCACTCAAATCAAAGGACAACGCACAACCCTTGGTACAATATTGGAATTGAAACGGTACAATGCGGTTCGTTTCGACTTATCTCCCGTTTCAGTGAAAGAGAGACATGAAACCTCGTCATTGTCCTCGGCACATCATGTCCACACACAAAGAAAGGCCGATTAATACGCCGTATTCGATGGCCCAACGTGCAAAACCCCACTTGGGACGGGATCCGATCCGGCAACAACAATTCAATAAATCGTTCCGGAACCGACGGCACCACCTTGGCACCTCCTTTGGCACACAGAAAAGAGGGAGAGGCCACAGATGAAGAGGTCGTAACCTCAAACATTCGCACACATAAATTGCACTTATCTTCCCAACACACCGCACCGGGATGCAAAGATGGGCTTGTCAAGAGCGGGGTTTTGCCGGAGGACCTCGGCATCTCATCCCTTCCTTAGCCCCTTACCTTGTTCCGTTTCGTTCCGTTCCGTTCCCTTTCACCTTTCTTTCTGCTTCTAATTGTGTTCATAAAGCTATTGTCGGCTTAGCTCATACAAGGATCCCCTCCTCGAGGACGCCAGGACGATGATCAGTTTTGCACGGATTGTGTGTCGTCCTCGGGAGTTTTATCTTCGAAGCGACAAATTACACCTGAATGGCTATTTATGTTCCCTCCAAAGCAACAGCACGCACACGGTTCTTCGGTTTCGAGCCATAGGCCTTAGCTGCTGTACAGCACCAGCGCATGACAGGATCGTGATCGTTTGTGTGCGAGGATGTTTTTGTTGTCCCGTAATGTCCTAGTACCCGAAAAAAGGACCTTCTTCCTTTTTGTGTGTGAAAGCGATAAAACAAAACAAAAGCACCGGAGGAAAGAAATGCTTTCAAACCGATCGGCCGGCTACTGTTTGGCACTTCGCGGAACGTCCTCCGAGCTCCGAGGGGGGCATCTGGTTTCCCTTGACTCGTTAGACAATGTCGAATCAATTCGATATCTCCAGATGGCTGGCGGGTGTTGGGTTGCGTGAGTTGCTTCTTCCATCAGGCGAACCGACCCCGGGAACCGATAACGAGCGCGCTCCCTTCCCGGGGGAATTTCTCTGCTCCTCTTCTATCGTGTACTCCCCCGGGCAAGCTTCCAATTTGGTTGCAAAGTTTATGCCTTTCACCCCCACCAGGCGGGGAATCATTGATCTGTGTGTCGATCAGGTGTGCGAAAGCGACTTTTGCGACGAAATAGAAGTTGCCTCAACCTTCTGGAAATCACCGGAGGCTGTTAGATGTTCTTATCATTCCTTCCTGGAATCCCGAGCGCTCTTATTTGTTACTGTGTATTGAAATCAGATCCAAAATATTGATCCAGAACTGCTTCTACTTCATACGATTGTCACGCGCGCAATAAATCCGTCGACTTTATTACGATATTGTTGCCTTTGGGGCTGCTTCTCTCTAGGAATGTCACCAAAATATGGGAGACGACAAAAAGTGCCTCTCTTCGTTGGCAATAATTGCGGTGCCGGTGTGAAATCGTTCACACCGTGCTTTTCCCAGAGAAATTTCCCAGCAAGCACACGAAAAACCAAAGTTTCCAAAGTTCCACACCGTGACACAGCCCCGTAGTGCAAGCTGTTTCCTATCCTGTCCTGAGGTCGCGCGTGCCTCTCTCTCTCTCTCTCTCTCTCTCTCTCTCTCTCTCTCTCTCTAGTAGCAGCCAGGATATGCGAAGGTGTGAATGGCGCTAGTGATCCCGTTTGTGAGTAGAAATGTCATTTTTGTTGTTTAATTATTTTCCCGCGAATTTCCATTTAATTTAACAGAAAAAAAACTCTCAATTCCTCCCAAACAGCGTACTGGACACGGCACAATGGAACTGTGCTGGAGAAAGAAGGAATTCCCCTCCCCTTGGGAACAAAAAGCTGATGGCCGAGGGGTTTACCAACTTTGCAAAATCCTTCCAGCGCCAGCTTCTAGTCCGTTGCCTCGGCAACACATGCTCGCTGAAGTTTCTCCACACAGTCCACGGCCTCACTGGTTTGCCTGCGTTACGATTGCAGTTTTGCAGATAGTTATCTAGCGTGGTGCCTCCGAGGAACGTGCGGCATATGCGCCATGGCGTGGACATGCGAAACTCCCGAAAAACGTAAACCCTAAAAAAAGGAAAGGAAAAACTCCCTGGGGACGGGCACTGCACACCACTCACTGCTCAGTGACACGGAATGGAAAAATTTAATTTACTTTTAATAAACATGCTTTAAAAGTTCATAAAACAAAGCGTGCGAGCGCAAGGAGCTGGTTGTGGTGCTGGCGGTGGCTCGCAGGACCAGGGCAGTTGGCAGAGTTGGCCGGCACACAATTGCACACGTCAGCTGTTTGGACGAATTTGTTCCCGAACCGAACCGCCCGGAACTTTGTTAGCCAAAATCCCTTTTGCCAGGGTGCAATCCAGCAAATCTGGTTCTTTTTTCTCTTCCTATTCGCCTTCCTCTTCCGGTTCGGTACGGGGTGGCCTAGGACCTCAGGACGTAGTCGTGCCAGCGGATATTACTCGCCGCGGCGTCGGTGCCTTGGTTGGCTTTTTCTCGAGCATATATTCGCGCAGAGCTGGACAACGGTGTGGCTTGCCCCGGCATTCATGTTGCTCAGGCTGCATGTTATTTTTCCCACGACCCCACCACCGGCAGAAGAAGTTTGTGCGAGTCCGAGAGTTGTGGCCGATGTGCTGCCGTCTCAGAGCCGGGAGTCGGTCTGTTCTCGTGCTGTTGGTAATTCTTGTGAACATGTGGCTGCAGCTCGCCCTTACTGTACGCCCCGGTAAAGGAGTGATATCTAGCATTAGGACCGTGGATTTTAATGGTTTGCAAGCATGACAGGAGCTTTTATGTAGTTTCTCTCTCTCTCTCGCTGTAGCCAGGACATGGAAAAGTTTCGCTTCCAACCTATCTATCATGTTGAGTGAAAGTGTGGCTTGTTTGTACTTAACCAACATTTGATTCCTGTTGGGTATTGCTTGCTATCAGGAAACTTGGACCGGTCCAATTCTTGCTCAGGCTGAGTCAAGACAACTCGCGCTTAATGGTTCACCTAACTGCCATTGTTTGCAGCCATTGTTGTCATTCTGCACATTTCGTTCCATGATTCTGTTGCATAAAACATGACCGGAGAGAGACTAAATATGAGCTACGTCCTAGTGGCACATAAAACGCGATCTACAGTCGCTCCATGCTGCTACGGGTGTGCCGGCCCATCAACCACGGTTGAATGGTTGCAGCGGAACGGCGATAAAACCGAATGTCTCATCTCTAATTGAAAATCGACGCCATACCGTTTTCCAATCAATGTAAAATCAATTCGCCACTAAAAACCTTCCAGTACTCCAGCGGCATTGGTAGTAACCCCCGCTGCTGCGTACTGCGCTGTGCGCCGGGATGGTTTTTTTTCTCTTATTTCGTTTCGATTCCAATTGCTGGTGGTGCTGCTGCTGCTGCTGCAACGTCGTCGTGCTGAAGGGCTGGTAGACCATCAGCTAATTCAATAATGCAGGCGGCAGAAGAAGTCAGCGTGAATCGATTGAGTGCCGAGGTGCAGGCCGGGAGGACGCCCTAGCTAGAGGACCGCCCTGGGACCCCCTTTCTGGACCGTTAATTTAACGACAGAAACACACTTACCACCGCTGCCACCACCACACCGTCACCTGCTCCTCCGGGGGGACGCGGTACCTTATACGGACACTGTTCCATCATAAAATCAAAGTCCGTTCCGTGGGACCTTCTTCACGGTCCGAAAGCCGGGGCTACCAAAGATGTCCACAAACACAGTCAACCCACGCAAACCGTCGCTTTAGTCGTCGTCAGGGGCCCCCGGGAGAGTGGTTAGTGGAATCGATAAATTGGAACCACCGTGCAACAATGTTGTCAACCGGGAAGCGCTCCAGAATATGGACCGGACCAGAGTGCAGCTTAAATAAATTACATCAAAATTTTAGATGAAAATACCTCCACACAGAGCTGCTCGTGATTGGGAATGACGAGGAAGCATTTATGGACATGAAATCGTAAGTGGTCCCTGTCACTGCTTGCGCGCGCTCGCCTCGTCGGTTTTACGGAGCGAACCAGTCAACCGGACCAGTCCATTCGCCTGACCTGGCAGTTTGTGGGTTGCGATTGACGGGGACAAAAAACTGAAATGCAGCAAATGGTCAAAGGGACGTCAACGAGACGCTGAAGGCATCCCCACCATCCATGAACACACGATAACACACATGCGCGCATCGGTCCATCGGTGATGGTTGGCTAGCGGCCCAATTTGTAATTTAAATTTCTCTACCAGACCCCTCGCTCTGCTACCTAGTAGGTACTGCGTTCGGGTCGCTTCGGAATGGGCTGCAAACATTGTAGTGAATTTGATGGATTCCAAAAGGAGCATTTGATTTTCGGGGGGAAATTGCGTACTCCAATGGACCAACGAGTGTGGCGCCGATAAGGTGAGTGAGTAAAAGGATAGTTACCCGCCCTCGACACAACAGTCAGTGAGGAGTGAATTGCAATTCAATAAATCATACAAAGTAGCATAATGTTTAAGCACGCGCGTCACAGACAGATGGAGAGGGTCCCATCCGTGATTGTTTTGGTGTTCATTGTGTGTTTGCAAGGCATACTAGACATTGGCAACATTGTATTTGAATTGCCATTTTCGCAATCAAAGCTAGCTACGGTGGACTACGAATCGCAATGACAGTTTGATGAGTTTACCTGCATTTTGAGATCAATTTTTAGTTAATTTAATCAAATCGTCATTAGATAATAATGAAAAACGTTTTTGAAGAAACAGTAGGTGTAAATAGACAATCATTCGTTAAACCTTAATGGCCCTTGGATTCGACTTGACTTGCC
>NC_064878.1:485000-522500 GCF_943734665.1 Anopheles aquasalis | reverse complement strand
TTGTTACGCTTCTCCGGCCAGGAATCCTGGAATCTCGAGCGCTAAGGGGCTTGTTTACTCGTTAGTTAACACGAGCTAAATCATAATTTTCATCATTCTCGCCGAGTCGAGCAGCAGCAGCAGCAGCAAGGAGCATTCATTCGGCCTGTGCGCTTCGGGGATTTTCCGGGAGAAGAAAGAAGAACCGCGTAAGGATGTTGAGCTCGCTCGCTAGAATGCTAGAGATAGGCTAGGGGCCATTGGGGTGCCCTATTGGCCATCAAACGATACCCGGCGCCCGGCGGAATTGTTTCCTAGCATCTCGCCCTGGCGCTGGCGAACAAAGCGACCAGAGAGCGGAAGTTAATCTTCTTCTCCTCCACGCGAAAGTCCCTGCCACAGGATGTTATAATTTGATTAAAACGTTTCCGAATCCAGCGATCCCGCGGCTCTGTCCTGGGTGTGTCGCCTTGGGCACCGGAATTGGGCCGCAGAAGACGCAGGCAGCCGGAACAAAGAAGTTGAGTCAACGCGCCAACACCGAGGCTACAAGGAAGTGCGCGTAGAGAGAGTGAGAGAGAGAAAGAGAGATTTGCAACTTTCCAATTGAGTTTGTAACTTACGACGTTCGACAGTAATGTGGCGGAAGTTGAGGCGCACCAACATTAGCGCTTTATACGGTCCGTAGGAGGAACACAGAACAGATGCAGAATATGCTAATCGAATGAAAATACTTTGCGATCCTGAACAAGGCTTTTTACGCAGTAGAATCCTAGATGAAGGTGCTGAGGGGGATGAGAGTCCGCCAGGAACGTGTGTTCCACTGTTTCCGAAAGACATTCCGCAAATAATGGCGGACGGGTCTATTGTCGGAAATGCTCGTGATATCCTTCACTTGTCGTCTATTGAGAATTCACTTCAGCTTTTGAGCTCGCTTCAGCTGCAAATAGGCGATGGAACTACGTCAAAAAGGATCGTCACGCACGAATTGGTACGGCTTTCGGTTCGCTCCGGTTCGGCTGCACTCCGTAGAAACTCAATCCGACCGTGTCCAAGCCAGTTGCAGTTGCCTTTGAATGCAGATACGGCGAAGAGATTAACAAACACATCCGAAGGCTGTGCGGCCGTTCATAATCTTGCAAAAGAGCTCTCCCTCTCTCTGCCTCTGTTCGGTCCGTTGGTCGTCAAATGGAATTGAATACCGGTCGAGAAGGTACCTGACCCCTCGGGCGTTATGACCTCAATTTGTGTTCGCGTTCGCGAATGATCGATCGATGGAAGTTCGGGCCTTGAAGGGATCTTCAACCTGTACTCCATCGATCCTTCCTCTAATCACGCGTTCGTGCACTTTGCAGACGAGGATACGGATAGAAAGGTCATAAAGCTCGCTTATCGGTAGCTACCGATCGAATGCTAAATGATCGCTTCTTGATCGCCGAGCGAAGGTCACGAGGTAGCGAAGGGAAAGGAAGAAAAAAGGGAAATTAAAAAGGGATACGGGGATTGAAAACGAGGGCAAGGTAGTGAGCATAAAAACATAAATTCAAATCCCTCCGCCCCATCCCCCTCCCATGCTCCCGGAACCCAAGGATTCATTCTTTTCCAATCCAAACCGAAGAATAGAGTGGAGAAAACCCCCGCTGGCGAGCGCATTGGCACAGGTGTGAACATCCGATCTGTGGAACGACCTGCGAAGGATCGCAGCCTTTTTGTTTCGCCCCTTTTTATGCTGCCTTCTCGTTCTCTGTGTTCCAGTACGGTGAGCATAAGAAGAAGAGCATAATGGAAACAACGAAGGATCCTTCTCGAGCTCCCGAACGGCCTGCCTTCTCGAAGGATGTACCGAAGGGGGCACAGGTTTACGCCCGGGATCCCGGGTCCTTTTTTATTTTTGGCAAAACCCTCGGAGTTGCCAAGCTACCTCACAATGGCGGCCGATAGAAAACCAACAACACGAAAAACAGTCAAACAAGTGACAGGGGACTGCCGGGTGCGGATTGCTTCCATTTCATTTGCCACGTAGCACCAACCGTCTTCCTCTGTCCGGCCTTCCAATTTCGTCCTCTATCAAATCACCCCCAGGGACAATCACAAAAGGACCCTTACAGGTCACGGTAGACTCCGGCCGATATGTGTCTCTTCAAAATTGTTTCTTTCTTATGGGCTTCTCTCTTTTGGTCTTCTGTCAACCCGATGATGATGCTGCTGCTGCTGGTGGTGCGCATGATGGTGACCAATTGTTCTGGGTGAGGCTGGGTCTTTGGGCTTTATTCCGAGAAATAAATTTTCTCACATCACGCACACGTACGATGGACAAAGCCAAGAAAAAAAGGGAATGGTGAATGGCAGTGGTAGCGGGATTTTCTAGATCACGAACCTCGTATGCTCCATTGTGATGCGTGTGATGCGAGTGAGAAGGAGATCCTCACAAGACCCTGCTACCCACAGGATTCACAGAGGACAGTAATATTAATATTTTTATCCATTTCCAATGGCTCCGGACGATGCATCAAGTAGAGCGTGACGAGACACTGCAACATTGTGTTCGTTCGTTCGTTTGCCCGGTTCCGAAATGGATTATCCGGATCGCAATGAGGGAGGTGTAATGTAAACGAAAGCATCACATCCTCTCACTGCTGTAGCCTCCAACAGCAACCAGTGGAATGCATCTTCGCCGGGCTGGAAAGTCGTACGAGGCCACACATCTAAGCCACGCGGACGGGACGTGGCCTTACATGCGAGGTCTTCTCCTCGGCCTAAAGGCTTTATCACCGTCAGTGACTTTATTTACCTTTTGGGTCTCTCTGCCTCTCTGTCGGACTCGGCCACTCCACTGCGTCGACCGGAAGCCAACGCAAACGCACCAGTACCGACGTTGGAGAAGGATTAGATTGGGCTTTTAAAAGGGGGCACTTATCATCACGATCATCATCATCGTCATCGTCACGATGTAAACGGCTAGAAAACCCTCTTGACGCTGTTTGCGCGCTGCTGCTGCAGTACCACCATCCGGAGACCGGGGTCAGTGCAAACACCAGACTGACAGCCTGGGCCTTAGCCCGAGAGCCTCATTCGAGTGGGTCTAAACGGAACCAGCAGCCAGCGAACGATAACGAACACACTCGTCGTTCCGTCGCTGGCTGCTGGAGAGACTTAAACCCCTTCTCAAACCATCCACCGGTCGGTGATTACATTACATCGTTCGTAAACTGATAAGCACACCTCCCAGCCCCACCCCAGACCCAGTGAGTGGGCCTACACTCAGGTAGGTCAGTTCCTTTCGGTCGGGCGAAGCAAAGGCGAAGGCGAAGAAGTTTATTTTAATACTCGTTCAAGCCGGTTACGCTGCTCTAACCGTCCGCTGCCGGTCCGGTTTTCAGCTCCTCGGTGTCGTGCTCGTGCAAAAATTATGCAATTCCCTCGACTCACTTCCTCTCTCTCTCTTTCTCTCTGTCTCTCGCTCTCTTTCCAGCTCTCTAGCGCTATCTCAATCGTGTGGCGGGTTTACGCAGCACCAGGCAGCTCCCAGTGTTTGCTGGGACGAACAAATAGGAAGTTGTCCGCTGATAACGACGTCGTTATGCTTATCTGCCATCCACCGGGACTGAAACAATCCGGAATGCCCAAAATGGCGCTGGCAATTCGATTGTGCGCCGGTGTAGCGGGTCTCGACATTTACCTTCACAAATGGAAAAACGAATGCCGCTGGATAGTGCTATAAACTGATCTGTCTTATGCCGATGGGTTAGATTACGATAAGCGTTACATAAATTATGTAAAATTTATATAAAGTTTGTCAACGTAAAGTGGGCTGATAAAATGAGCATGAAGAAAGAAAGTAAAATCCCGGAAAATGCAAGCCAATGAGTAGAAGATACGATACAGAATGGAGAACAAATTAGCAGCAAACCAAAAAATTAAAAGCAAATTTGAAAGAAACAACAAACAAACAAAAAGAAAGATTTTCTTACCCAAAAATGCTGAAACCAAAACAAATAGCTGGATTATATAGACACAAAACAATAAATCATGAAATCGTAAAACAATCTCAACGATCAGATCGCTGACAGGTAATGTTTGGCTAAAAAAACAATTATCCCATCATCATCATCATCATCATCATCATCATCGACAACATCTGGCAAGCCTTTTTTCCTGATCCATTTCGAAGGGTCCGCTTCGGGACCAATCGATCGATCAAAACCGCTCATCAACCCGATCATCAACCTTGAAGCGAAAGCGAAGACAGGTGGCACCCCTCGCGTGTAATGCAGACTTATCTCTGCCACGGTTATCACTCGCGCTACCATGTTTGTCCAACCGAACCAAACCAAACCAGACGTGTCTGCTTATCATCGATTGTCGAGGTCAAAACGATCAGCAACCACTGTCACCAGGGCAGGCCTGTGCCGGTGCCGTTCGGAAACCACTTTACAGATTGATTAAAAACTGTCACACTTGTCGCGGGTTCTCCATCGCGGGCACCTCTTATCAGCGAGATTTACAAACAAAATCATGTGTGTTCCGTGCAACATTGTCCGGCGATGCATCTAACCGGGTGAACAAACATCAGAGTGACATCGAGGCCCATCGACGCTCCTAACATTGTCCGATAAGACATCGCGTAGACGTAGGTTTGCTGCTTCGCGAACCACCTCGAACCGGTACGCGCTGGAACCGACGGACTGACTTCCTGTTTGAGCACGTTTCTTAAAGAAGCATCTAGCATCTCTTGGTTAAGCTTCTAATCGGCTGCTGTTCCTGCTGGATGAACAAATCTTTAATCCTGTTTTAAGCCAATGCGTCGCGCTTTAATGCGTAAAATCGCACATCGCTGGGTGTTTGAAAAGGGGAAGTAAGGAGGTGCCCAAAACGTATAATTAAGTGGCTGATTTCAATCTGATTACGTGTGCTGCACAAGAAATAAATCACGTGTTTGATTTATTCACAATCCGGCTCCGCCACCAGCACCACCTTGTTAGGACATCCTGCAGCATGAAAAAGGAATAGAGCAGCTTATGTAACGAACGTTTTCCACCACCCTTCGCCCGTTGCGTTTCTGCTTATCATCTTGTGGTGTGCTGGTTGGAATGGGGAGAGTTTTTTTTTCTCTCCTTCTATGCTACTCCGGGGGTTCTTATCTCCAGCACAGCATTCACGCTTCGCTCTCCTTCCCAACGAAGTGTGTATGGTGTGGTGTGTTGTTTGCGACAGCTTGAAACTGCCAACCAAAGTCCTTATGCGCTAATACACACGTCAAGCGAACGCGCGCGCTCCGTCGGTCGGTTGGTTTTTGGGAGGGATTTATGTTGGTTCTTGCGCAGGGGTGGGTTTTTGAATTTTCTTTTGATTTCCACGCGATATCAGCACACTGCCGGTGTCGAGATTGGTGGTGGTGACCTTTACAAACGTACACCACGAAGCCATCAGGGGCATTAATCTTCTTTTCGATTTCGAATACATAAACCACGTACTTTATGCTGGTTTCTGGCAGTCGGAACCGGGGAGAGGACGCACGCAAAGTGGTCCATGGTCCAACCGTCTCGAGGGAAATCATTCCTAGGTGCGCGAGTGCGGAGACGTTTCCATTGCGAACCGAATCGTCTGCCTTCTGCCTTTGATGCTTGCTTCGCTTTGATGGAGCAACGGGCGGCCATTCGATCCGATCAATACACTTCACACCGTAGGGCCTGAGCATTCGCCCCGATACTCGCACTCAATGAAGACAAAAGAAAAGCGAAAGAATGTGGCAGAAGGAATGGCCATTGTGGCCACCATGGTTTGGAAAAATGTTTCAAATTAAAAAACATAAATTTCAATAAATTTACAATAATCGTCCCGCTCGGCCGCTACTTCCGGGGGACCAGAGGGGTTTTTCCACCGAGTTTTCCGCCGGCCGGCCAGAGAGAAAGAAACGGAGAAAAAAATCGAAACCTGGAAGCGAAGGGTCGCGATGACGCGGTCTATGGCCACGTCGAGGAATGCGACACATTCTTCGTTCCCATCCCGCCATTCCTACCGCCGCAGGCGTCTTCCTGTCCTTCGGTTTCGAGTTTCCCCCTTTTTCCCCACGCCAGGCCTCATATTTACATTCTGTTTACATAAATTTTCTTCTCTCGTTCGTTCGCTTGCTTGCTCGCCCGGAAACTAGTCACCGGACCGCAGCCGCAGGATGGATGGGAACACACTCTCTTCGATCTGCTGCCGAGGGGTGGACGGGACACTTTGAAATTGGAAAACTTCCTCCTCCCCAAGACGCCCTGGCGCAAAAGGGACCAAGAAGGGAGCTCCGGACCGTCGCATCGTGCTCGCGCTGACATTAAGACACTAATCGCGGACCACTGCGTACTGCGGCATCCCGATGCGTACCCACGGCACGGCACTAGGAGGCGCCGAGTAGATTTTCCGGTTTTCCGAAACTCTGTCACTTTTGAATGATATTTTAATTTAATGTATTCCTCCGCTGCTTCGTGGTGTCGAATGCGGTAGAATCGTAGAATCTCCGTTCGGTCCGGACTCTGCTCGGTTGGATCGATGATGATGATGGTTAGAGTTGGACTTAGTTTATGATGCCGTGGAGTTAAGGTTTTCAGTTTCAGACTTGGGGTACTATTTATAAGAAAAGCCATGCAAATTGAGTCGAGAGTGGCAACAAAGTCCGAGCGATTTGAGTTAAAATGTCGCCAAAAATGTCAAACTCCACTAAGGGTGCGATTAATTCCAAGTGATTCAAGCGAGCGATCCAAGTGATTTATGAAGATCCGAAGTAGGCCTTTAATGAGATGACAGATTGGTCGAGCGTAACCTGCATCGCCTACTACTGCGTTCGCGAGAGGAACGTCCATCATGACGTGTTTGCAGTCGCGACCTTTGTGAAGGTGGAACAAACAAACATCACGCTGCTGCAGTAATGGCCGCTGTTATAGCACATCAACCTCGATTTCACGCCGAATAAGCGATGCCTGTTTGTACCACGCCATAATGGACGCCTTGAAGGCCTCCTGAAGGACGTTCCGTGGTGCACTACGGTTATCGCCTGTTGTTTGGGCTGTCGCTAATCGATCGATTGGAAAAACAGTAAACGAACTGGGCTGCTAGATCCGTGGGACTCCGCGGGGTGGCTCGCTGGTTTCGTTGTTCTTTAAACTGAGACCAACCCTTGGAAGGAGGTCCCAAGGAAAAGGGAGTTAGGGTTGGGGAACAAGTGAAAATTTGTTGACTTAGGTAATGACTTTGCCGGGGCTTGGTGCGTCTTGGTCCCCCTTGTTGTGGCCTCACCTGTCGGCAGGGACGGAACCCTGCGTGACCTGCTCCGTGAGCACACCACGGAGATGGCCACGTTCGGTGTTGTTTGGTTTACACAAATTTACACTCTCATCGATCGTCTCGTCTCGATCTTCCGCTCGTTCGTTCACAGTTTTTGAATCAGCCCCCCTTCCTTTCCCCCTCTGCATGGTCCCTCCCCGTTTTGTTTATCCCCGACGGACCCCGCGTGTCTTAGTTAACGACCTTGTTGTTGTCGTTGTTGTTGAAGACCACCCTAAGGGGAGGCGAGTCCACCCTTTTTTTTAGTCTTCGAGGGTCTTCGGCGAGTGTAGAGTGTTGAGAAAACACACTCAACACGCACACACACGTGGACATGCGTGTCTTTCTCTGTGGCCCTTTGGAATCCCGAGAGATGAGACAGGAAGAAATGAGAAACAAACACATTCCGTGGTGGTTTAACCGAAGGGCAGCCTCATGCGGCACTTTCTGTGGAGAATATTTGTTTTTTATAGAAAAAACAGCCTTCGAACCACCGAGAGACCTATCCAAAAACTGCATCTCGAACGTTTGATCTTTCATTTATCAAATCGAGAATCTCAGCGTGCGTTGTGGCATAAACCAGGAAGACCTTCAATGCAGCGCAAGAATGGAGAGGAGTCACACCAAACAATGGACACCGATCTGACGAGAGATGGATCCTGGGAACATTTGATCCTTCGTCGAGGCTCGAGTAGGACCGATTGAATTTCCTTCCCCGGCTTCACAGCAACAACGAAAACGACTACGGTGGACCTTTAGTTGGGCTTCAGGTCGATGGAGAGGACCAATGTTGGCTAAATCAATTATGTAACCGAAGCACCACGGGAAGCGGAGCGGATTAACGAGTGATCAGCCTCACCACAGTCCACCACAGCCACATCCGTAACGAGGGACTTCTAACCTTCTAAACAGTGTACCGAGTTCACCTTCAAGACCGGAAGCCGGATGAATGGTCCCAGCACATTTTTTTTTTCGGGGGCCAGTCGAAACTTGGTGGTCTAATCCTGAAAGTGAAATCAATCCAACCGTCCAACAGTGGCTCCCACAAGGAAGAACACACCAAGACGCACCAGTACAAGGCATAGCCAAGGATTGTCTTAAAAATAGTAGAAAAACGACTTGCAGGCTTGAAACCGTCTTGATCATTGGCTCGGTGCAGCATCGTTTATCGTGTCTTCTGGAACCGTGCGTGCGTTCGTGCGTGCGTGAGTGAGCGAGCGTAGAGTGCATGTTAGGAACCAGTCCCGGACAGGAGGCCAACGATTTACGACCGTATAAAAGGCGCACATTACATGCTCGTAAAAATATTCGGTCGCACCCACAACCCTGGGCGCTGCTAGTGCTGCACCAACGACAAGCTGGCAAGCTGGTGCGCCGGTGCTGCACTTGTGATATGGATGTATCTATCTCCTAATGCTATCTTGCAGGTCATAGTCGGCTGTGGAGTCGGGGCGACACGAAGGTTTTCTGTGCTGCCGGCAGTGAGCATAGCAGGCGCTGGTGCTGCTGCTGCTGGCGACGTTTGTTAGCACAACATGTTTTCGGGCGAGCTGATTTACGAACAATTGTTTGTGATACAGCCCCGGGCACCGACGGCCAGGCCGGTTCCAAACAGATCCGAAACAGCCCCCGGAGTACCATTTTTAACCATGCAACCGGAGCATGCTGCCTGGAGCACACATAGACACACAGTAGAACACGCTCTTTGGTGACTATTTATGGAGCGAGCGTGTATGTATGGCCTGGTAGTTTATTATTATAACAACTATATATGCATCGAAAGAGATGGAGAGAGAGAGAGAGAGAGAGAGAGAGAGAGAGAGAAGGAGAGAACGATGGGAAAGGAGCGATGCTGCTTCAGTTTTTAATTCGATCATAAACATGCTGTCGAGGAGCTGCTAGTGCTGCTGCTGTGTTCCTCGTGAGTTCGTGGAGGTGTATTGGCTCAGTGTCCCTCTCTCTGTCCCATTCCTCGAACCAAAAGTGCACATAATAACATGATTTAATGTCATGGCACACATATGTACGACCCGGGATAGAACTGCACCTTTCGCCGGAACCAAGGCCGGAACATTACTCTCCTCATGTTTAAGACACACACAGTCAGCCACAGCCTGAGACTCAGACCCAGACGACCCCTTACAGCGAGCCGGATTCATCGTCTTGTGAGACGTCTCGTTTGGTTCGTTTTGTAATTTTGCCAAAAAAAAACCCCCTTTCTTGGCATCTGTCTTCTCTCTCTCACTCTGTGCAGTTCCTAGAGGGCGCTTGATAAGGCCAGTTATCGGCTACAGTTACACCGGCTACACCGAGGTTCAATTTCTTTCGATGTAATTTATACATTATGCTCCAGCGTGGCACACCGATAGCTTGGCACCGGGTGCCACCAACCAGCGTTACTGCAAGACACACATGGGCAGCATAAGGACCGGCCAGCCAGCCTTTCTTCTTATGATCTCATCCGGTAAACATTACTTTCCACCTCGATGGTCTGCTGCTTGCCAAAAAGGGGTAGGTGGTGATAGAGAGAGGGGGGGAGGGAGGGGGCACTATGATTTATGGGACAGCATCATCGTTTTTACTTACATCCCGGCACGGGGCCGAAGGTCAAGTAAAGGCAAGCATCGCATCACAATCGGGCGAATCCGTTTAGTAGCTATGGTTGCAATGGCCAGCCCAGCGGCCACCATTCCAAAAATGGACGTTTTTGTGGGCCGGTGTTCGGTTTGCAATCGATTTTCGATCCGTTTTTGCCCCCGGAATGCCCTTAGTTGAACGTTGGCCACTGCAGAGCGACATGGCCATGGCTGGTAAAGGTGCGATTCGATGCCGTTCGATTGCACCCATCCCGGGGGTGTGTGTTTTGGATACGGATGCTTAGCGCGCTCTTTTTTGCATCCCAGTCAATGAGGATTTATACATCGAAAATGGAGGAATGGTTTTTTGTGTGGTCCACCGTTTCTCGGGTCTATTTTCTTGATAAAACGCCAGTAACGAGCAAGTAAACACATAAAATCGTCTTCGCCTTCTCCCGAACGGGGGGTTGCGGTTGAACGCGGTTTTCTGGTGCCACGATTGCAGCGCACGTGTGCTCTCTGCTGCCAGATGTTGTTGTGGGGATGCTGAACGGAATGCTTTTTGGCAAATGCCGTGGCGAGACCACCGGGACAGCAGCAGCAGCAGCAGCAAGAAGAAAAAAATGTTTAATTTTTGTTCCAACCCTCACCCCAACGGGTCCTCACCATTCACTTGGCACACAATCAACTTTGTCCGCCATGGCCGGGACTGGTTCATTGTTTGCTTTGCAAGTTGGTGGACAGGATCGCGGACCGACGCCAAAGGGCTCTCCTAATGGTGCCCTGGGTGTCGGTCGGTTCCGGGACGCGAAAAATCGATTGAATGATGAATGACACGCGGATGGACGCAAACGGACGCGATGCAAATCGCAGCGAAGCTCATGCAACCGTGACGATGACGACGACGACGACGTTACGCTTCGACGGAGTGCACCTTGATGAATGCACTTCGATGGTCTTCGGTTGGCCGAATGATGAATCATCTCTGATACGACCAGATCCAGTGGCAAAAACGAAAAGAAAGTAACCGAAAGCAGGCGATCCCGATATCTCATTCCTTGTTCCAGGGCTCTCAGGGTCCGCTTTTGTGCCAAAAGCTGGCCAAAACCATCGCATTCCCCTGGGCACACGAAAACGCCAACGGAAACGACGATTGCATCGCGTGCAGAGTGCAATGGAAACAGGTTTTTCCTGGTCCATGTTGTGGCCGCAGTGATTGAATGCACGCATTCTCCCTTTCCTGGGTGGATTATTATTCCTTCAGCACCCGCACCTTCCTCCGATCCAGGGTATTCAGTAAATACTCCACAGGGAGCCCCGAAAAACCGATGCCGGAACCGGGTTGATTGATGCAGTGTTTGCCCACAGCCACTGCTGCCCGTGCTGGCTGGTGGTGTTTTGTGATAAATTTCGCTTCGCAGATTATTATTTAAATTTGCTCGCTGCTCGAATCCTCGTTGTTGTAATCATCATTAATCAAAGGATGGGTTGAATGCGGTGAGTGTGGAAGGCGTGATTGAAAGGCAAAGGAGAGGTGGAAAACGGATAAAAAGGTTTGCGAGCACCAATCGGAAAAAAACGGAAGAAGGATGGAAGGAAATTAAAACTTCCAGCTTCCACCCGCCAAACACACACGCCGAGAGGGTGATTTTCGATGAAAAGTTCTAACGATTGGGGTCATTTGGCGGAGCAAAAAGTGGTCTGAGCACAGTAGCAGCAGCAGCAGCAGCAGCAGCAGCAGCAGCAGCAGAGTGAATGTGCTGGAATCACTGGGAAACTCCATCTTTTCCACGCGCTCCAGGCCGGTGGGGAGGGAGGTAAGGAAATATCAAATTTCCTCCCTTAACCATCGTCATCGCCGTTGTGCTCGTTATGCACTACTCGCTCTCCCAGGCGATCGATCGATCGAACCGAGGGTTCTTCGATTGAAAACTGAGCAACCACGCACCACGCCGCGTAAACACATGCTCGCGCTCGCGACGTAGTAGGCACTGGGCAGGAACCATGGGGGCCCATGAGGTTGTTGTTTGCGATCCAGCACCACAGCGCATCGCTCGTTAGCTGAGAGAAGCTGCCGGCTTCTCAAGTAGCTAATCAATCTTGTAACTTCTTGTAACCGGAGACGTCCGCTTCACTCCACCCCACACGAGGTCCAACTCTTTCGCGGCCGCTGCTATCCGCAAACTAAATAAAACACCGGAATTGCTGGTGTGGTGTGTGCGGGTGTGGTTTTGGGATGTTGCATTCCATTAGCAATGAAAGCTCATTATTTGAACCCACCAGCACCCACCCGGAATTGTGTCGCTCTTCTCATTAGAAACCTGTAAGATACGATGTTTAACAAGCTGATGAGCTGATCCCCGTCATCGTCATCATCATCATCATCAGCTGGCTGGATGGTTGTAGTGTGTGACTCAAATTTAGTGTCGCTGCCACCAAACAAGTGAAGCGACACATTCGTTTCATACGCCGGAGATCATATTTCTTCCAGTGAACGATCCACGCCCGTGACAACATTCGTGTGTGAGGGAGGCACGGAGAGACAGAACTACATAAAGCAAGTGGAAGGGAAAGAGTGCCACCGAGAGAGAGAAAGAGAGAGAGAGAGAGAGAGAGAGAGAGAGAAAGAGAGAGAGAGAGTGTGTTTGACTTTGTGAAGTTTAATGAAGGTCGACTTTTATGATCGACAACGATGTTTAGTGCTGCTGCTGCGTCTTGTGGCAGCAGCATGGCGACGATGACGACGACGACAACGACGTTGCACGCTATGCGGTTGGCTTGCCGAGCCCTTGAAGCCATGTGGGTAACACCGCAGCGGAGGCCACGTTGTTTGTCGACCAAAAATAGATGTTGACTGCACCACGAACACACACAACCGAGCGAGCGAGTTGACAAACAGCAGAGCGGAGGCTCGCTAGGTTTTTCGTTTGCGATGCATCTTGCTTCGGTTCCAGCATCGGAACGAAAGAACGGTTCTTGGTAGCCCAGGAACCGCACCAAGGTGCCCTTCTGTGGCCACAGCTCCGAGGAGGGGGACAATGCTACCGACGGACCGGCTAGTTCCCGGGGAGTCATTTAAATTTTATGATCAGCGAGCTTCATTTATGCTCGCAGTCGCGCGCGGCTAGGTGGTGGCCATCATTAGCATTTCATCGAACGTAGGGGAGGGGGAACCGTGGAGTGGACACATAAATCGTGGCTCTAGCCCTCTGCCACGGTATCGATCGATCCCGTGGCGACTGATTAGGGAACGTGTAGCGTTGAGCGTCAAAAATGGACGACCGTGGTGGACCGACGCTGTCACCACGCATCAATCGAATCCGATCGATCGGTGGCTGGACCGGACTGGGTCGGGCCGGGGTTCATCAGCGAGGGTTAATGTGAACGTTTTGATTGCTAGTTGTGACCCCGCTCCATCCCCTCTGAGCCACCACCGCTGAGTGACGTTTTTATCGAGTGGAAAATGTCAATCATAAACAGGGGGACCCCTTCCTTGGCCGCCCTTCTAGTCCCTTCGATTTGATTGATTTCATTTCGTCCCGGGCAGCTCGGGTCGTCAGCGTCATCGTCGTCGTCGTGATGCCGGCATTGAGGTGTATGTTTAGCTAATTTGAAGCTGATAAGACCCGGCCGGATGGATGGAAGGATGGATGGGCTGGTGTGGACCACACACCTTTAAAGAGCGCTCCAGAACCCAGGCACTGGAACGCACTCAGGTGGAATGAGGTGGTGGCTTATCTTGGCTGCGCTTCGCTGCGGACCATCGATCGTTACACACCCTTTCCGTTGGTTGTTTACGAAGCATTGGGACGGTGGAGATCCCGGATGTTCTTGGGTACGGTGGCCACGCTGTTGTTGTTTGCCGTTCTGCAGACACGCCGGAGACACCGGCGCTGGTTGTGCGAAAGGCTTATGAGCCCACACAAGGCCGTCAACGGATGAATGGAGTCTGGTTGTTGGCTACGGAGCACCTGATCGTGAGGCGCCGATTCCTGGAATTTGCCAACCCATTCCACATCAAGAGGCTGCATTGTCTGAGCTCGAACGCTCGAATTGTTCTGCTTCTAGGTCTGGTGGGCACTTTCTCCCCTCGCTCGGAGCTGACTCAGCAACTGTGGAAGATGTCATTTGCTGCTTCAAGGACGGTTGAGGCCACTCCTCCAGCGGGCCGCAGAAGTCGTTAAAGGTGGTAAATGATACAGAACGCGATGCGACACGCAACGATGCACTATGCTGAACGTGCCCAATTTTGGGGAAAGAAGAGCGTTCTCAGAAGAGCATCGCATCGTCAACTGGCCACGCGGCCGTTATGGTGGTGCTGAACCTCTCATAAATTTTGTTTATTTAAGCGTTGCCCTTCATTCCAGGCACTGTGGCCGATGATCGCCATGTTTATTACCATCGAGGTTGGTCATTCTAAGTTTCGGACTCACTTGAGGGTCTTCAAATCTGTCCCTTGCTGGCCTGTCATACCGGCCTGTGGGTTGACAGGTGACGTGCGCTTTCAGTGTCACCCGGTGTGTGAGAAAGGAGGAAACAGGAAACTGGTCCCGTCCCCGTATCAAGTGTGGGCGATGTCGCTCCCTTTCCTTCTTCACCAGGGCTAAGCTCTAATCCAATTTATCCTCGATCGGCGGTTGGCGTTTAGGCTCCTGGGGAATCTCTGCGAACTGGATTGAGGCCATCTGACGACCGGCGCAGGCCTTTCTCTAGTCCAGACACTGGCACTCTTATATGAACTGGTGAGTCATCGCATCGCATCGGAGATGGCTCGGTAATTAAACGATCGACGCGTGGACCTCGGCCGGCAGGATGGCGGCCTTTCACCCTGCCAAACCGATTCGGATTATCTGGCAAAAAAGGGGACAGAGGTATTGAGGTGGCGGTTGGGGGCCTGTGTTTCGCTCGCGGGGCCAATCGAAATCGATCGATACATCGCGAACGGGTGGCGAGCGTTATTAATATCTTCCTGCCTTCGAGGGAGCGACTTAATGGCAGAAAGCAAACCAAGACAATCACGCAGTCGATCGGCGCTGGCAGCAAGTAGCAGTAGAAGAAGCAAAAAAGTGGGTTCGGTAGCACCGTATTCCCGTTCGTTGGGGCATCCGGGATGCTCCACTGTGCTCCCCTCGGTACACCCCCTTGGCTGTGGTCCCAGATGATCGTTTCGCGAAAGATCTTCGGTGCGCGATACGTAATGGCAGAGCGGATGCGGGATGTTAAGAATCAATTGGCTGCCTGTCTTCTTGGTTGCTTTATGTGGCGAAGAGAAATTAAAAACAGCTGATACACCCGAGCCCCCGGAGCTGAGTTGCTGATGAACGAGAGAAGAAAAGAAGCAAAGAGAAGCGATAAAATATGCTGGAGAGACCGAGAAGCGAAAAGAAAATTAAACGATCGGAGCAGCGAGCTTCGAAGAGGAAAGGGGGAAAAGAGGACGTATGGGAAGGGTAGCTGCGCTCTGGGACCCGGTTTTGGCCACTACTGGCCACCGTTTCTCGGCCTCGGTCAAGATGCTGAAAAGATGCTGGAAAATTATCTGCAAGAAGCGAGAGATGTCATGCGCCGATTGGCCAAAGCACCGCCATCGTTGCCATAGCAACCTCTCAGCGTGACAGTTGTGTTGTGATGAAGCAATTACACACACAGCGAATGGTCCCCCCTTCGCGATAAGTGATCGAAATGGAAGGAAAATTAGCTTTACGCAACTCCTTCAACCCCCCCAACCTCAAATTGTCCGTGGCGACCGTTCTCAGAAGCAACGCGAGAACACACGGCGACCATCCGCTGGAGAGTTTCCAACTGAGTACAACTTCCAACCAAGAAACACACATGGAACGCAGCATAGAGCCAACGTCTTCGATGCATTATTTATGTTTCTTCGCAACGCGGCTTCGTCGAAGTGATTCTTTGAATTGCATCCTCGATCTCTCGTTCGTTCGCTCGCTTGTTTACCCAGGCCACTTGAAGACACAGTCCATTGCGAGATGAAGCAAAGGCAAGCATAAATCTATCGTGCTAATGGCGGCTTGCGACCGTCGCTGCGTCGCCATCATCGCCGTCATCGGTAGTAATTACAGCGAAGGGAACAGCATGAAACCGATGTTTCGTTGTACTTAGATTGGCCGATCGCACAGTCTATCCGCTGTCCGCTGACTCAGCCAAAAAGCCTCAGGTGCCTGTTATGATTTTGAGGATTCGGATACAGGATACCGCACTAATCCGTCACTTGACGAAGGTCCTTCTTTGGGTTTCTCGCTTTTTCTTCCTCTCGGTTTGAATGGCGGTATGACTGAAGGTGTAGCTGGGTCAATAATTGGCCAAACCATGTGTGTGCCGAGGCCTGTGATGATCCCGCCACTGATCCCGATCCCGTCCACTTCTGTTTGGCAAGTCAATTAGAGGCAATCATTGGAAGCGATTGAATGGAAAGCTGGAGTTTTATGCACCTTTTTCTAGGGGCCCTTTTGTATGACTAACATTGACACATTGGCTAAGGAAACTTGGCCGGTCTCTAGGCAAAAGGGACCTCATGGACCGTCCCGTGAGTTAATCAACTTCATTTTTCTTCGCCAGAAGGCCGCTCTACAGATCGACAAAAACCGCAGAAACCACAAACAAAAAACGCTGGCCGCCGCATGCTGCGATGATGCTGCGGCCGTTCCAAATAGGCCGCACCGGTATTCGATAACAAAGTTAAACGAAAAGCATGTACCACGTTGTAATGCTCAAGCGAGTGGAATCCGAGGGAGGCGCTAGGGATTGTGTTTCGGGAGAGAAATGATCGAACGAGAAAAGAAAGGGCTACGTAGCAGCAGCAGCAGCAGCAGCACCATAGACCGAATATGATCTATTTTCCACGCCAAATTTGCATCGAGCAGTATAAAAAGCTCATCTCGCGTCTCCTATTACGCTGGCGCGCGCGCCACCCATCGTTGTCTAGGCGTCTGGTGGCTGGGCCCGAAAAAGCTGGGGCTGGGTTGTAAAATATTGTATTTCACGCATGGGACTTTCACGTACGCACGCACTCCGTGCCGTCCATCGACGAGGGTTTTTCGTTGGAAACCGCCCTTTTTGGACTAACCTATCAGTCTGTCTGTCTGTCCGTCCGTCCATCAAACCTCACCAAGCGCTGGGCTGACGGTGATACGGAGTCGGCCCCAGGCCGATCTTCAAATCTCACGCACATTAGCTTCGACAATTACTCCAATCATAAGAAAAAGGTTAGCCAAACGCCACAAACGGCCTCAAAAGGGTCAGCTTAAGAACAATGTTTTAAGTAGCGAGCACAGCAATGTATTACCATTTGAAAGGGTAACACAATGCCTGCCCAGGCCACAACACAAATCAGGTCTCTTCGGCTGAATCCGTTATCGAAACACACACCGAGCAGAGCTGACCAGCTTTTCCAGCATCTTCAGCGAGCGAAGAGAAGACAGAGGAAAAAAACCCCGAAGAGGCCAAAGGGATAGGGGCGAAAGAACGGTTTCTCGGTGGCCAGAGGTTCGCAATCCACTCCTCGCTCCACCGGGCGATGATACTTCTCCTTATGCTGCGGCTGTTGGGCATTCGAGTTTTGATTTATGTTCCCGGTCCGTTCGCTTCTGCTACGAGTCCACTTCAACATCAGCTCCATGCCATCTCTCTCTGTCTCGCGAACGCTCATCGTTCGATCCTTCTTGTTCATCTTCATCCCCAGCATCGCTTAGGATCATATGATTTTCGTTGTTTTGCCTTGCCACTCCGCAGGGCAGCACCCAGATGTGATGTGTCCATCCCAGGGCACCGGGAATCAACCACCAAAAGGCACGAATCCTACCACGATCGGTGATGATACGTATGTTGGTACAATAAAATTATTATAATTACTCTCCATCTCCTCCCAGCGAAAGCGAACAGATAGAGAAAAAGAGAGACCTGCGATAGAAAGAGAAAAGGGAGGAAAAAGAGAACCTCCTCCTTCGGCGACACCGTAGCACCATGGCCAAACCTGGACTGGAAAGAAGGTGAGGTTATTGTGAGTAATAAATTTATCTCTTTCAAAGGAAAAAGATAAGATGCTCCGTGCGAGCCCTTCTGCTTCAAGACGCCTTCACCGTCGGCTCAAGTGTGTCTACGCGCGTGTGTATGTGTGTACTTGGGTCTGAGGCCAGGGTCTGGGTCTAGTGGGACTCTCGATGCGAGAGATGGTTGCGAGAGATCAAAGCAAAAGCACCACCAGCAAGCACTGCGGTGCTAGAGCACCACCTAACTCTCTTACCTCAAATTTATGTGCATCCCAGTGCCTTGGGGTCCGTGCAACAAGAGGAACAAGAGGCCTGGTGGTGGACGCTGAAGCAGCTCTCTTGCCTCCGGAGTCTGGAGTTTTCCCCATTTTCCAGCGCGTTTCAAATAGGCGATTTATGATGTATTAATATCGTAAAGCCAGTGTTGACTTTCAGTCTTTCTCTTTCTCGCTCGTTTGGATGCTCTCTTCCTTTCTCTCTCTGTGAGTCGTGGTCTTGTGCTGGGTCACGTTCCTTCACGGGACTCACTCGCCGGCTAGCGGCTGAGATGGCCAGCATACACAAGTGGAGGAAGAGATGGAATGAAACAAATCAAAACCTCCTTCCAGGAGAAAGATGAAGGAACTGCGATGGAAAGGAGGAGTCCGTTAATGTTCCACTTCAAAGCCTACATCCCCTCCCTGGTGGCCATGCGGCAGGCGAAACATGAAGGAATCCAATCCACAGGCGAGGAGACCGAGAACTCCTTGCAAACGGACCACGAAGACGACGAGCAATCGCGTCGTATCCCCGTAAGTGCCATTTGAAGATAATTTATTTTTGGAAAATCAGATGGGAGGGAGGAAAGAGCGAGCGGTCTTTTGATTGGAAAACAAAATGCTTCAATTATGCTCTCGACGTTCACGTTCGAAGCGTGATTTGCATTCGAATAGAGCGTGCAGCATGCTAACAACCACCGTCTTGCAGAGCATAGCACTACTGGAGGGTTGAAAATCATAGAACACCCTCGCCTCGGGACACTTGCAGTGCGCACCACCCCCTTCCTATTGGCTACCGTATTGGCAACGCGATCGTCGTCGTTGACGCTCGAATGGTGAGCTAATGACACGCCGGGCAACCTATCACGCGGAGATCATGCCCCGGTGCCCGGTGCACTATCGCGAGATAATTTCAAAGTTCGTGCGACGACGATCGACAGCACATGAGCTCCAGCGAGAGAAAGAGAGACAAGCAGAGCTGGAGTTGTTGTAATTGAGATAAATGAGGCAATATCGGATCGTACTCGTTGCTGCTGCTGTTGGTGATGGTGGTGCTGCACCTTCAAATGGATGCTAACGGTCGCGATTTCCGCGATCTCGCGCGATCACCTCCCATCTCCAGCGGTTTCGGACACACCTTCGGGCAGAGGGGAATCGAAACGGAAAACAGATCGAATCGGATGGGGATCGAAAAACGTGTTAGAAACCGCTGACCAAACCTGTTTTGCAGCACAAGAGATCGGGATCCCGATGATCACCGCCATCCCAGCGTCGTCTGCGTCGTCGTCGTCGCTTTGCCCTCGATCGAACGCAACATGCAACATTCGAAAGTCTCGTCTACTGGTGGTGCTGGTGCTGATCAGCAATAATAGTAGCAGCAGCATGAGAGGGTGACTGTAATGGGCACTGGAGTCTCTCTGCTGCTGCCACTGCTGTTGATGGTGATGATGAGTGACGGAAAATGCCCAACTAGAATTCGCCTATCGCCGCGATCGTGATCGAACGGTTTTTGTGATGGGATCGAGGGGAGGTGGAAAACTGGCCACCGCCGGTGGCGTACGTGATCTCCTCGACTCAGCTGTTTGCCAGACAGATCGACCGGACCGCTTCAACCATATCTGTCTCGTCATGGACGGTGCATTAGCACAGGGAGGAGTACGAGGCACGGACCGATCTTCTAACGATCGCTCGGACCAAAATGACTCCGGCCCGGCCCCGAAGAACACAGACTGCTTAAGCCTGGAAGCTGGACGCCAGTAACTCGAGAGGAGAGGACTGGAACACTCTTTTCCACTGAAGCGGATGGGCTGTTGGTGAAGCACGATAATCGCTGCGACCCCCCCTCCGCGAGGGCATCACTTTAGTGCTCGCGCGAACCACCAAATGATGATCACGGACCTAAACCTTACCTCCAGAGAGCGAGAGAGCCCCAAGATATGATTAATGAACATCTTCACCAGTTCCAGGGTCTGGCAGATCTGAACCGGTCTGCGAGAAGGTGGGGGGGTCAGAGACGTCCCCACATTTGCTAATTGCCTGGCGCGGATCTCATCAACTGGTTGGGCACCAGCTCCAGCTCCGAAGTCCGTGCTCCAAGTGCGGCTTGTAATTAATATATCTTCTTTTCGATGTTTGTAATCGATTTAAATTAATCATAACGGGCTCGTGCTCCAAGGGACCCCTTGGGTGATCGCTGGGTGCCGCGTGATCATCGCGCGAATCCATTCGGGCGATCGGCGCGCGGTGCCGATGATTAACTCCAGACTGCGCGCCAGGAGGAGGTGTGTCCACGAGTCGGTATGTGTGCTGGGCGCAATCAATTCGCAATATCTTTCCTTCGGGGGCCTAGCAGCAGCTCTAGTCACATTGTAGTGATGGCGTGGTTGTGGGGCCGATCTGTGACGATGAGGTCTGGCCGCTGGCCGTGCTGGCTGGCTGGCTGGCTGGCTGACTGGCTGTTAACCATCACGTGGCCGCGGTTGCGGTTGTGGGTTTGGGTCGGTAAAGGCAAAATGTGAAATTAATACCACCGAGGATCTTTGTAGTCACTTTTTTGCTTCCTCTTCCTCTGCTTCTTCTTCGTCTTCTGCTATACAACAATGTGTCACAGTTGCTGCGTGATCGTGGCTCGTGTGCTGTTTGGTCGGTCTAGTCGTTCGATCTGACACCCAGCGAGAGCCAAGGGGTCTTTCATGCCCTAATAGGAGCCACGGTGCTGGCTCGCCTTTGCCCTTTACTCGCGATGGATGTGATTTGACGGCGAAAAAGGAGAAGAGGGAGAAATCCGAATCACCATCGCCGATGGCGTATCGAGACGATGACGACGACGACGGCGAGTGGATCCAATTGTGGCTCCTAGGGGTGGACTTTTGGGGTCCGGCCACAACACCGTAACCGCGTGATTCGATTCGAAAGGAAATTTTACCCAAAAGCCAAATCTCCAATCCATGTCAACCGATCACCGGTGCGGATCGAGCCAGAAGGTCGACAACGGCTAAGACGGCGACGACGACGACGACGACGACGACGACGATGGTTGTACCTTCAATTGGTTCGTTTCCATAATTGGCCGGCAATCATTTCGCTCGATCGCGCTCGATCATGCAACAAACTGACAATTTGGTGCCTGCTGCTCGCAAGGGCTCCAGCTCCTGGGGCCCGGTTGCTACCATTTCCAGCTTAGCACAAGAAAAGCTACCCGGGAAAATTGGGAAACTTCTCACCCGATTTACCCAAATTTTCACTCCACAAAGTCACTTCCAGAAGCACTGGCCAACCATAAGGGGGCATAATCATCACTAAAGACCTCTCTATCTATCTCTCTCGGTCGGATTTGCCGGGATGGTTCCCGGGGCACATGCGCATGTGATTGTTTGTTGGAAAACGGTGGATGATAATAGAAAATAATCATTTGGAGGGAAGCAAAATTGCTAGCGCAGACGCGAACGCTCATTACGGCGCCTTACAAGCAACGGTTACGGTCCAGATCTACCAGCAGCCAACATAAGGGCCTCCCTCCTCCCAAAAGGGTAGCTGACCTATAGCCACCTAGTGATCGTGTGTGTTTGTGGCTGACTGGATGGTGGTTGCTGCTCTGTGCAATTGAAGCAGCAAGCCCTTAAAGTGAGCGAACGAAAAACGCGGGCAAAACGGTAATTTCATCGACATCGACTTCGAGCCATCGTTCGTTCCGCGGGGTCCCGTAAATTACTCAAAAACTCTTGTGGCAGCACCGGAGTATCGGACGTAGCGATCTGGATTGAAAAGGGCCCAGCTTCAGCCCCCACTTTCTAATGCTTCCCTTTCTTGTGCCACAAAAAGAGAAAAAACAGCAACCATAATCATGATGATTATGAATCGGTCCACCAATGGAGCTCATGATGCAATCCGCTAAAGGGTCTGCGGTGCACCGCGGGAGACGGTTTTGTCCTTCGCGCACTCCATGGCACACTCCATGCTGGAGCTCTCTTGAAGCGAACCCCTTGACATGATGACAGTTTGTGTGCAGAGTGCTGCGTGGTGGCCTCTTTTAAGGGTGATCAAAAGGTTTTCGGGGACCGATTGGCTCCTCATTAGAAAGGACGTTATGCAACGGAGGTCTAGCGGTCCCTCTGGGTCTCAGAGCCCTCTGGGCAGTTCTTTGAAACCAATTCGTCGCTCTGCTCGTTAATTCATATTCAAACGCGTCCCTAGTGGCCCTAGAAAGAGGGGGGGGGGGGGTGTCTGAAGTGGAAGCATAAACCATCCTGATGCACATCCTGTGCATTTGGCCGGAAGGGAACAGCAGCAACGACACAGCCTACTACGATGCATTCGATCGTAGGAAGGAAAATCCAACAAAAACAAAGGCAATGCGAGGCAATCGAGTGGAAAGCCGTAACCGGGAGGGAGGAAATGTGTTTACATCAAAATTCAATTACACCCCCTCCACGATCTTCGGTGATGCCCGTACGGTCGAGCGGATTGATGGACTCGCGAATTCCGGTCCCAAACCGGGACCGGGGTGGGGATGGCCAACTCTAAACATGTCAATTTTCCACCCTATTGCACCCCTAAACACACGGTGACCATCGGTGGCACCGAATCCGTATTTCTGGGGGTCCATGAAAGACCCTCGTGCCCTCGTGCGTGGAAACCACCAACCCTTCTCGCCCGTTCGCCTCCTTTCGCATTTCCGGTTACCTGGTGCTGGTGCCATCGTTATGCTAAATAAGGGAAGGCGCGTTGTGTTGAAGGGACCGCCCGAAAGGTGCCGTCTCCAGAAACCTGCATTTTCTTATCCTCCCAGTTCCCCAGGATGCCCAACCCGTCCACCGAACTTCGTCGTCGAACGCGGCTAATGGCGTATTGTTGTTGTCGTTGGTGTTTTTGGTTGGCCGCGGGCGTTATGAGGCGTTGAATTTATATGTTCGCGCCAGCATAGGAACCCACTCCCATCGGTACTAGGCGAATGTGCTGCGGGCCAGGTCAGGCCGGGTGGAGTAATCTAAATTGAAATTTTATGCGCCGTTGACAAATTACTTGGGACCCCCGAAATGGCGCCAGCCTAGTTTTCGTAGCCTCGCTGCTCTATCGATACGTTCCCGATGGCCGATGATGGCCTATTGTGCATTTTGTTGTGCGGAGAAGAGGGGGAACCCCGGTACCCTCATCTGTAGCGGCGATAGCCAAAGCCCTCGAGGGGAAAAAAACAACAACCCCAACGAAAAAAGAGAATAAACCATTTTGTTCTATTTTTGGCTCCCTCGGTATGAAAAACCCTTCGTTTTTCGTTTCATTTCTGTTCGGGATTGACAAATTAATTCGATCTCGATTCGATTCCGATTATGACACGAGACGAGCGAGCTGAACCGTCAAACGGGGTGACAAATGATCTTCACTCATCTCACTGCTGCAGCACGGGTTACTTGGATCGCCTGAACCATCCACGGATGGAACGAACGGACGAAGCACGGTCTCTGCTCTCTCCCATCCCTGACCATGCGATGGTTTTATGCTTTCCAAGCGGCTTATGCTACAAGCCGTCGTTGTAAAACGACTTTGAATTAAGCTACTTGGCTTACACACTGCCCTGGCCTGGCACACTCTCGTGCTACACCCTTGTCCGGGGGGGACCACGAGAAAAACTGTGGCTAGTAGTGAGGTGAAGAGACAGGAGGGCGGACCTGTGTGTGATGGCAAGATAAAGGAACGAGCACCGCGGGTCGACGGAACGGACCGGTTTGCGCGAGCTCTCTAACCTCACAAACTGGCAGCAAAAGAAGAAAAAGAAGCACAAGGAGGATGATGGGGCTCGCAACCGATGGCCTGGAGCTACTTTCTTTCCACTCCCTCCGGTCCACTCTTCTCGGTGTCGGTCGCACCCAGGCACAGCAGGTCGTCCGGATTCGGATTTAGCATCATCTTGTGCGCTCGAGCCCCTCTGGTCTTGTCTTGTCTTCACGGTCTTCGTCGTCGTGACGCTTATTATTATTGGTCCCGGCCACAACCGAGCCAGCCAGACCAGAGCTCTGCCTGTGCCAGAGTGTTTTGATTCGGTCTGGAGCCACAACACACCAACACACCACGCACCATCTTGGCCACATACGCACGGTTGGAACCGGTTTTTAAGGTGGCCACCGCCGCCACCAGTACCGCGGTCTTGCTGCTTTCTTTCCCTTTATGCTGCAGTCGCACCCGCATGCGCCCGTCGATTCCTTTTTGTTGTTTTACTCTGCTGCTCCACTGCGGCCACCTCGCGTCTCCTCACGGAGTTTTCTCCGCGATCGTCACGTCCACATCTCTCTGATCTCTGATCGCGCGACGACGAAGAGGAGGAGGGCCCGTTTATGCTGGTCTCAGCTGGGTTTGCGTGATTCTCCGCAGGAACCGTTTGCCTCCTTCTAACCAAAACTGCCTCTAAAACAATGCCAAGTCCGGCGATCGACGATCGGTGACGGGGATCGGGTTGTTGTAAATCTCATTCCAAATGCTACTCCGAAAGCATAATATTGGTTCATTGTTTGAAAATTGCATTTTTCACGGTGAAAATTATGGTTCCATATCTTGCGCCTTCTCGAGTCCCTTTCGATCCGGTCCCTCTGGGGTCTTAGTTCTTGGTCCAGCAAGCCAACCAGCCTCGGGCTTTAGCTTTTTGTGGTTTGTTTGCGAGAGACCGATCCGAACCTTCGGGGCCTCCTCGGTAAGAGCGATCTTCTTACCTTACTTTTGGTTTGATTTATCGTCGTCCTCTGTCTCTCTCCCTTCTCCCCGGCCCCAGAAGGCGTTCCCGAATTTGGCTTCGAGGAGTTTCGTTCCGTTGCGGTTCTGGACTGTTCCTCGTTGCCCTCCGGCTCAGCTGACCGTTCTATCTTCTGCTTTTGCTGTGTTTTGTCTCCTTTACTTTTTTCTCCGTGATTTCGGTTCTGTGGTTGGTGTTCCGATGTTCCGTTCCCCGCGGCCGCGAACTCCTGGCCTAATAAGGGAACAACGCGATGAATGATGTAGTGTGCGAGCTGGAACGAAAACCCACTCGATCGAACCAGCCAGCCAGCCTTTGCTTTCTTCCAGCTCAGGCCTTTGGGTCTTAAGGGGTCTCTGGAACCTTTTTTTGCTCTCTCTCTCTCTTTCTTCTTCCCCTGCTGCTGCTGCTCATCACACTCATCGGGCCCTTTCTTTGCTCTTTTATTGAAGAACTAAGAAAACACAAGATCGGTCACAAGAAAGAAGGCCCTCGGTGTGTAAAGTGTGTAGTGTACCACAAACAGGACGTCAATAATATGAGTAAACAACAATAAGGGCCCGTAAGGGAACACGCAACAACCGTCGAGACGTTTCTCGGACCCGTTCTGCTTCTTCTTCTAAGCTGCACCGACTCGTGGCCTGGCCGCAAAGTCCTAATGTCGATCTTTCAACTCCTCGAAGATGTCCGAACGATCGTCTTGTCGCGTTTGTACATTGGTATAGGCACAAATTGGTAAAGCCTAAACCGATTAGACCCGAGGAGGAGCAACGAGGAGCGATGAAGAGAAGGTAATCAATCACCAATTCGAGCATTGCTCGAGATGGAACGGAAGACAAACAAGCATTTGGTGGAGGAATCATTTTCTCGAATGAGGATGTAATTGCGAAGGGTCAAGCGATTAGTAACGGGCAAGTGGAATCCATTCGTTTTGGACCTATTCTACTTTATTCCTTGATGCCTATGACCCCAGAGACCGCGGAACAGATCGAATTGATTGTAAAGAGGGAGAATGAATACTTCATTCTAGAACGTGTGTCAAGTTGCTAGTTGTTCGCGAAGACAGCTTTTTGCCGTTAGTACCGGCCCTCTCTCTCTCTGCCCTTCTGTCTGTCTTGGCCTAGGGCACAACAACCGTTGTTTAAACGGCTTTCTGAATCTGCCATGCCAATCTGGTGGCAATGGAGGTGGCGACGGAGCACGGAAGCCAATTAAGAAGCTTAAGCATCAACCACAATAAACAGCCCACAGCCCACCAGCCCGGACTGCACGTGATCACCTATCGCATACACCAACACACGCTAAGTGCAACATACATCATGTGCCCTCCTGCACGATCCCATCCCGCAAACATCGGCTTGAATGTGTTTTGCCAAAGCCCAGCTGAAGACCATCTTGGTGTACACCCCTCCCAGAGGGGACCGGAGAACCGAGAACGGAAGGCGAACACGCAAAGACAGAACCCAGAAAGGAATAACGTGCCGACAAGTGCAGCAAGAACGCCAAAGAAGAAGACGACGGAGAGGCGCGGCCAGCCCAGAACGTGATTCCGTTTAACCAAACAAGTTTAGCTGCTGCATTGCATAATGCTGTGCTGTTCGTGGTGTTTCTTACATCATTTTCTCTGAACTCTTTACTTCTTCCAAGATGCACTTGGCTGTCGCAGTGGAAAGATCGCATTTGAAGACACGCGCAGACGATTCTAGACGATGTTGGCCCGCTTTGGTGCTGGACGATGATCATCGTCGATCATCATCTGTGCGGCGAGGCGATGTAGAACGAGTTCTTCTGCTTGTGCTGAAATGAATTTGTAAATGTCGCCCGCGATCGTTCGACGAACGACGGGTTTCGGAAACACAAAACAGATCGCTCATGAAGCTTGGTTCTAGAATAGGCTATTAAGCGTTTATTGTTGTTGGCGCGGAGCGTTTGGAGCGCCAAATGGCAAACATGAAATCATCTTCACCGATCACTGGAGCTCTTTCGGGCTTGTAGGCTTCGTGGAGTGCGTTCAGCAACGGATACTTTTTACCACAAACGCCCTTATAATCGTCGACATCGATCGGATAAGCGTAGAGACCGGCCAGTCCAGTCGTGGCCGCATAAATTGCCTTCTCCGTGACGGAGTTTTCGTTCTCGAACCCAACCCACTGGTTGCCATTGTACGCGTAAGGACACATGCCTTGTACATCCCAATCGATCGTCCATCCGGGGCTCTTGAGTTCGGTGCAGATCTCAAAGTAGGCCTTGTAGTTGGAACTGCCAGTGTATTGGCCATTTTGACCGGCTCCCGTTACCGGTGCCGCTAGATAGTGGTCCGTTTCGTTTGCCAGTGTGTACGATCGTCCGTAAAGTGCGACCTCTAGGACGATCTTCTCCGCAGGACAACCGGCAGCGATCCAGTGCTGGATTCCTCCCTTCACGTTAGCATCACGGAACTCGCCCTGATCGAAGGCACGGTTGTTCATCGGACTGTGAACATCGGCGAACGTGTTCCAGTTCCCGCGGATGTCGTATCCCGTCAGATGGACGAAATCGGCAGCTCTGTGGGAATTAAGATAAAAAATGAGTAATAAGAATCAAAGAACATATTCCGATCGTGGTACTTACTGGCATATCAGCTGCTGGTGGAAGCCATTCTCAATCTTGCTCCGTTTCACCGGGACGAAAACGGCCACCTCCCAACCATGTCCTGCCTCCTTGAAGCTTCGCTTCAGCTCTGCGATCAGGAGGTACAGATTGTCCTTATCGACACTGCGTTCCGGGCTTTCACCAGGCCAGATCCATCCAATTTCGATCCCGTCGAAGCCATACCGTTGCATAAACTGCATCGCACTCATGATGAACTTCTGGCGTCGGATCAGCGATGAAGCCATCGTTTCGAATGGCCCACAAGCAGCCCCTTCACACGCAACGGCCAGTGAAAGCCGTAGGTCAGGTTGAGCACGTTTGAGGTTAGCAAACTTCTTGAATCCATCCTGCAGAATATCGTACCGTGCGTTGTCTGTCTTGAGCTCATAGTTCTGCGCATCCACTCCAGCGGCATAGTACGTCACGTGTGTGCACAGCTCCGCCGGTATATCGTCGATTCCGTAGGCGAACTCGGCCGGACGGTTTGGTGACCAGTTGGTGAAGTAACAGACGAGTCGCCGTCGATGATGGCCGCTAGCTGAAGTCCCACCAAGCAGTAGCACAACGATGACAACGACACACAACAACCCTCGCGAACTGACCGCGGTACGCATGCAAACTGGCCTAACTGGTTTGACGGAACGGATGAGCCACTGTTGCTGCGCTTCGTTCTGCTCGTGGAGCTCCATGCTATTCGTGATCACCGCCGTCGTCGTCGGACTTGTGCTCTGCAAGAAACCAAGAGTGCTACTGAGGTGTATCGGTCGCTAGACGGGTTAAATCAGGCTCGTGGCTCGTGCTACTGAAGAATCCAATGACGACAAAATGGAAGAATGGCCAAGGACGTTTGTATTAATAACTCGTTGTTTCGTTGAAAGATGAATACCAAGCTAATTCCTGTTCCCGTTCGCTTTCAACGCGAACGGTGAACCAACAGTGCGTAGGAGAACCCGTTTGAATTCGGCAAGCGATTGATCAATGTTGAGTTCCGCTAGATTTGCGATAGTTACATAGCTTTGCAAACTATGCATTGTCGCATGGATCACTTTGGACAAAATTTGTAAAAGTTAAGTAAGTTAGAAAAGTAGCTCAATAGACTCTTTTGGGTGTACTGTAAAATTTTTATGCCATTCGGATCATTTTTGCTTTAGTTATTAAATTTTTGGTAACGCTTTAAAGACAGGATAAGAAATGGAACATTAAGTGCTTATTGTTGATGGTACAGTGCGTCTGTAGCGCCAAATGGCAAACGTCAAATCGTCTTCTTTATCCTCTGGAGCCTTGTCCAGCTCGTATGCATCGCGCAGAGCATTCAACAGCGGGTATTTCTTACCGCAAACGCCCTTATAGTCATCTAAATCGATTGGGTAAGCGTAGAGACCGGCTAGGCCGGTCGCTGCCGCGTATACTGCCTTCTCCGTGACGGAGTTTTCGTTCTCGAACCCAACCCACTGGTCACCATTGTACGCGTAAGGACACATGCCTTGTACATCCCAATCGATCGTCCATCCGGGACTCTTGAGTTCGATGCAGATCTCAAAGTAGGCCTTATAGCTTGAGCTCCTGGTGTACTGCCCTATGTGACCAGGACCCGTTATTGGAGCCGCTAGATCGTGTTCGGCCTCGTTGGCCAGTGTGTACGATCGTCCGTACAATGCGACCTCTAGGACGATCTTCTCCGCAGGACAACCGGCTGCAATCCAGTGCTGGATTCCACCCTTTACGTTAGCATCAATGAGCTCGCCCTGATCGAAAGCTCGATTGTTCATCGGACTGTGAACATCGGCGAACGTTTTGCAATCCTCGCGAATATCATAACCCGTCAGATGGACGAAATCGGCAGCTCTGGATGGAAGAGAATTGAGTCGAGAAGTGGAAATTGGCAGAATTCAAGGAAGATACTCGATCATGGTACTTACTGGCATATCAGCTGCTGATGGAAGCCCTGTTCGATTTTGTTGCGTTTCATTGGGACAAAAACAACCACCTCCCAGTCATTTCCTGTCTCTTTGAAGCTTCGCTTCAGTTCTACGATCAGATGATAGAGATTGTCCTTGTCAGCTCTGCGATCGCTACTATCTCCACCAGGCCAGATCCATCCAATTTCGATTCCATCGATGCCGTACCGTTCCAAAAACTGCATCGTACTCGTGATAAATTTCTGGCGTCGGACCAGCGATGAAGCCATCGCTGTGAATGCTCCACAGCGGCTTTCTTCGCACGCAACAGTTACCGAAAGTCGTAGGTGTGGATGGGTTTTCTTGAGGTTAGCAAACTTCTTGAATCCATCCTGCAGAATATCGTACTTTGCGTTGTCCGTCTTGAGCTCATAGTTCTGCGCATCCACTCCAGCGGCATAGTACGTCACGTGTGTGCACAGCTCCGCCGGTATATCGTCGATTCCGTAGGCGAACTCGGCCGGACGGCTCGGTGACCAGTTGGTGAAGTAACAGACGAGCCGCCGTGAGCGGGAGGCGTTAGCTAAAGTCCCACCACGCAGTAGCACACCGATGACAACGACACACAACAACCATCGCGAACTGACGGAATTGATGAGCCACTGTTGTTGCACTACTTTCTGTTTGTGAATGTCCATGCTATTCGCGATCGTCGCCGTCGTCGGACAAGTGCTCTGCAAGAAACCAAAAGTGCTACTGAGGCCTATCGATCACTAGACCCTCATGAGCCAATTGGACAATGCAATTCGTTGCTTGTCGAAAGATGAGCACCAAGCCAAATCCTGTTTCCGATCGATAAGACGGGAACAGTGCGTAGAAGAACAAGTTAAGGTGGTTTGAATTCGGCAATCAAACAGCCAAACCTGAAATTGCTCGGCTAGATTACGTTGTAAAACAGCCAAAAGTTTGACTAAAATTTCAAAAGTTTGTCCATCATGCACGAATACATCACACTGCTTTTAGTTGAATAACAGAGTAAAGCCGCTCATAATAGCTCATAATAATAGGACGAATGTTGATTAACCAGGGCATTTAGCTGATGTTCTTGGTACTGCAGATCATCTAAAGACCCATAAACTGGAACCGGTTGAATTCAATTCATCAGCCAAGAAGATGAAAACAAGATAGAAGTAGCCTCCTTCATGAGGCCAAAAGTCCATAATTATCATCCATTTCACCGTCCAACGCTTGCGGTGCAATTGATTTAAGGTATTCTGTCCAGTTCGGTGATCCACCGACCTCATCTGATGGACTCGTGGCCTCGCTGCTCGTTTGTAGCTCACAAAAGCTCGATGTTCTTCAAAACAGAACACTCCTGGCGTGACGTTTCTCGCAATGACTCACGATTAGATTCCCTTTTTTCCTGGGGAGGGCCTTTGTTCGTGCGTTGGTAGGTTCCTCACACAAACCCGAGACAGAGGAAAATAAAGAGAGCTAGCACCCCAAACAATGGCCAGTGGCCGTGATTTGACGAGCATGAGGGAAGAGCATTTTGCCTTTGGTCCCAAAAACCACACCTAGCACACCGTGCAGCACCACGCGGTTTCACGATTTTTCCAGCCCAAATCGTAGCAAGCTACTTCATGGATTGATTCTCTTTCCACCTTCTTTTTGCTCCGCCAACAGCACCAAAGCACACAGGACGCTTGAAGGTGGCATTAGAGCAGGAGAGAGAGAGAGAGAGAGAGAGAGAGAGAGAGAGAGAGAGAGAGAGAGAGAAAGAAAGAGAGAACAAAGGGGGCTGAGTTGGAGAAGATTAATGAAGCAGGTCCTATGATTGATGAGCCTGCGGTTTTTTTTATACATATATTTTGGGCCACGCGAAGCCACGCGAGTAAATCCGAGTCCGAGTCGCGCCTTGTGCTTGCTCCCCTGCTGCTTGGCTGGTTTTCCACTCTGCATGTAATTATGTACGCGATGCACACACAAACGCACACAACGCGGGCCCACTTGTGCCACTCTAAGACACATTTTCTGGATGATTTTCTGGCCACTTCATGTGCGCGACCGGCTGGGGCAAGGGAATTGGTCTGGAATTAATTAGATTCGTACAAAAAAACAACGCGTCGGAATAACTTTTCGTACCGTCCGGAGTGGTTCTTGGGGAAACCAAGAAGGAAGTCTTGGCATTTGTTCTCCGGGGATCTTAACTGCCGAGCGCATTCGTTGCTGGTCTCGAAATGCACTCCTCTCTCTCTCTCGCTCTCTCTCTCTCTCTCTCTCTCTCCCTCTCTCTCTCTTTTGGGCCATTTGTCAACTTATGACGACGACTGCTGCTGCTGCTGGTGCTGCGGTTTACCATTTGCATGTCCTTGGCAGGGATATTCAATCATAATGTGCAACGCTCATTGGCGCACTTTGGCCAACGAAAAACCGAGCGAATCGTAATCCATCAACTGCCCCCCAGGCGGATGCCACCATGGAAAAGACATTAAAATGCCAGATATCCTTATCGACCTTTCGGGATTCTTCTCCAGAATCCCGAACACCAGACCAGGCGTACGTGCTTGGAATACGGAGTAATTGACGCGCACCATGGGCCTGGTGATAATGGAATGCCACTCATAATTTGCCTTCCAATCACAAATGGTCTGGGAGCATACGCTGGCCCGGTGTAAGGTGTAATCAATCGTTCTGGGTGCTGCTGTTGGTCGTGATGTTGTAAACAAGACTCCACTCGCCGATACCCCAAAGTGTGGTGAGGTGTCAGGGAATGTAAACCATTCGTCGCCCGGTCTTAGGGCACCCTCGAGGGGTCCTTCTGGTTTTCGGTGCGCTGGTCTCAGCGTTAGCAACCGAAATCAAGAACCAGGAGCAGCAGCAGGATTGTTTGCAATTTGATTTTTACAACAGCCAATCGTTCGAATTCTGTATTCGATCGTGGTATCCAGATGAGGGCGTACTTCTGTTGATTGGCTTGTTGGTTTGGGGATTTTATAACTTTTTCTACCCCCACTCTCCCTCCTCCCAACAAAAGGGCCATGGCGTGGTGCTGGATCATGTTTCTTAGCTGATGGAGGATTTTTGGCGCATCATAAAAGCAGCACACTGAAGAGAAATTAGACCGAGACACGTCTTCGAGGAAGCCTTCCATATGGTACATCCCAGCGCGGTTCTATCGGCCCCGCCGTAAACTCCTTTTGTTTGGAGTGAGTATACACACAGCATAATGTTGTTGTTTTCCTATGCTTATTTGCGTTCGCGGTAGGGAGCGTACGAGGACGAAGACGATCCCCGGGATAAACGGTTAAATTATTGCCAAGCCAATGTTTGTGTTCGTGTGTTTGTGTGATCGCGACCGCGCGGCAATTGTTCTTACCGCGAGCGAGCATATTTGAAGACGGCCAAACGAGCCAACGAACGAATCGATCGTCTTTTTTACCGCTGGGGGGGTTAGGATTTTGTGATTGTTTAGGGAAAGAATAATATTGAACCGGGCGTAGTCTCCCTCCTTCCGTAGCAATTGCACAACTGCCACGCAATTGAGATCGAGATGATCGAAACGAGCGAGCGTTGGGTTAATGAGCTTCCAATTGGACGGAATGGTTCGATGGATGGCTGGCTGGTGGTTGTTTGTGTTCGAGCAACGTTTTGTTGATCATCATCTTCATCATCATCAGGGCATTCGATCGCGTTCTACTCTACGATCTCTAAAACCACGAATTCACAGCAAGCAGCCGTTCCTGTTGGGCCACAGATCATGCAGTGCAAATCGTCGATCTCCGATCTCCAGAGCTACACCCCCAGGAGGGCGAGCTGTCACTGCTGCCCTGGAGGCTGAAGCGAAAAGCATAGAGCGAGGGAGAGAGAGAGAGAGAGAGAGAGAATATGGGGAAACTGTTTTGTCATCCTTTGGCTCCAGATGATTGTCGTTTTCTGTTGATGCGCAGATCGCGTTGGTCACAATTTTATGCTGGCTGTGTCTTCTTTGTTTCACTGGTACCTCGCTTAATCTTGGTATTCCCGCTGAGATTCGGCTGGCGGCTGGCTGCTGGCGAAGGAGTGTAAGTGAAGGAAAGGAAGAAACCATATCACGAGGCGATGATGCAACTCATAATTTGTGCGAACAGAAGACGAGCGAGAACCCCGAAAATGTTCTGCGAACGAAGTGGAACAGAACAGAGCACACCAGCATAATCAATCCCTTCCCCCGGTGGTATAAAGGAAAAAAATATGGGAAAACAACGAAAGCCAAGCCAAAGAAGTGGTTAAGAAATGTGTGCAGAAAGGAGCTGCGCAGGTTAGAGGGCAACACAAAGGCAAAGAGACGCGAAAGCGAAAAGAAAAAAGAAGCACCATCCCCTTGATCGAACTTCCATCCTCTTGCGATCGCGAGAAGCAGCCAGAATCGAGAATGAAACAATGAGCAGCGCATGGACACAAGCCATCGCAAATGCGCAAAACACATGAAAAAAAGAGGAAACCCCGAAGGTGGAAAAAGAGGAAAAGAAAGTCGAGAAGGAAGTGCAAACTCCCTCGAGCACCAAAAACCAAGAGAAGAGACCTGGTAAAGAGTTGGTAAAAAAGAGGGAGGAACGGAGAGAGAGAACTTGAAGACCACGAAACCACGAAAAACGCTGGATGATGTTTACGCCGTTCGCCTCTATGCTCACCCAACACACATGCGGTCCTCAAGAAGGTCTCACCCGCAGAACACAAGACAAGGGCGCACACACGGCATACACACCCACAGCCAGCAGTCGTTGGTGACACGGAAACGGATTGAAAGGTGGCAACATAAGACGTTTGAGGGTGGTGGGTTGGAGGGCGAGCACAAGAAAAGCAAAACAGGTTTTCAGCATAAGGGCAGGCCAGCACCATCACATCGCTTATGTTGCTGCTCATCGCACACACACACCCCCTCTGGGCATCCCCCCTCTCCCACCACACAGGCACCCCTTAGGCAGTCGTCTCTTGCCACACAGCTGACCAGCAGCCGTGGCTCCGGAGCCGCTCCCTTGGCGAGAGAGCGAGATCGAGTCATTCGCGGAGTCTTCTTTGCATGTTTCATGTCATGCCACACTCCAACCACCCACCCAACACACACCCCTTCCTCCCATCGGGTGGCTTAAGTCGTTTGATTTTGGCCTGCCTCGGTTCGTGGACACAGCACTCGATGGGGTGGAGGGTGGTGGAAGTTGGTGTGCGCCCCTTCTCGCGCTTTGATTGCAACGTCTCGAGAATAATAATCAGATGTGCGAAGCGTGAGTGGATAAACATAAACGGAAAAAATGATATCCCACCCCTCCACTCCCACCTTCCATTGACTTCAACCACCCCCCCCCCCCCCCCCTACAACCCCTCTCGGCATCTCATCCCAGCTGATGCTGCTCGTTCGCACTCCCGAGGGCAGCGCAAGAGAGGAAAACGTCGCATTGAAAAGAAAGTGAGGACACGATCTTGGAATCGAAATCGCTTAACGCCCCGTTTCGGTTCGAGGATGGTGCAGGGAGGGAGTGCACTTTGCCATCCCCATTCCCCTAGTGATGCTTGAGCCCTGTGCCTGTGTCAAGGGCCTGGGCATCCATCGGGCATAATAAACGCAGCGCAAAAAATCGGAGAGGATCTTTGGGGCCTACCGAGAGGGGCGCAGATACACGAGAGGCACGATCTGCCGCTCCTCCCACCACCAGGCCACCACCATTCGTGCTCACCCATCTTGGGAGGAACTGGTTCTTCGAGTCGAGTCGAGGTTTGGTTTGTGTTTGGTTTGGATCTTCTTTGTAACTTCCATCTCTTTTTCTCTCTCTCTGTCTCTCTCTCTCTGTCATTTGCTTCTCCTCTCACTCTTCCGCTTCTTTGCGTTGGACCTTCTTCCCCTCGTACCCCTTCCACGCCGTGACCCCGTGCTGAAAGAGGAGACCCCCGCTAGCATCGGGAGGAAACGTATCTAGATGACACTAGCGGGCCAAACGCACTTGCACGTCTTGCTTCGTTCGCTCGATGCGCCCTCAACTCCCCGGACCCCCCCCCCCCCCGCATTTTCCTTCCCCTTTTCCCTTGATCCATGCTGTTACTGCTGCTGCTGCTGCTGTCTTCGAGGAGTGTAAGTAACGTTATGGCATCGAAGCACGATTCTCGTCTCTCTCGGACGCGTCTTCTGTTGCCAGAGCATCGTTCCTTCGAACTCGAGTTAGTTTAAGAACTCTTCTTCACTCAATAAACTATGTTAGACAAATATTTTTCAAATTATTTGCTCCCTTTGAATGCCTTCGAGTGACTCTCTGGTGTTATTTATTTCAAATCATTAGCTCATTGCCATTCTCCAGATCACGTCATGGCCTTGACGGCTTACGGCACGTTGCGGATAAAATTTATCACCACGATAGCAGATACTACGACGATTCATGCTACCACCAATCGTGGTTTCATTCAAAAAGTGTTCGTCCGATCCTCGGCACGGTTGTGCTAAAATTAATTTCCTTCTTCTCATCGTCGATCGCACAGTCACCGGTCTCGAACTTTCACCTTTTTCCACCCTCGAAATGAAAAGCGTTTGGAGCATTTGAGCACCTCGGTGACGCGCTGCTGATGCTCTGTTGCGATGTTGCCAAAAGAAATTAGGCCAACGATCACACCCGTAAACGGACGAGGTGAGGGATGCTGTAAACTGTAACTGTTGCCGCGGGATGGCCGCGAGGTTGGATCCGTTCCAAAATTTCCCCTACAAAATCCCCTATCTGTGTGACGGTGTTCGATACCGATGATCGGACGTAGCATGGTCAAGATGGTCGCGAAGTGAGGGGCGAGTGTGTTTATTTTGATTTTGATTTCCATCGAAATTCATCTCGTTGCCCCGGAAGAGAGAGAGAACGAGCGCTGGCAAACAACAAGCTCATAACACTTCATCTCTCTGTGCTCGATGGTTTTCCGTTTCCTCGATGATGCTGGTGATGACGATGGTGATGATCGGTGCAAGGATGTTTTGACGTTCGCGTTCGCTTGACCAGAATAGCAGGGGCGGTGTTCTGATGTAAACATCCTCCCTTCACCACGGTCCCGATCTTCGGTAACGATCGTCATTTAATTGCCATTTTATCGCTTACTTCGGGTAAACAGGCAAGATGGCAGCGCGAGACTGGGAGTGGCGCATCACGGAAGCGGTTGCGAGGAAGACACCAGCACCAGTTCGTCGATCATGTAGAATCCGATCATCGAATCGAGCGTTCCTCTTAATCCACAACAATCGCACTGGACGAGAAATGGTTTCTATTTCCACGTTCCACGTGTTTGCTTCATGGAAAGGCTATGCTTTCATCCGATTGTGAAATATCTCTGTGGCCGAGTTCCTCTGTGTGTTGAGTGGCAAACAAGCAAAACTAAACAAACAACATGACATGCGGTTCTTGTATTACAGAAACGCAAACAGAAGCAATACACTCAAAGACAACTTTCAACAATTCGAGATAGAACACCGTAGAGCGCGTTTGCAATGGCGTGTTTTTAGAGGTGGAAGGTTGGAAAAGAAAAACATTTTCCTCCTCTCCCCTGTAACACGTGGCATCGACCTTGACATCTCTGCTCATCAACTGGTTTAATAAACCTCTTTTTCGTGCTGCGCGAATCATGCTGCGATCCCGCGTTAGGTGTTTCGTGATCTGAACTCTTTACGATCTGCGTCATGTGCCTAGTGGAGTGGAGGTTCATATTTCACGTACCAACCGCGGGAAAACCGTACGCGATAATATAAAAATACACATTTTCACCGTGCGGCACTTCCGTGGGCGCGCTCGCGTGTGTGTCTCGTGGAAAACACAGGAAAAACCAACCACAAACCAGAACGACCGTTCGTTGTGATCGAACAAAGGTCAAACAACCCCCGGTGGTGGGCAGCTTCGGTTGATCCGCGTGTTCATCAACAACAACCACAAAGCCACAGCAACAACAACCACCGTTGAGCTGCTGCTTAACAACCTTTTAATTAATCTATTTTCACAAACAATCGCGCAATGACCACCTCCACCGAGGTAGCCAGCACATCAACCAACCCAGTGATGGGCCAATGGCCAAAAATTAGCCAATACAACGCGTCCCGACAGTGACACGTTTTTCCTCACGAAATCTCAC
>NC_064878.1:465000-470000 GCF_943734665.1 Anopheles aquasalis | reverse complement strand
CACGCCACCAAACCGGAACCGACGGCCGGAGCAGCAGCAGCAGCAGCAGCAGCTCCCCAAAGGATAAGGCGCAGCGGGCTACCTTCTGGAATCCTTTTTTTTTGTTTGGGTGAAACATACACACAGGCACACATAGGACAGGACACGGGTCCGCGCGATTGTTGTAGCACCTTTTTTGGCATTTTTGGGAACGCGAAAGAGCGAACGAACGAGTGTGTGCGCGCGCGCCAGAGCGCATTGATGGTGGTGAATGGCGAATTCTGGGAAAACCGGTGCCGGTGAATCCTTTCACGCTCACGCGCCATTCCCGACCTGAACAACCGCAACAAGGCACCGAGGAGGAGGAGAGAAAACAACACAAAAACCTCGAATTCTCGAATGTGTGTGTTTGTGCATGCGGTTCCTGCTAGCGAGTTTCAGGCGCGTTCCAGGCGCGATCCAGGTTGAAAAGCAAAACGTTGTTCCCGGTAAAAACCACCGGGCCACGCAAGAGTGCATCTGAAGCCAGCATCGCACCGCAAAAGCACGATATTATGGCTTGTGTATGTGTTTGCGTTCGCGATGATGAAATGTAGTTTCCATGTTGGGGTTTTCGCTCGCGCACTCCGGTTGTGAGTTTGTTTCTGTCCGTAGAAAGGGAATATCATGGAAACGTCCATGTGGAAACTATTTTCCCTCTTTTCTACTCGCCAACAGGAAAATCAAACTGCAATCGTGAGGCTGGGTTTTGTTTAAAACAAATTAAAACTCGCGTAGCAGTCATCGGGGCAGCATATACATGGCGTTACACTTGCAGATCGAGGCAGGCCCTGAGCTCGAAGGAAGAATTCAAACAAACAATCCCCCGTATCCAAGGTCATTGATCCTAGGGGAAGGACAGCCGTGGTGCTAGGATTTGGAGAAGCCATTACTGGTGTATTTCGGCATCTCTCATTGGTATGGCCGGGCGCCACAAAAAGAAAAACAGATCCCGCAACCCACACGCATATCCTGACAATACAAGGAGCATTAAGGTGAACGGATCGCGATAAGCAACTCTCTTTCGGTCGCCATTTGCCAAAACCTGCTGGAAGAAGCAAATTATAATCCTTTTGAATATAAATTGACTGATATCGACTTATCAGGAAAATAATAAACGAAGCAGTGTGTGCGTGCGCGCCGAGGGGTTAGAAGGTGTTTATGTGTGATGTGTGCCATGAAGGACACAAGACCGGCTGCTGCTGCTGATGCTGCGACGACCGATCTCCGATCCAAATCGAATCGTTGCCAGCAGCAGAAGCAACGCCACCGACGATGCCACAGTACCGGGAGCAATAAAATGCCTTCCTGCCGGCCCAGACCAGCGACCAAAAGAGATGCGAGCGCACTGTGTTGTCGACGTCGTCGTCGTTTGGTTGGTTCGTGGTCGTGTTGGCCCCTTATCTTGTGGCGCGTTATTTTCAGACTCAGCAAACGATTCGCCCGCTTTTTGGGGTGGTGGCGGCATAGGTTGTGATGTCCTTGCAGGCCTTTGCTCGCTGTTATTCTTTCGTTTCGTTTCGTGGCCCTTTTTGGGGGTGGAGGACGCAGCAAAAAAAAACAGACGAAGAAGAACTCGTGAGCCATCAAAGTCACACACAAAACCATTCTCTTCATCCATAGGAGGAGAAAGCGAAAGCGATCCAATGGACGCACACACATAGAGGGAGAGAATACTGCGGAGTGCCGCAAAACGCAAGGAGCTGGACAAATGTGCTGGCACATCACAACCACCAAAAACTGCCGAAAAGAGGACTCGCCCACCAGCCCCCACCTCAGGCCAGCACACCACGGTGACAATGACAGAACACATGTCACAGCGCCCGGTGGGCGGGGAGGACAGGGTGGCATCGCATCAGAAAGCCACCCTCAGAGGGGTGTGAAAGCCGACGTCAGCAAAGGAGCACTGCACTCACGTTCTCTCTTTCTTTCTTTCTTTCTTTCTTTCTCTCTCTCTCTCTCTCTCTCTCTCTCTCTCTCTGAGAGGATCTTTCTAACATCTTCATGGACCAAAGTGCTGAGGTGTGCAAGCGTCGAGCCGTGCGCTTCGAGCGCGGTATGCAAAGCACTTGCTGCAAGGTGGTGCCTTGGTATCTGGCCTGGCCTGAGCCCGGGAAGCTGCTGAAGATGACATGTTTGCTCAGCACTTTCTCGCACGCAAATTGTCTTCCGGTCGCGCCAGCGCCAGCGTGTCAGTCAGCGCCAGTGTTTCAAGCTATTCCTCTTTGGGCAGCTCTCCTCTTGTGTGTTTTTTTGTTCTCCCTCGTTCAAAGCGGATCATCCAGCAAGAAAGTGGCCAGTTAGATGTACCGTCGGCCTCTACCTTTTTGTGTGCACGCCCAAGTATAGTTTCTTTTTTGCTGCCCCTCACACCGGCTCGGTGGCGATTCACTAAAACGAAAATATGTTTGCAATTTATTTTTCCGGGTTACCACCTCCCTCCCAACGAAAAAAAAACAAAGCACTTGGAGCGCTGGAGTTGTGCCCGCGATGCCTCCCCACCTTGGTCCTTCTGGACGCCTGTTAAAAGTTCTGGCGCCCGGTGCGCTCCGTTCGCTCATAAATCGCACGGCATGCTTTCAACAAACTACTCCGTTCGGCCATTCTGTTAATAGGCCCCACACAAAACCACTACTCCTCTCTTTCTCGCGCGCGCGCTCACAACACGGTGTGTCGTAATGTTCCTGGAAGCCGATAAGGATAACACGCCTTCGAGGTGCTCCCGCTCGTTGCCATTGCTTCTCGGTGAGCCTTTTTGTGTTTTTCCTCCAAAAATGCTGCGAGAGAAAGGCCTCACCCAATGGGGGAAGCGGGAAGAAAATTATCTGGCACAAAGCGGCCAGAATGGAGCGGATGATAAATTTCCGCCGTTCAAGCAGCGTATTCGGAAATGCTTCGTTCCACCGAAAAGAGAGCATTAACATAACAATCGGATCGCATCCGCACAATTCAAGGACACTGTGCCATGAGATAGAGATAGAAGGAGCATAGGAATTGCAGGATTTATCACGATTGTTTGTAAGTATGATTGAGGTGTTATTATGTTTTGCCTCGAGCAAACCGGTCCTCTCTGGTCCCAAGAAGTGTCTTCGATTCCGAATTCCAGCAACCATCAGCAGCATCCCCCAGGGTTCCGGCTCTCGATTGATCTACCATTCGAAAGGAAGGACCTACTTGGAGCTCGGTTGTGCTTGTGGCAAAGAGAGGGGAAGTAATTTCAATAACTCGATCCACGCACCACACATTCACAGCAGCATTCCTGCCTTGTGCTGTGCTGGAGCCACGATTTGCCACGAAAGGATGCAATGCATGAGGTTGAATTAATTTTCACTTCAGCACGTTCGCCTTGTAGGTGGCTGGACTGGCAAATAATAATAATAATAATAAAAAGGAAGGAAAGAAAGAAAGAATCCGAAGGATATGAAATCCAGATGCCGGATGGATTTTTGGTTCGGTGCCGCTTCTCGCAAGAAGTGGCTCGCAGGGGGTGGACCGAGACGATTTCGGTTTCCTTATCTATTGCTGGGAATTTTATTTTTCTTTCTCGTCCCCCCACCCCTTTTTCCATCGTGAACCACTTGCGTGCGTGTGTCGCCTCACCTCAGGCCAAACCAGGGCACCAAGTGTTGGTGGTGGAGGATGATGTTTTATTCATGCTCATCACATACACGCCACTCAGCTGAAGAAGATTGATAGGAATTGATTGGATTATGAGAGACGAAAATACACGTGGCCACCACCACAGCGGTACTCTACCGGCTGTATCTGTTTCGCTTTTGGGTCGAAAACTTGCTGAGACTTGGATTAGTGGATGTCCTTGAAGAGCATTCGAAGCAGAGCTCAGCATTGATCAGATCCAGATATTCCGGATGCTGATGGTGATGAATGTGTGGTCTAGTTGGTTTTACTGACACATGTTTTGGCGAGGGTGGGAGGAGTATTGGAAATCAATTAAAACTGAAGACTGATTAGGCATAAAAAAAGATAGAAAGTGATCGACAGAGGAATGTTCTGGTACCGAAAACTCTAAACCAATTCAAATCAATCCCAATCGTTCACTAGCACAGTTGTTGTTGATTTCGGTTTTTATTGGAAATCAACTGCGGCACAAACAGTAAATAACGTGTCCCCGTCGCACGATTTCACAACTCGTTCAATCATCATCCATCCAAAATTGGGGTCGCACGTGTGTGTCCCCGTCGTCGAGGAACGAGGAAAAGCGAAAATCAAATCCCAAACCCAGTCACTGTGGCTTTCCAATTTTTATCCATTTTCCAATATTTGCCCAAGCACTCACACACGTAGAGCTCGCTTTTGCTCCACTGGTAGGGGATAGCCTTCGCTTCTTTTGCACGCTTGACACTATCGTGTTCGAAAATTGGCCTCGCAGAATTTATGAACCGCAGTGAGTGATGGTGGTACAGAAAAACGAGGAATGTGACGGAAAGAAGATTATCACCACCGCGCGGTGTGTGTTGCGAAATTGAAGCAGGAAATAGCATTTGCAACATGCATGCCACCGCACGTCAAACGAACGAAGCTAAAGCGCGCTCGAAAGCTCGAGGCGTTGGCAAACCATCATCAAACGTAAGCTGATTGATTCTGGCGATGGGGGTTGGGAGGAGGTGTGCTGGCACACATAATCTTCTTTTGCGTGGAAATTCGAGAATGTTTTCCCAGGCAATTGGACGCCCGTACGAGTTGCATTCGAAGGTTCGGCTTGGATAGAAATCAATCAAGAGCTCGGTGTTGCTTCGATACGTTTTACGTTGAAACAGAATAGTGGTAAACGCTCGTTCGATCACATAGGCACTGAGAGCAGAGTGCAGGATGAAGAAAAAATACTAAAAACCATTAAGAACGCAAAAAAACTAAAACGTACCTGGCGCCTCCATCAGCCTTCAATGCGGAACTTGGGTTAATTTTTTGTCATTTTTAAATGGTAAATTGAATAAAACTGATCCAGACGTTATGTTAGTTAT
>NC_064878.1:457500-460000 GCF_943734665.1 Anopheles aquasalis | reverse complement strand
TCCAACCAGCCGGTGCTGACCGCGACGCCCCAGGCGGAAGGATACCGGGGACCAACTTTGCTGGGCTAATCTATTTGACTTCCGCTTCGGTTGTGCCAACCGAACGAGCTGTAACTAGGATCGAGGAGGAGGAAGAGTGACTGCCTTGAGAGAACATTGGTATTGGAAGTGCGCCAGAATATGGCTCATGGGGGGGCCATAGTGCAGCGATCCATCTGTCGATGATATTAGATTAACCTTCAATCTCGACACGGCCAGACAGGCAGTCGGCTTCCGGCCTCCGGGGCCTTTCGCAACCGGATGGAGTGTTTTCCATCCTCCAGCACCCCGAGCTCGAAGCATCCTTTTAATTCCATCAACGCGGCCAGTAAAGCCAGGCAAAAACCAAATCCAAGGACACACACAAACACCCTAGGATTCACCTTCGAACGATAAGAGGATAGAGGATTCAGCCTCGAGGTTGAATCGATTGAGCTAGCTAGCCAGCCAGACCAGAACACCAAGTGCAGTGCAGCAGTACAGAAGGGAGGATGGCTGGCAGGTTGGTTGGTTGGTTGGCAGATACAAAGTCCAAACAAGATAAACATTTCGTGAAACCAATTACTTCTGTTCTTGGCTGGGGCTTCGGTTGGCCCCGGTTCGCCCTGCGGTTCGTTAGGTTTAACTTGAAAATTAAATAAAACCCAACTTGCGCTGTGCGCTGAAAGCGTTATGCCTCTCGCTCCAAAAGTCTGATGTTCGATCCTGCCAGTGACCTCCAAGGGGAGCAGGAAGCCACGGGTACGCGCTCACCTAGAGAGCTAGTGAGAGGTCGGCCAAAGTTAATTAACGATCTAATTGAAAAAGATTCCTCGTGCGGGAGTTGGGGTGAAGCAGGAAGAGCCGGACTAACCGTTCTTTGGAGTAAACTTCTTCTCGGACTTGAACCACTCTTGGAGTCTTACTCACTCTCTCTCTCTCTCTCTCTCTCTCTCTCTCTCTCTGCTCTCTGCTCTCTCTCTCAAGGGAACTGGTGCATTACATTACCCGAGTACCAAAAATAAATCCAGCTTCATACAGACAGCTAGCTGACCAAAACTTACTTGACGAGATACATCCTCGACGTGACATGTCGGATTGTCAGGGCACCTCGCACCTCGCTACCACCGTATGTCGAGAAAAGTTTGGCCGTCATTAAAATAAATTAAATTTTCTCTCCAAACCAACGACCGACGAGGAGAAGCCTCCAGAACCTTTAATAGATCCTTCAAACAGGACCTTCGGAGGGCCAGCGGTTAACTCTTCTCCCCACCAATACGTTGTCGGCGTATCGGCTGTAATAAATAGTCAAACTTTCTCTCTCTCTGTTGGAGGCTCGAAGCATGAGTCAGCAAACCCTGGGCCACCCTCGAACCACCCTGGTGATTGAGCAAATGGCCACGTCAACTGGTCTCCGGATCGATGCCGTCGATTGGCGATGTCCGATGCCAACCGGTCAAAAGGTCGCATCACATCTACGCTTCTGACTCTCTCTCTCTCTCCGTGGCTCTCGTCCATCTTTATGGGCGGCTGTTTACTCCCTGGGGACCAGTCAAGCCTCCGGGAGCGAGTTCTCGGATGGCCGGGACCACTATCACACCTCGCATCGTTTGTCCGCAGCAGTCCCCTCGAGATGACCAGCGGCCGCACGAGACAACGGAATGGAAAGGAGACGAGAAGCAATGAAAAACCACAGGGAGCTGATAAGCCAGAACTCGTTTCGGGCCCATGATGGGGAAGGAAAAGTAAGATATTAATGAAAAATGATACCCTCATAATTCAGAAGTTTTCTAATGAAAAGCGGCATCAGCAAGCGAGCGACCGAGCGAAGCAGCATGGGACACAATGGCCGGATGGCCGGTTGGCCGGTTGGCCGGTTTGGACCGCCGGTTGATTGTGACATTTCGGAAATGGCCCTGGATGGCGGTTGCTGTGTCCCACAGAGGAAAGCTAACGGACTCGGACCTCGGTGGCTTCTTCATCGGAAGGACGGTGATGTATATTCAAGATGCAGAAAGGATGCCGGTTCTGCAAAGGCCGGAGATCCGATGCCACAGATGGGCTACACCGTGATAGCACGAGGGATGAAAGAACTTTCTATTCAAAGAGCAATTGAAGGGCTGCTCTACATGAAAGAGAGTTTCGTAACGATGAATACGACTTATCTCTATAAAAGAGTTTCTCAAGTTTGATAGAACATTAGTACAACTGGCAGCTATACTGAAAGCTATTGCTGGTTGTAGTAAAATGTGTTTTAAACCCGGTTTTTGAAAAAAAAAACAAACTGTCACCACATGAAAACGGATTGTTAATTCCTTTTCATTTCCCCGGTGGTATCAGCCACCAGACTCGGGATGCTGCTTCACTAAGTAACGAGAAAAAATGGACGAAAGAAGCAGCAGAAGGCGAATCCTTTCGCACCAATCGACTTCAAATTTATGCCTACAGGAAATTGGTTTTTCCCTAGTCACTGCCAGTATCA
>NC_064878.1:440000-452500 GCF_943734665.1 Anopheles aquasalis | reverse complement strand
CGGTGTAAAAATGACTCGGTTCACCTTCTCTCTTGAGGCTGGTTGGAACAAAGAGGATTGCTCTCGGTGCGGTCCTGTCATTCATCAGGACTCCAGCTGGCCACAGTCCTCCTGGAAAAGTATAAAAAAACGATCCGATACATTCGTTATGGATTGCACCAACCTGACGTTCCACGCGTCTCCATGGTCACGACCGGAATCCAGGCTCTTCTCTGGCTGCATGCTTCTGCTGGATAAGGAGATAAGAATTAAATATTGAAACATGCAAATATCCGCCCCGAAAGCAAGCCAAAACTATCCTTTTCCTGCCTTTTTTTTGTGAATTCCTACACTCCATGTCGAGCATACGAGGTGCAAGCGTTAACGGAAGGGGAGCACTGAGCACTTTTTCCAATTAAAAATCAACCCCTTCTCCAGCCCACTCGCCAAGATTAGAACGCCAACGAGGATGTGTTGGGGTGAATGGGGTTGAGAGGATGAGCTTTTTCTAATTTCGAGATTGTTGAACATTCCCAACTAATTGTCAAAACTGGTGTTAGCAACGGTCTCCGAACCAGAACTCAGAATGGAGGGGTTTACTCGCACGGAGGGGTTATCATCCACCCTACGCCACTTCAGGGGGGTGGTATTTTTAAATCGATAAAATTTACATATGCTCATCCCTTCCTTCGGGGTGGATGGGGTTGGTAAGAAAGAATTTGGCAAAAAAGGACGCCAACCCACCGTGTATGGTTCGGCTGCGATAACGTGCCGCGCATCCTTACCTTAAATGGGATATTAATTCGAAGGCTAAACGGAAAGCGGAGTAGCAGGGAAAGTAAATTGAACCCTTTACGGGGAAGGGGGTATCCTCTGTCGCTGCTTGCTAACGTGTTAATTTTGTATCCATTTGGAGAACGGCGTAACGAGGCACCGAGGGCACTACCGTTAAAGGGCCTGTTTTTACAAATTCATATTAACCTCCGAGCAGCAGCAGCAGCGTGTCTCGGCATGTTTTCTGCGCCATTTCCCATTCATTGCCTCGTTGTTGGCTTGTTGGCATGCTCATGGGACCGGCCGGGGGTGGATGGTTAAAATGTAATCATTGCCGTCGTCGTCGCTCCAGCTCGGGAATTGATCCATCACAAACGCGATGCCCTCGATGTTCGAAACCCTTTTCGTTGGCATGGAGTACAATGTTCAACCTGTGTGATGTGCCATGTGGGTGGTTTTATGGAGGGGATGAGCACAAATCATAAACTGTTCGACCACCACATCCCCCAACAACAACAACAGACTGTAAAACGGTAAACGTAGAACCGTCCCTGCGAGAAGCTCTATTCATCTTCCGGAGGTGCTAAGTACAATCTCTCTTCACATGCGCTGCAATACGCTTTTTAAACCGTGGCCCCTCAACCACCCTCCTCCCTTTGGACATCTTTTACAAATCATCAAAAGCACGGAACGCGTACACTCCACGGATCCGGAGCGCTCGGAGAGGCATGACGCACCCGCATAAGTACTGCCGCATCCACATCGTTTTTCTTAACCTCGCCCTCAACGCCCAGCATGTGCATGATGAGTGAGCACGTGTTTGTGTGGCCTGGAGGGCCCTTGGCCAAGGCAGTCAATCCGTTCTTGCTGCACCCGGGAAAGGACGGTGGTGAGGGAGAGCGCAAAAGATTGTCGAGATTGTTGGAGCATAAAAACTTTATGCTGCTCGTATAAAGCCATGCAAGCGAGCGAAATGGATCATTTTCTTTTCTCTACCCCCCCTGGGGAAGCAGGAAGAGTTTTTTTTTTCTACCGAACTCTCCTTCCCCTTTCGGAAGCAGTTGGACCATATAAAGAAAGCAAAATTTCTGATAAGTCCATTCCGCTCTGGAGTGAATCCTCCGTCTTTTTTCGGGGGCGAAGCGCGTTTTATGGTAGTTTTTGGCTCGGCGAACACCGGGAGCTGGAGTTGACTTCATAAAGTTCCGGCAAAACGGCCCATCATCCACGAGGAATCGACCAACAAAAAGCGGTCCCCGGACTAGTGGTGGTGAATAGTACTTGCTGTTGGTCTGGGCCACGGGGAAATGGGTAATGATTTTTACTTGCACTTGGCCACGGATGCTCTTGATTCAGATCATTAACAATGAAATCTGGTCTGGAAAGGCCTCCAGGAAAGTCGACTATTATGTTGACAGAAAGCACCATAAAAAAAACGTTCCAGAACAGAATAGATAACGGGTACACGGTGTACGAGTCCTGGAATCCTTTTTCAGGAACTAAAACTCTGCCGCTTTTGAGAGCGAATGTTGTGTCCATTTCCTTTCTTTATATAATTTCGCATTCAACTACCTTCAAAGTGAATGACCCAGAGGAGAGAAAGCTACGCCTCAGGTCAGGAACTGTGTGACCGATAATGACCAGCAGGATCCCTACTGTGACGCGCTATCTAATCCTCCATAATTTTGCCTTTTCCTCCCATTTTTCCCTCCCACATCCACCGGCGGAAGTATGTAGAGTGAAGATAAACTCATCCCGGTGCCCGGGACGAACGGAAACGCAAATCCTGCGCCAACTGTCAACCAGGATCAACCAGCACCACGTGTGCTCCTGGGCTCCTGCAACACCGATTCAGTGTCATCACTGTTTGACTTAGAGGTCCTGATGTCCTTTCTCTCTCTCTCTCTCTCATTCTCTCTGTCTCCAGCGTTAGATGATCCTTTGGCAGGCACAGGCAGGATTAACCACCTTTCTACCGAGGCACAACACACGCATCGTACGCTCTCGTATGTCAACCTGCAGCCAGTGAATGCGAAAACCTCGCTGTATCGCTGACACTGACCTGGACTGAGGACAGAGGACCGAGCTCAACGCTGGCTCGGTCGGTTGGAGGCGCGCTATCGCGCTTACACAGTTGGATACTTCCTGATGTAAATGTAAATCAGCCACCATTACCCGTTTACGAGCGTTTAAGATTTTATGGCTCGGGAAATTTATGTCCTTTCACCTTCACCCTCTCGATTTCCCGGGCTTTTTCCCTCCCCCTTTGGCATGTATGAGGGAATGGTTCGGGGGACCATTTCTCTCTCTCTCTCTCTGTTCGTTTCGCTTGATCGCTGAGCAGAGCAGAATTCAAGCTCTTGGTCTCGGTTGTCCGTTCGGTCCTTTCTCTTTTGGCACTCATTCCCGCGTCACGCCCCACGCTCCCCCGGAGGGGTGCACCGCGCAACGCTTGCAATGGATTTTCATTTCCGGGTTGACCCTTTCCGTTTTGTGGCTTCCGGTGGGGCGGTGGTGGTGAAAAGGGAGAAAAAAAGGGGACAAAAGGCCGAATAAAAATCGCACACGCTTACGCATTTGAATGTAATTGAGATTTGTGCGCTTCCGGTACGGTACGGGTGCCCTGGAAGACCTTTCAGTTCCTCCATCGAGAGAGAGAGGGAGAGACAGAGCAAGTGTTGGCAACAGGCAGCGACACTATAAGCGAACTATATGGACGAGACCGGATTATGTGGAGGGTTTTACGCAGCAGCAGCTCAATCAATATCCTAGCGAGAGCCGCCGGAGAGGCAGAGAGATATAGACTTCCAGGAATTGTGCAGGACTTTGGTGGGCGAGGTCGTTACGCTTTCGGTGCCCGAGAAATTAGCATAGTCGCGTTCGATGATGGCCTGAAATGGGGCTTTGGAAGGACTGTCGCTGGGATCTAGAGGGTGATTTATACAGAAAAAGGCATTTAATGAACTAATACGACTTCAAAATGTATTTTTAATACCTTTAACGACAGCTTTAGGGTGGCCTTAACAGTTCCGACTGAGATTTTGGACACGAAGTGGACTATAAATAGAGTGCCCGGAGCCGATAAGCCGATCCTGGAGGGACGATATTTCCTGCCACTTCGGTCACATTATCACATTCGACTAATTTCTCAAGTGCCGGATGTCTCCTAGGGTCCCGTACTGCGTATCGATCAGGTCGTTCGCTCGCTCGCTGGCGTTTATCAATATTTGCTAACCTCTCAGCGGTGCCATAAAAAATTATCCCATTATCACACACACAAAAAACGCGAGCCACGCCACGAGGACGATTACGCGTCGCTGTCATCGTCTTCGTCGAGGAAGAGAAACCACTTCAGAGGATGGCACTCCAGGCTGCGTCGAAGGCGGAATCGTCACTCCATCATCTCCATCCATCTGTTGACTTGCACTCACAGTTCCGTGGCAGCTCTATCCGGGCACTATCAGCACATCACGAGGGGCTTTTTCGCGGTTCACTGGTGCGACTCTCGTCTCTCGGTGGCTTTCACTTTTAATTAAGTTAATGGTACTAATGAAATTAAATTTAATTAATCGTCCATTTGCCCTGATGCCTGGTGCGCGCACGCAGGCCAGTGATGCACTTTACCATCCCTGACTCAGGGTGACAGGATGTGGCAGGATGTGAGGTGACCTTGTCATCGAAGACACTCAGCCAGGGTGCCAGTGCCGGAGTCAGTAGCGTGGTTGTGCGATTATGTGTGTGGCAGTGAACCAGAACACTATTCGCTGCCCGATCGATTCCGGATTCGGAGATAAATTATGTCTTTTCTTTCATTTCCCTCCCCTAGGACGTTCCAGTTCGCTTTCTTTTCACCCCGGGGCTCTGGCTTCGGTGACATTACGCTGGATTGCAATAAAATCAATCAAATGCTGAAACACATTCTCCAGCCACCGCACCAAGCGTCTTCGTAATGATTTTGGCCCTGGCACTCGCTGCGGGGTGCGGTGCTACAGGGCCAAGTGACAAACTTCTTCCAAGGATCTCCCTCTTATAAGGGGGAAGCTTGAGTCGCAGAAGAGAATGAGATCGATTCTTTCCTCGGGGCGTCTCGCGGCGCCTCGAGACGAATTGGGAGTGGATTGATTGAAGCAAAATCCATTCACCGACTGTGGTGGTGTCGGCCATCAGGACTCCCCCCCCCCCCCCCCTCTCTCTCTCTCTCTCTCTCTCTCTCTCTCTCTCTCTCTCTCTCTCTCTCTCTCTCTCTCTCTCTCTCTTTCTCTCTCAAAGACGCAAAGTAATCGATTGCCCCAAACTAATCTTCGGGATGGATGGAAGCAGTTTGAGTTTGCGACGGGATGATGGGAACCGCAGGCAGAGATCGATGATCGGGTTTAATTAACTGCGTGGTTCCGGCTCTCGGCTCCATGATTCGTTGTGTCATTTCACGATAATGATATTCTCACCCCTTCCAGCACACCACGGGCAGAAGTTGAAGGGCGATGAGTCACTTCCAGGACCAGGTCTTCCCTTTAGCTGAAGCTTTTATTAAATCATCTTTGCACCACATCCTGGTGAAATCACTTTCGTTCTAAAAGTTACAAAACAAAGACTAATGGATCGCTAAAGGTACATCCCCGAAACCTCAAAAGCCACCAGCAGAAGCGACGGAAGGAAAATTCGCCGAAACCTCATGCGCGTTCTGCTCAAATTTCTCTGGAACGGAACTCGTGCCATTTGTTTGCTGAACCGGAACCACCGTCGTGCAGGCGAGAAAGTGAGAGTGATTAATACTATCCAGTTTTGCAAGCAATCACCCAAATTACCTTCGAGGCGTTCCACGAAATTCGGAATCATTTTTCCGGCCCTTGGATTTCCTTTGCCGGCTCTCCAGCGAGCGTGCGAGGCGTAGGCCATTGAGAATGCCGGCTCGATCGATTTTCCTTCTGCATTCTGCTAACGATGGTCAGTTATGCGAGGGGAGGATTGGAAGTTCCAGTTCCAGAGAGAAAGAGCTTCCACTACGAATACCAATGGGGAAGCTGAGAGCTGGTCGAGAATGTCCCTGCGAGTCCCTGCGTTATAGCGAAAAACGCAGGAAAATCTGGTCGTTTTCCGACCGTTCGCCTGGTCGTCGAGAAGTTCAAAGAGCGAGTGGGGCAATTTTGTGGAAGGATACGCGGAGAATCCCTGAAACGATGAGACCTCCCGTAGCAGGACGGAAAATGGACATAAATATCAACTGTCCATTTCTAGTCCTCCGTGTCAGTTGTCGATGTCCCGAAAAAAGCATCGACGACGACAACAACGACGATGATGATGATGATCCCTGCTCCGAGAGATACAAGGGTGAAGGTTATTGCGCAGCAACGAACATGCAGCAGCCGGAATTGTACACCGAACCCAAGTTCTCGACGGTGGCCGACCCCTGCCGTGGCTTCAGAATGGTAGCGCCTGCCCTTACGCTTCGTTTGCAACCCTTCGCCAACCCGGAGCACGGGGGAGGGATGCAAATGGTGCCACTGGGTAAAATGCTGGGTGCGTTCGCACTCCCTTCAGCTCTGGGCAGCAGGACTTGAAGCAGCGCTGGTTACTCAGAAATGAAATTGCGTATTATCTTTGGTCAGAACCAGGGCCATGCCGTACACACAAATTGGAGAGAAAGAGAGCGAAAGTGTACTGAAGGTACCTTATAAGCACCAGGATGCTTTCCTGGAACGAACTTCGATTGGAAAACTCTTCGGTATCCGGTACCTGATGCGCCGGTAAAGGAAAATATTTTCCTGCATCACGGCTCATCGGCTTCTACTATCGTGCTTAATTGATGATGAACAACAATCCCTACCGGAGCAGCACCGCAGTTTTGGAGTTTCCATTTCGGGGAAATTAAATACCAAAGATTCCAATGCTGCTCCTGCTGGTGCTGCAGGAAACGGCTGTCGTAGCAGCCAGCTTATCGAACGTTCCCCGGTTCGAAGCCCTTGTCAGCATCCTTCTCTGAAGTGGTGTACAATGTTGCAACGAGAAATGCATCGTACGGTGGGTTTGGCGCTCCATCGACCACCCCATCGGATCGAAAACATGGAACACAGACATATTTGGACAATGTTGCGTTGCGTTTCGGGATGGTTTTGGTGTTTTTTTTTTCACGCACAACGCAAAATGGTTAAAATGGAGTGTTCGGAGCGTTTACACCAAGCGTTCAGGCCACAACGAAACAACACGAAGAACAACGACGCAATTGATTCCCACTATCTCTCCCAAGGGGTGGAGAGGGAGGACACCCGAAATGTTAACAGGAGCTGGAAGCGAGGGGTTGGACATGAACCACGTACACAGCAACGACTCGGTGCGCTTGAACGCACACACTGGCGGGCTGATCCGAAGGTGTGGGGAGGTTTATCGAGCAACAGGATCGAAAGGTATAAAGGCCCCGGTGTCCTGTGCCTAGGGTGAGGTGGCTAGGGTGAGTCTTTCAGGCCAGAACGACGCCAACCAGAGCCATCATCATCCCTCAACCCCGACACAACCCGGGGGATCAGAGGACAAAGGACCAAATCCGTCCGTCCGCACGCACATGCGTCCGTAGAAACCAGCTGGGGGTAACCAGCCTACTATGTAGAACGGAAAATCGAGAGAAAGAGAAAGAGAGAGAGGGAGTGCACTGGCACTGGCACTCCTTACTTTGACAAGCGGATAAAGAAGAGAGATGAAGCGAAGAAAGACGAAGAAGAAGCGAAATGCGAAGGATGACGTGTAATCAAATCGCATCAAAAATTTCATAATAATAAAAATAAAACGCAATACACCGTAATAATGGAGTGCTTCTTACTCTCTCTCTCTCTTACGCTGGGGCATGGCCCTCTTTTTCTTCTACTGCTTCCTGGGGACCACCGTTGTCTTGACATTCCAGGTTCCGGGAGCTCAGCAGGAGCGATGGAGCAAGGAGACGAGCAAATCGGGCAGCAATCGAGTACAGACAAGCTTCAGAGTAACGTAACTGCGTCATCGAGCATTACCGTTCGGTGCGCGGTGGTGGTGTCAGGCTCTCCGACGGAGATTCAGGGGACAAAGAAGCAACCACGAGGGTTGAGGATTTAAATTTCCACCCAGAAAGTCTGCTTTTTATGCGCTCGATGCAAAGTGCCGGGGTAGCTTTAGTGGCAATGTGACACTTCTACATCGACCTGGGTGTGTGTCTGTGTGGTGCATAAGGATCTTGAAGGGGTGAATGGGCTGTAAGAGGCAGATGAGATTCACTTTCGCTTCCGGAAGTAACGTAAGGCGTAACCAATTGAATGGAAGAAGTACGATAAGACACAGTGTTTGCTGAACAAAATGGATAACATACTGTCCTCTGGTAACATAGAGACGTCCTAGGGGTGCTATGCTATGGTTTACATGAGAATTTTGTGTAAGAATCCTCTTTATTAATTTAAGAGTTTTTTTTACTTGTTCATATTAAAGTTGTTTACTCACCAAATGTCAATCCCAATGGCTGCTAGATGTGTTAATGAAATGATCGCTGCCTGCTTCGATTCAAGAGATTCTTCCCTAAAAAGAGAAACATAATGAAAGTCAATGGAGGATGTCATTCCATCTTTTATGAAATCCCCTTTGGGGTCACCGTATGACCGTTGACCCAATAAACGCCAGCAAACGACGAATCTCAAGTAATGCAAATTCCAATGCGAATTGCATAATTTAATCCGCGAATCTTCGCCAACTGGAACGTGTGCAAAGGAGCTCGCCGCGGGCCTATATCTGCTACAGTACCCCTCGCGCGTTGCTAGTCATCGCTAATCACATCCAGCATATAGCTATTATTATTACCTGCCCCACCACCATCATAAACCCTACTCGACAATCATCGTAAAGCGATTCAACAAGCAAGCGCACACGCTCGCACATGTTTCCGCTGTTTGCTTCCTGCATGCTAGAGCCAAAAACCGAAAATACTAACCTCTCCACCCCAAAGCAAAACAAGCCTAGCAAAAAAAAAATGAAATACATCCCCTCAATCTCACCCTGTCCCGATAACAGACAATGGTCTTCATGAATAATCTGCATGCTATTTATGCTCGACTGCCGGAGCGATAAACGACCGCCGAGTGACTGCGCAGCAACTGACGAAAACTGAATGAACGACGCCACCACCACCCATTTTTGCAATATTTAAATCCATCAAACGTTTCGCGAGGGAATTAATAAAAAAAAAACGAATGACACCGGAAAGGTGAACCGGCAGTGAGGGCAAGGCAAGCATTCCCAAGACACATGCACACGTGAGGCCATGAGGAAAGAGCGAAAATTTGTAAACAATCTGCTTGCGCGGCCTTATCGGCGTGACACTTGAGACCGATTCTGATGAGGGAGCCCCTTAAGCGGCACGCCGGAGCACGCTTACGAGGCTTACGCTGACGATGGGATGGACATTATCAGCTCCACCGACCGAAAGCGGTCTGGCATGCCTCCGGTTCCGCCGGTTGATTGCTGTTGTTGTTGACGCTGAGCACGCTGTTTGTGCGGCTCGATTTGGTCGCTTATCAGCCGCCAGTAAAGCCCTCTGTCACACAATGTTCTGATTCAAGGACACGTTGTTGCGACCACTTTTCGGCACAAAAAACGTACCTCGAAATGCCAGCGAGGTAGCGCAACGCTAGTTGTGGAGGGTCAGACCATTTTGTTCAGGGTCAGTAGTGAGCTGCAAAACTGGTTACTGGATGAGCCCTAACCTCGGTGGCCACTGGTCTTGTTATCAAGGTTCTTCTCTGTCAAGCGTGCTGTTTCTGCCAGCCATCGAACAGAACCAAAAAAGACACCTCGACTTAAAGGAGAATGGAAATTGCGTTCTATTTAATATACCATCCAGGGAACCATCTCGTACCGCGTACACGAGTAATACGAAGCTTCGTCGTTTCGATTCGATGTTTTATTTGATTTCTAGATCCGCGCCTCAAGTAGCAAGGGGTCGATAAGAGAGAAATTGTGAGGTTTCAAATGTCGGACCTCTGACTCCACGTCTCGTGTTTGCTGCCAGCAAATCAGCTTCGAGGCTGCTAGGCGACGAAGGTGGACCACGGTGAAAGATAGAAATCTTAGGCGAGCCAATTTAGAGCCACGACGACACGCTGCAGAAGGAGGGCAGAAGGACAGGGAAAAGGAGAGGCAAGGAGGAACGAACGGGATCATTACGATGTTGCACGTTCGCCTGACGACCGCGAGAGGTCTTCGCGAGCATCCAATTTCAGGCTCCTCAGCTTCTTATGCGTCCGAGAGATCGAGCGAATGCGATCGGGCGCTCGAGAAGATTCCTCCTTGAAAAAGGGCCCCAGTAGACACGCGCAGAACCAAAGGGCCTCGCTACAAACCCGTACACACACCGAAATACACGCACGCCACTCTGGTTTCCTTGGGCTTTCTGCTGCTGACCCGATAATCCTGGGGTCTGGGCCCTGTCAGGCCTGGTTGGTTGGCCGGTTGGCAGGTATTCAACGAATAATAAAAAGTCGTAAACGTGATCGAGGTATAACATAAATTAAGGCACACAAACACACAGCCTCAGACCACAGCACATGGTCACAGGAGCGGCATTAATGGAGGCGATTCCCTGACGATCCCTTTCAGACCTTGGCACCAGCAACAGCAGCAGCAGCAGCAGCAGCAGGGTTTGATCGTCCAGTGGAGGACTCTGGTGAGATGATACACCTCACGACGATGCAACATCATCAGAGCACCAGCAGCAGCACAACATGGTAGTAACAACAACATAAAGCAAAGTACGACAATAACATACGTGCCGAGTGCGCGCTGAGTGCGCGGACTGATCTTGCTAGCCATCTCGCAGGAGGCCACAAGCCAGACAGAGAGACAGAGAGACACGGAGAGATAGAGAGGGAATACGATAAACAGAAGCCAACATTAAAACCCGGTCTAACCATTACACACAGCGGCAGCAACCATCATCGGTCAACCATCATCATCATCGGACCACATCTAGTAGCCAGCGCGCTGGTTGAGCTTCGCTGAAAACCAGAAACGAAACGATCCAGCCAGAATGATGGTGAGGAAAAAAAGTCGAAAACTAATTTCAAAACATAAATCAGCTGATTTAATTGTACCTCCCACTCCCTCACCACCCTCTCTATCGCGTCCGAAAAAAAACTGATGCCTCGACGGTGGACTGGCTTTATGCTACTTCCATCCATCCATCCATCCATCCATGCCGCTATATGTATGTTGCTGAACTATGCTGCTGCTGCTGCTGCTGCTGGCATTCACGCTGCTACGCCACCGCTGGTTCGTGCTGATCACCCTTCCCTCCCTTCGCTTGGTCAGGGGTTGATTTCCAACAAATAGCCGATCGCACGTGATCGGACGTGGTGATCGTGATGATGCTGCTGCTGCTACTGCTCTCCCCATGCTCCATCTTTTTGCTCCATCATGGTACACCGTTAAAAGGGGTGAGAGGGAGGAGAGTGTGGGTAGGAGAAAGGGGGTGGACCGTATCGAGGCCCTTGCTTTGCTACCTCACATTTCGTGCCCGTGCGCCCTTGCAGAGATGCTGCCATTGCTGCTGGTAGCATTAGCTTTGCTCGAGATATTTGTCTTCTCATCTTACGAGCTTGAACTGGAGCCTTTCTCCTGCCACAACCTGGGGTGATCTACTCCACACGGGGTCCCATCATGTGTATGTGCTGGTGCTCGCGTGGTGGGGCGGAGACACGAAGAAGTGTTTTAGTTCGTGTCGTTCCAGCAGCAACAACAGCAACAGAAGCAAAAAGTTCAATCTCGCGGAAATGACTCTCGCTCCAATTGGGGCTGGCATGGCCACATTAGGAAGGAGAGGGAGGGTGGGGAGTTGGTGGCCCAAGCGGATGCCACAACCACCCCTCGACCGCCACGGGGGCAACTTTTAACAAGTTTTTGAGCGCGAACGAAACGAACGAACGAAACGGGCGCGTGCACCGGTAGTGGCCACTCTGACTTTTATTAGCATGTCTTCGAGTGAGCATATGTTTCCTGCCCATCCCCTCCCTCCCCGCGCAATAGGTCCAAGGGCTCTGAGCTCGGTCGCCAAACTAAGCCATCGCCGATCTCCGCTCACCGGGAGGTTTGGGTCAACATTGTACGAACGATACCCGGGGGGCCCGGGTATGAGTTTTCCAACGATTTTTTGCTGCTCCCTTGAGAGGCAGAGGAGAAGGTGAAATAGCAAACTTTCGTGATGTTCGCTGGCACGCTGGTTTCGGAGTAAGTTTTAATTGCAGCCAGCTATCATCGACTCGTGGACGTGGCTGGAAGGACCTTGTATGGGATTGAGCAGAGTAGCAGAGCTGGTAGCCGACAGGCGATGGAAGCATAAAATCTGGCTCAGCGTTCTCGGTGAAAATGTCTCTTTTAATTAAAAAAGGAGGGCGGCAGGTTTGGGTAGTTGGTGTTTTCAATTGTTGCAGCTCGATGCGAATGACCGACGATGAACCAAACCGAAGTACAACGCGTACGAAGCTGCCAGGATGTTGGCTTCATATGTTCCATCAAATTCGTTTCCGGTTTCCTTTTCTTTTGAGCTTCACCTTTCCATGTTTGTCGAGTTCTAACAGAGATCAACGTTCAGCTGACTCGTAGCTGGCTTGGATTTACCTCATCTACCAAGTCTATATTAGTTTGCTAACCAAACGCCTCACACATACTAGAGTGTAGTGCAGCGTAGGGTTTCTGGCGGAATTCTATTTGAGTTGCTGGATCTAATTTTCTTTTCCTTCCTC
>NC_064878.1:422500-435000 GCF_943734665.1 Anopheles aquasalis | reverse complement strand
TTTAGTCGCTGCGGTCGCTCCATGGATGTCCTTCGGTCGGCGACTGACAATGCGCCATTCAAAGCAGCTCGTCGAAATTAATATCCAAAAGCGGCATGTCGCTGCGTGAAGCGAATTCAGGACATGACCGGCAGTACACACGCATACATTTAGCCCTGCAATCAATTATTAAAGGTCAGACACGAGGGCTCGACACACGGTACAGGTTCAGGGGAACTGAGAAGGTCGAGCTCTTCGCGAAATGAATGATCCGTTTTTTTGGGCGAAGGATATATTCATCTCGTTAACCAGCTGACACTAGAAAGGATGGACGGATGGGTATTCCTGGTGTGTGAGGATGAGCAATTTGAAGAATTTCATCTGTCAAGCCATGTAGTACATCTGCGGCTGCTACCGTTGGATCACTGCGGCTGCCACCGTTGGATTCACCACGAAGGAAAATTGTCGAACAGAAAGTGAAATGAATACATAATTTACTACTAGTCTAAATTCTTCTTGATTTTCAGCGATTCTTCGTTTTGGAAGGCAGGAAAATAGGTGGCGGAAACAAACTTTCTTAATCCTGTCGCGAATACAGCCCAGGGTGGAGTTTACGGAAGTTGAAACTTGCAGGAAGGTGAGCTTAATGAGCTTCTCACTCGCTGAGCGGTGCCACTGCACCAGCGGACATAAATCATGCGTTCACTTCGTGCACATATCGTGCCAACCGTGGGTGGTTGGTTCTCCAGTTGCTCTCATCCAGACACATTAGTCCATTCACACCACCATCATCATCATCATCATCATCATCATCATCATCATCATCATCATCACCATCACTGGCGACGACGATCACGACGCGAAGCTGGTAAGCTGATAATCAAGATTATGTAACTGTCGCTCGGCACAGGCCGCAAGTTCTCCAGTAGTCCAGCTCAGACCCTGGCTCAGCTCGGGCAGAGATAGCAGCGGTTTGATAAATATCGTTCAGCCGGCCGGTTCGCCGCCCCGGAAGTGCATCTTGGGCAGCTCGACACACACATATACAGAGAAACGGGGGTGAGTTGAGTGAGTGACATTAAGTAATAAGCTCGACGGTGCATTCACACGTGGTTGCACCGGCTCTCTGTATCGTATTGCTCGCCGCTCGTCTGAAACGACTTTTTCCAACCCAAGAAAACCCGAGATACCACCAGACAGCACTGAGGACCAGAGGGTGAGGGTGAGGAAGTGGTCCGGCCACACAAGGGAACTGGCTGGCTGGCTCGCCGGCTTCGTAACCTAACCCTACCTGGCCGCAACTATGGGAGAAGGAGTCGGTGGGATGGTTGGACGACCACTTAAACTTTGCCGGCCGGCAAGCACCCGCCCTTGGCAGTGCAATTCCCTAACCATCCCCTCTCAGGGCACCCACCCATCCACCCTTACAGCCACCAAGTGGCCATTGTGCACTGGGCTGTGAATGCCTCTTGATATCTCGAACTCGACATGACTAGACAAAGTGTCTACATAAATCTATTATATTCCATATCATGCCTGACATATTCTATTCATATCTTTGAACCGCACCGCACCCCTTCCTCCTTCTTTTCTTCGTGTCATTTTGAGACCCCGCCACTACCCGGGACACCCCAGCACTTCTTCTGCTTCTGCTTTAGAAACCGCATACTCCTCGCTCTCTCTCTCTCTCTCTCTCGCTTTTGACGGAGCGGTGAAGCCACATCTCTCGCGTCATGTTGGGCCTTTTGAAGCGTTGAATGGCGTGTGATGGGGAGAGAGGGACCGGTGGGGGCGTGTGAAGTGGGAAACATGACGACAAAACATTAAAAAAGCGATTCCACATCTCCCCGCTCCCACCGGGACACCTGTCTGCCTGTAGATGAAGCCACCAAGTTCGGCCTCTCGAGTTTTGCAGAATGAAAAAAAACTCCTTGGATTCATTCCACCATTTTGCCCGTTCTTGTACATTTTTTGCTGCTTGCACATCGCCACCATCGGCTACTGTGCATCGGGGCAGCAGCAGCAGCAGCATCAGCAGAACAGGAAGGCCGTTTCGAGGTCTGATCCGCGAAATGAAGTTCTGACACACTGGGCGTAGAGGCAGAAGTAAAAATGAGAGGACACGTGACGGTGCCGCAGGAGGAACCTTCGGATTGAAGTGCTGCGCAAGGCCTATAGGGACTGTTCCAAAAAGGGGGGGGGGCTAGAGAGAGCCGAGACTAACTAAACATCACGCTGGTGGGTGAAATTAAAACATCCAGCCAGATCCATCTCTCCAGCCTCGTCATGAGAATGCCGTGCCGTAATGGTATGGACATGGTGGTAGTGATGGTTTTTGGCAAAGATGAGTTCGGCCGTTAGTTGCTGGCATGGCAACAACGACTTCATACAGTGCTGGATGGCTGGCTGACACCATCCAGACAACCGGCCACCCGATGGATGATGGAGACGGATCCGACTTCAGGATTCAGGGGACCGTCGAGGCATATCAAGGCGCTCAGGATCCCATCGGAGGATGAAAACCATACATCATGTTCGAGGTGGCGTAAGAGAGAGAGAGAGAGAGAGAGAGAGAGAGAAAAGGAGAGAGAGAAGGAGAGAGAGTCTGTTTGTGTTACGTTTTCACCATCCTGGCTGTTTGTTCGCTTGTAGTTGCTGTTGTTGGTGGAATTTCGTGTTATGTTTCTGCCGCCGCAGTCCTTGATGCTGTCATTTATTTTATAAAACCACGCTTGCCGTCGTCGTGGCGTCAAACCACGGCAAGGACAAAACCGCGACACGAAAGATTCCGTTTGTGTCCTCTTCTTCGTTTTATTTTTCCCTTTTTTATGGGGGGGGGGGGGGGTCGGGAAGAAAAGGTCGGGACGGGAAGAAAAGAATACACTTCTTGCACAAATGTTGCGTTTGAAGTGCGTTCGCCATCTCACACTAGGTGCTCCGAGGTTCCAAAATCCGACGTAAATCCTGCGAGTTCTATTTCGCTCTTATGTTTCTTATTCAAATCCAAGTAATCGTTCAACTAAGGAAATTACTTTAGGCACATCTCAGTAACCGTCGATAGATATTGTGACCAGTTGCTGTCATTTCAGCTCTAAACAAACTTCATCTCATTGCCAGATCTGGTAAGTAGACTAACGCCCAGGAATTTGTCATGAAAATTTGAAAGAATCCCCCGAGTAACATTCTGACCACCGCTGGTGCCAACACTGGCACATTGTGAGGGATCATTTGTTCTTGCCAAAGGTTTCACTTTCAACACCAACCACCGCGCGAAGCGACCACGTACACGACCGGTGCACTGTGCACCCCATCCCAAGTGAAGCATATACCCCCCCACGACCCTAGCACACATCCCCCGGTCAGGACACCCTCAGCAACACCACCAGCAGCAAAGTGAAAAGTTTGCTAATGTCTGTGTGTGTGCGGTGTGGCCGGGTGTGAGTGTACGTGAAAGAAATCCTCGATGAAAGGAAAAACTCTTCTCTAGAACGCCACCGGAAGGTGTGCGGAGCGCGCGTTGATGGTCACTGAGTGTGCACTGTGAAGGAGGGAAAAAGCATCAAAGAGCACCGAGGCGAGCAGAGCAGAGCGGATACGAGTGATGCAACGGATGAAATGGATCTCGTCGAACATCGCCCGTCATGCCACGGGCTTTTCGGGGGTTTGTTGCTATGCAGCCCTGCAAGGGACGACGATGACGACGACGTGGATGCCATGTGCACGAGTGCCTCTTGCTGTGTGCTCGCCTGTATGTGTGGGTTTTTGTGTGCTGACCAGCTTACCATGAACCAGCGGCGTCCATGGAAACAATGTACACCGGGGGAACAGGATCCCTGTTATGAGGGATTTAGTTCTCGCACAACGCCCAGGACCATGTGTGTGCGTGCATTGAGTATGCATTTTTTGTTGCTTCCCCTTCCCCCCGGGTGCCATTGCTGATGAACAGCACATACTGCACATCATGGCTGCACATCACCGGCCGGCCGTCCTGCCGGCCTTCACCCCGTCTGTAATTAAAAGTATTGAATGTCAGATTCATCCTGATAGCTTTCAATTACCCGTAATGGAAGGAACGGAACGAGAGCAGGCATTGTGGGTGGAAAAAGGGAAGAAGCGTGTGCCGGGACCATGCATCTCATCCCCTAGTCGAGGCCGAGCCAGGGGGACCATTTGCCAAAAATAGACTCCCGCCTGGAATGGCCCGGGAATCCCTGGTCATGTCCTGCGCGAGTGTGTGCTGTGTGCGTGCATGTAAGTGTGAACTTGAAAACGGGCATTTCTCCCCTCCTCCTTCCGGTTTCTGCCAAGGTCAACCGGAAAGAGGGTGATTTTTGATAATGAAAAACTGACGAGTGCTACTTGAAGCGAAATGCAGCGATTGACGATCTTTCGCACAATACTGCCCCGGTGCCCTGTGGAGAGGACCAAACAAATGAAAACCGGGAGGGGTTTTGGTTAATAGAGCGAAAGGATGGATGTTATGAATGCACACGTGGTGCAAATCGGACGTTATGCGAATTTCGTTTGCGCAAACGCTGTTTCCACCCTAAACGATGTGGGCAGGCCGATACAAGGGGTTGACAAAGCACTGGTCAAGCTATTGTGTGAAAGCCTTGGCATTGCCGCTGGCTGTGAATCTGTGCCGTTTTTAGGGGGGTGCAGGGTGCATTAGATGTTTCGCACCACTGGCGCCGAATGTATGGCTTCCAAATTGGAAACCTCGCCGATGGTCGAGTGCGTTCTTGAGCGAGAAATAGAAAATTGAGTTTCCCTGGAGATGGGCAAGTCCTTCGGGGTCTATCGGGGTGGCATGTCAATTTGGAAACCATCTACACTTCAGCCGTGAACTCAATGCTAACATATGAAGCTACAAGTGAGAATGATTGATATTTTAAACAAGACATTTGTTCAAAAGTAGCGTAATCCACAATTTCGATGTCTGGCAGCTTGTTCGTAAAGGTGTTTACAACAATTTGCATACAAAGTATGGACTAGAAAGTGGAAAGAGCAGAGAGGAAGTTAGTAGACGAGTTTTCCATTAGCTTCATGATGAATTTATGAAAAAGCGAGATGCGCAAGAATGTAACAAAATTGAAGTCATATCACTTCCGCCTCGAGCGCTCGCACACCTTCCAATTAAACCGAAATAGCTACCATTACTGCTACTGATGCAGGCGTGCCGGCGACGCGGATTCATATCCACGCCACCCGAACCTCACTACTCTTATTTATGAGCGCAATGATGAAACCACGCTCCACTGCAGCTGAATACCATCACGAGACACGCGAGAGGATGTCGCCTGTATCGTCGTAGACATCCCCCGAGGTCCCTGAGCACGTCTCGACTCTTGAAGAGGACTCTCGCCTTCAGCAGACCGCAGAATTGCCTCGAATTTTGATATTTGAACGACGGATGGAATGCAAACAACCTCCCGTTCTCTTGCCCAGGCTTCTCACCTCCGAAGTCGATCACATAATTAGCCCTGTTGCTAATGAGAAGACACCGCATTCCTCATTCGCGGCGCCACGATATGGAGGCGGATGGGCAGGCAGGGTAGGACTACTATACTACTTCAAACTGCACGGCTCTGCACATGTTTGCCAACGTCATCCGTGCGCTAACAATGCATACACACACCAAGCCAGTCTTGGTTTCCAGCAGACGGTGTGCGCCGTTCTCCTGGGACGCCTCCGGTCGAGTGGCAGTGCAGTCGGCGGTAGTCCTTTGCCCCGGAGTCACCGAGGGTTCTTCACTCTGTGCTCGGTAGATTTTACATCCCAGTCGGCGGTGCACTACCAGCATGACAGTGACACCGTCTGAATTGTCAAAAAAGCCGTCAAATTGCGTCATCAAGTGCTTAAGCGCTAAGCTAAGGTGCGGTACGATATTCATCATATCCGCTTGTACACCGCCACCGCTCTTGTAGATACGAGATTATCGTGTCGTGGATGGCGATCCAATCCATTTCAAAACCTAAATTTCCACCACACCGCTCACACTCCTCCCCATGCTCCTCCTGTCTGTCAAGCGATCCACGCGCTGACGCGCTGACAGGTGACGATGGTTGGTCCCCCGATGGTTCCGATGGGGATCCAATTGGGTTCGGGGCGTTTCACACATACAAACATCCGCTTTATGCACGGTTCTACACTTTCAGTTTTAATTAGAAGTACCACCATCATCATCATCATCTCCAGCGTCTCAGCGAAATCCCTGATGCCGGATGGTAGGCAACGACCGGCTCATGGGTCGGTACCGAACGGAACCGGAGGCGTATGTGCAAACGTGGCGTTCATCGTACTTAGCTAATTATAATCTCTCCGTCTTGCGCCCGGGGATGGCCACAGAACCGTGATGGACGTTTTTTTGTTCTAAAATAAGCGGGATTACTGGCCTGGAGAAGGAAGCTAGGAAGATGCCGCGCCATTCTGTCATCCGCTACTCGTGCTTATGCAACGAGAGCAGCAGCAGCACCACCAGGGATCCTTTCAATGAGTCAGCCCCCGTCCAATGGTGGGCCTTTATCATTAGCACGGTATTGGTGGCCCGTGTGGTGGTTCTCTCGTACTCACGCTGGTACGCATCAACGCATCCAGCGCGCAACAACAATCAAGTCAAAATCTCTAATCCTCCATCCGAGGGGGTGGCCCCGGTGCCTCCGGTAATGCATCGCGTAGGCAGCACATAGCACCGGAGACCCATCAGGCCCATGTGACGGATCTGACAGCGAAGGGTAAGGCAGTGATGGCGGTCGCTTATAATTAGAATTTTCTCTCATTTCTCCTCCCCGGTCTCACGCAGCAGCAGCAGTTGATGTAGAGTTTAACTTTGACCTTGAAATCCCTTCTGGCTGCGTTTGACGGTCCCCGGGACTCCGGGACTTCGGATTCACGGTAGCAGCTCTGACAGCCGAGCACTTACACGTTGCCGCAACTGAGTTACTGCGGCTCGGCTCGCTCGCTGGAGGGTTCTCGACGGCCCTACACTCGAACGGTAGGCAGGAGGCAGGCGGCATCGCTGATGCGTCGAGTGTGCACTTCAATCATCCCGAACCCGCGCGGTTCTCGACGGTAACTGAATGTATGGTCCTCCTCCTCCCAAAGCACCCTCGCTTGATGGCAGCATAAAAGCAGGCCTAGGGACTACTCCTAATGCGCTGCTACTGACTGCGCTCTGTGTAACTGTCGAACGGTTTTCTGGTTTTGAGGCGCAGCGAGGCACCGAGCTCACCGGGGCTTTTGTTTCAAGGACACTTTGAACCCGCGGAGGGGTCGCAGGCAGGGACACAGCACAGCTGACGGATGTGAGGCATATGGGTGTGAGTGCAACGGTGCACCGGCGCTATCGGTTGCTGCAATTTGTTCCACGTCGAAACGTCGCAAGGGATGAATGGGTCATTCTGGACCTCCCCCCGGGGGATGAAGTGCTATGTTACGCCACCGGCCACACATACACATTTCACATTCGATTTGCGCGACTCATTCAATCGAGGCGCACACCGCCGAGGATAAAAATTTGCAAAAAGGCATTTGAAAATGTCATCCGGAAAATCGGAAAAATAGTTTACATTGTTATGGCGGTAGTTCGGTCCGGAAACAAGCGCGTTATGCTTGTCTGTTGGAAATATACCATTAATGGGAGGAGGAGTGCATTTACGTGGCATGCACATTACCCTGTTCCAGGAATTTAATTAATTTTAATGCACGGAATGCGCAATCACGCGATTGTTTGAAACATTGTTGCATAAAACATCGAATACACTTCGAAACATCTCATTGTAAAAATGTCATAACTAAGTCTTCCAGAGCAGTTACATTTAACATTTGAACGTTCTAAGCAGACGCCCTTTCCAGCCCAATTCCATGGCCAACTCTGGGGGTGCATTTGATTTGACATTTGACGGTCAACCAAGCGTAAGCATTCGTTATCCTGGTCCGGACATCACTACAGAGGCTTGCTACAGCTGCTGCTGCTTAAACTCGCTTAAAGACATTGGGTGCCCAATGTAATATATCAAACCGCCAGGCCAGGTCCAGCTACCATTTCACGCTTCCAACAGAACGGGGGGCTAGCCAGTTGGCCACTTTTTGCCATTTTCGTCCGACGAAACCATCCAACCGACCGACCGTCCGGTCAGTGGCATTTCCGATGTCGTTCGCAGTCCAAAATTCTCCCCCTAAAGACACACATACATGTGTGTATGTGTGTCTATTTGTCGTGGCCACACTGCTGCTACTGCTATGTCCTTTTGCGGTTTTGATGTTTTCTAATTCCAGTCATGGTTCGTTGAGAGCGTTTTCAGCTTCAGCAAGCAAACACACTAGGACACATCGGGCGAGTGTGTGCGTCGGCGTAATCCGTGCGTGGAGAAGCCCGTCCTCCTCAAGGACACAGACCACACAGGCCATTGTGGCGCACGACGACAATTTGTCGCAAAATAATGCCAAGGGGCAGGCGAGTGGCGAGGCGAGGCGAACGCAAACGCGACCGTCGACAGTCGTCATCTGTGAGAGGGTGTTTTGCATACAAGCGATGGCCAGCATCGGCCCACTGGCCACCAAAGAACCGTATGCCAAAGAGGACTACCACATCATAGGGTTTACTGCATCTCAAGATGAGGCCTTGGGTTGAGGGTGGACATTTTTTGATGAGGAAGCGAGGAAGGGCAAGCGCATAATATATATTATTTTCTCTGTGATAATGGCACACAGGACACAGTGAGTTGGCACCCGAAGCGGTCGACCCGAATGAGAAGAAGGACTCAATGCGAAGTGTGTAGTGTCCAGTCAGCTCGCCGAAGAGCAACAAGAGAAGTGGCAGCCGAGAAGCGACGGAAAGGAGGACCACACACTCCCAATGATTGGGATTTATTACATAAATATTATAACCGACGGCCACCACCACCACCAACGGCACCTTGCGTCCTTGCGTGTCCTTTCGTCCTTTTGGTCCTGACCGAAGCGCCGTATGTATCCGGACTAGCCGGCTGCCCCGAAAAACCACAAGGCTGGGAGACGTGTGTTTGTGTAGAGAGACAATCAGCGACGCAGGACCGCATCGCATCGATCGTGTGGTCGACAGGAAAGGACATGCAACCACACACATACACCCCGTGGACACCACGATGGCCGCTTGGCTGTGGTGCGACCGGCGGCTTGTAACGAGGGACTATCCATTATATCTAGGCAGGGAATATAAATTAATTTAGCGTGAATACATTTATTATCACTGTTTTGTTGTTGGGCATTCAAGCTTGTGGCACCTCACCATCCCGCGCTTTGACAGTCACTTGCTCTCTCTGTCTCTCTCTCTATCTCTTCGGTTGGTCGCGTGCGATTGTGTCCTGGCGAGATGACCTTTTTCCGGGGCTACCGACCGAGGCTGTATTTTTTTCTCATTATTTTTCCTACTTCTAGACACTCAAGGGAACGAGGAGAGGGTGGTCTTCACGATTTCCGGGTGACCCAGCAGTGACAGTAATAAGTAACGATTTAGTTTACTTTTGTTCTCGCTCTGTGGCGCAGATTGTTGAATTCCTGACGGGCCTTCAATGATTACGCCGATGATGGTGATATGAATTCCACTGGGACTCGGGCGAACTGATTTCCACCGGTTTGGCACCGGAAAATGGCCAACATTCGAACACCGTGGCGTTCTAATTTAATTTTCCAAAAGCAATACAATTTCCAATTAGTTTCCACCGGGTGTTTTCCCGGACCCTTTTTCTTACCGACGATTTCGAGTTGGAAGCTGGGTGAAAAGAAGGTTTTCATAAAAACTAAAAAAAAAGGACATTCCCCCCTTTTGTTGGCCCTTTCTCTGGCTCTCCCCACGTTTTCGGCCAAACTAACAAGGCCGCCAGCAGGCTCCCGGTGCGAGGCGAGATAAAAACAGATCCCAGAACTGTGTTGGTGTTGCTGCTGCGAGGATAATTTGGAAATTATTCCGATAATGAAGTTTAATGAGCGTAAGATAAAAGTGTTCCCCGGTCCGGCGTGACCCTAAACCTCAAACGCGACACCCTCCGCACCCCCGGGGACGGCCACGATTTTTGCATGAACGGCACTTTTGCCGCACCCTAGCGGTTCGGATGCTCGTCGCTGCCAGTCGAAGGCACAAATTGGCAATGATGCGAGAAGAGGCGAGGGCCGAAGCGACCGATTTTGCCTCCGTCGAGGCGTCGACGGCTCGGCTTGGCGGCACCATGTCGGCCATGTTTGTCGCGCGCCCTCTCCACGTATCGATGGCCCCGAAGGATGGGGAGGAAATGTTTTTCTTCACAAAATCCCGGGATTGAGGACCAGGATACGCATAGCGCGTACTATTTTGTTCGACTTTCGGCGTCGCACAAGCGCCCTCTGTCGTTGGAAGAGTGAAACCATCACCGCCTTCCCCCCCCCCCTCCCCCCATCGGCCACCCAACCATATTTCCCCACCGAAAACGGAAAGGTCACTACGGCAAAAGGGCAAAAGGGAACCTATAAATCATCGTCAAGAGGCCTGTATCGACGGTGGGGGACCGGGATTGGACCCTTGGCCCAGTGGTGGTGGCCTGGTGGATGCTGGAACACAACAACACACCGTAGGGTGGAGTGGAATAGCGTGAAGGGGCTCCGTTTTCACTTTGATCTGCTCGCCAGATTAAAGAAGGGTGGCGAGGCCCTCGATCGATTCTCGGGCTCCAAGTACCGTGCGCTAGTTTCTTGCGTCTTCTCGCTCTCTCAAGTCTTTCGCCTCCCTGAACCGGTTTGGGACTAGATGCGATCCACCGAACGACGAAGGGCTCTATGTGAGGGAATCACGACGCAGCGCACTGCCCCTTGGCAAACGCCAAAGAAAGATCGTTCGAATACACCAATACACAATGAAGAGAGAAAAAAAACACCTCATCCAGGGGGAGGAAAGCTCCATCCCGGACGTAATTGCCCTAGCACACCATGGAACGGAACGGAACGGAACGGAACGGACCTCTCTGGCACTTGCTCCGGAGGGCTTCGATCGTTTTGCAGAGATACGACGCTGTGGAAAAGCCCCCTTGTAGCAGCAGGCAAGCAGCCAGGCCCAGCTTCAGCTGCTGCTCACCACTGGAGTGGCTTGCAATCGGGATTTAATTGTGTCAAAGATAAGCGCGAAGCTCACTCACTAGCTCGGTCGTTGTGGTGGTGGTGGTGATGGTGATTGGAGCGATCCGGAAACTGCAAACTGAGACCAAGAAGTCCAAGCCAAAGTCCCTTTGTCTACGCTCTAATGGGAGCGGTCCCAAACCGGAAGCGCGAACAGGATCTTGGAGGTGATGGTGGTGGTCCGGTTGCGGTGGTGGATTATAAATTAAGCCAACAATTCATCCCTTCAGGGCTGCTGCTTGTCAAAGCGGTTGAGGTTGGGCTTACGTTTGATGACCAAGGCAACGTCAGCTTATCGCTTGGAATAAATTTTGCACAAAACTCCAGCCTGGGCGTGGCGCAAAGAAAAGAAAATCCCTCCCACAACCACAATGGGAACCCCGCGGAAAAGATAAGCCCACGGAATCGACATTTGAGATTAATGAGCGAACAGCATTTTCCTCGCCTTTAATTGATGGAAACTCGAGCCACTGGTTGCCAGACCGATAGGTGGCGCTGCGTATCGTCATCGCCTACTGCATCAAACCATTACGGAAAACGCTTTAAGGTTCCGTCGCCATTGGGCTACTTGGATTGGTTTCCACTTTTTAACAATCCCCACAGCAAAACCAGCAACAGTAGCAGCAGGCTGGTGCTGAGTGGTGCTGGAAATCCGAAACCGAAGATTTCTAATCTAATTTACATCCGCACACGGATCAGCAGCAGTCCGCAGGGTCCCAGTTGGGTGCCCGGTGGCTGCAGGAAGGGTTCATAAATTTCTCTTCGGCAAAGAATCGGTTCGACCGGGACCAGGGCCTGGCCGTTGGAGCTAGTGTAGATTGGCTAGTGCCGATAGGGCACTCCTGTGGACCCTGGAGCAGCAGCCATAGCTACCGATATCCTATTACGCCTCTTACGGGAGCCACTTGTTTGAAAGTTTTAGTAAAAACCTCCCCAGCACTATGGCGCCACGTGGTAAGGAAGGGGTTAATAGTTGGACTAGGAGCTCTCTATCCAATAAACTAAAACCATACACACGAGCACGTGCACACAAAGGGACACAGAAGGAAGGAACCACCAGCCAGCAAGCCAGCCAGTCAGCCACCAACTTATCGATACTTTCAATCGGCGATGCATAAATTTCCGACCAAATCTAACGATTGAACTTTATCCAGCGATTCCAGCAGCGAGACTTAGACATTTGGAGCATTCCCTTCCCTCCGTGTTTCCGTGTGTGCGTGTGCGAAGTGTCTTTTCAGGATGAACGACGTTATTCAGCTTCCTCCTTGGTAGTAGCAGCATAGTCTGAATCGCTGGTTACGAAATCCCAAACTCACTCTCTACCTCTCTCTCGCTTTGGTCTGCTCTTCATGGAGCTCAGTATGGTACTTGAGCTATTTGTTACCCCTTTTTCTGCT
>NC_064878.1:387500-420000 GCF_943734665.1 Anopheles aquasalis | reverse complement strand
ACACCATGCCACGCCATGAACACGTACAATCGCGATAAATTATCGCGATTAGAGAGAGCAGCGGCCCTTCTCCTGCTGCTGTCGCCAGTGTTAGGGCCCAGTGTCAGGGCCCAGGCCCGCGGGTTGGGCCCAGTTTGGCTCGCGCCGCCGTTGATTAGTGCCCGCGGCAATCGTCGTTGTCGTCGTCGTTGTCGTCGATCGTCGACGCCATCATCGCGAGCAGGCGTCTAGTCGGAGAAGAAAGTGGTCCGCACACCCCGCGACGTTCACTTCTATCGTTTGCTCTTTTTCTTTGTTTGCTTCTTCTTGGTGTGGCCAGGCACAGAAGGTGCGCATTGTGGCTCCATCGTGCGCACGTGTACCTCATAATGATGATGGGGAGCGCGCTCTCCACGAAGATCCACGCTCGCGGCTCCAGGTGTTGCATACATTAAGCCAGGCCTGGCCTGGACACCAACAAATGGTCGCACCATGGTCCAGTCAATCGGGCACGTTGGTCACGACACTGCACTCCGAAACCGAGGCCCTAGAGAGCAAAAGAGAGAGAGAGAGAGAGAGAGCTCCGAGGGTCTTTGAACACGCTTATTAACGATGGTGACGAGGAGTTTAAATATTGACGCATCGAGAGGTGGGGTCCGAGATATAATACTTCGTTTTATTGACCATTTGACTTGACACTGGCTATACATCTGGGCTTGCAGCGTGCAGCGTGCTTGCTACAGCTTCTCCAGTTACAGTAGCACCACCACCACCACCACCACCACCGATCGTTGGCCAATACTACGCACTGCGGTGCTGCTCCAGAGATGCGATTAAGTTTGACTGCTTCAAAGGGAAGAGAGAAAGAGGATTAAGATCTTTGACTGCGCGATGCATTCATCTTCAAATATTGTTTCGGATGAGGCAACGGATCGCTTGTTGGGTTAGCAGCTCTTGCTCTTTTCATTTTTTCTGCTGTTGCTGCTTCGTTTCTGTCTTGCTGACTGCGTGTGAAAGTTGCTCACGCCCCAACACCGGGAGGTGCCCAACCCCTACCAAAGGGTGGAAATGGAGCCGCATACGCTCAGCATCACACGTCGTCGTCCGCGTCGTGGTCGTCGATTTACATTTCAAATTTGCCTTTCAACGACTTCAAATTTACAACCCTCAACCTCCTTGCTGGGACTACGAGGGGTTGGTGGGTGTTCAAAGTGCCAAAGTTTGGAAAACCCTTTTTCCATTGGGCCCCAGGGCCTCAGCACAGGCCCTTTTCTACAGTGCGGTTGCTTTCTCCACACGATACTGCCAGAGACCCCATATCTCTCGTTTCGTTCGCTCGCTTGACCCTTTCCCCCGGAGCTTTCTTGTGTCAGGGCGCGGACGGGATGACCGACGACGTCGAACTGATCAACCCGAACCGTGCTCGTCGAGTTGATTGAACTCGTATAGGCCGCTGCTGCTGCTGCTGTTGGCTCTCTCTCTCTCTCTCTCTCTCTCTCTCTCTCTCTCTCTCTCTCTCTCTCTCTCTCTCTCTCTCTCTCTCTCTCTCTCTCTCTCTCTCTCTCTCTCTCTCTCTCTCTCTCTCTCTCTCTCTCTCTCTCTCTCTCTCTCTCTGTTCCATACGTGTATGTAACGGATTGAGCAAATGACATGCATCGACATGGAGTGGTAATAGCAAAAGCAATGGAATTAAAAGAAGAAAATGAAACCAACCCCCAATCCCCTTGGTATTGTAGTCGGTAATGGCGGTGTAGTGTACCACCCCCAATCCAACGGGGGCCCCTCGCTGTGCAACCGATTGGATGTTCCAAGTTTTTAATTTATTTTAATGTCACTTCCATTTCTTACGCTCGATCTCGCCTCGAGTGCTTATTTGAAAGCTCGCGTGCTAGAGGATCGAGCAACTAACGGCACAGCCTACGCGAATCACCAAATCGGGCAGGTGATCGGCTCCATCGCTACTGCTGCTGCTCAGGGTCATCTTTTCCATTGGGCACAATGGGCACATGCCCAGGGCCCCGCGCTGCTGAGCGATGCAGCACCGCACTTTGAAAAGCGTTTTCCAAAATCAACGTTTTCAAAGTTGGTGCCCATCGTACGGTAAAAACTACTCGACTGATTGATTTGAAATTTCAAACACACAATCTGCACACTCTTTGCTAGATAGTCCCGTCGAGATTTCATAAAAATTGTCAATACTTTTTCTTAAACAAATCATTAAAAGTCGGGTTTTTAGGCAAATTGACAAAAAGCATCACTTTTTCAACTTCAAAAATCTGCCAAAAATTGAAAAATACGAGATATAACAAAAACTTGACGGGGTTACCTAGATAAACTTATAATCTTTCAAACGAGTATCGATTTGCATTTTTCTAATGACCCATCACGTTGCTACGATGGGAACTGTTTTTGGTGCGAATCAAAAGACTTGACCCTTAAGACTTAAGCGACGAACCCGGTTTGAGCATTGTGATTGCTTTTTCAACTTAAAAAATCTGGCAAAAATTGAAAAATAAGAAATTCAAACAAAACTCAACGGGACTACCTGGATAAACTTATAATCTATCAAAAGAATATCGACTTGTATTTTTCTGATGACGCATCACGCAGGTACGATGGGCACCGGAAAAAGTATTTTTTCGCAGACGCTCCTTCCTAAATGTGATGCCGTGAATGATGTTTTTAATTAATCTTTTCCAAAAAGAACGAAATATTCTTCAAAAGTTGTAGTTTAACATGCCATAAACTTGAAAAAGTAAAGGGGAAGGATACGTCATGAAAAGTCTTTAAAAATGAGCCTATTTTTAAGCAGAAATTACCGAAGCCCCCCTAAAACATTAATCAATATCAATATCGGATACTTAGTTCTTTTCAGTTACAAAATGTTCTTGATGCTATAATCTATAACCAATTACAATCAAAAGAATCCTGTAAAAATGTATTGCTTGAGTTATTTGCTAATGAGAAACCAAAGAAACTTGGAAAGGAAGAAGCTGGACAATGGTGCAAGTTACTATCTTAGATGGTAAAGAGGCGTTGGAAAGGGGTTTTAATGTGTGAAAATCTTGAGGGGCCCCGTTATTACAGTGTGCCCAGGGCCCCCCAGAGGCTAAAGACGGCCCTGCTGCTGCTGCTGATGATGATGAAGCTCAACAATCACGACGACGACGATGGGGAAGCTGATGATGATGCATCTCATGCAAATGAGAAGGTCTCTTGTTTGCAAATGCTCATAGTATCGACCGCTGAATGCGATCCTGCAGCACACAGTCACAATCGAACCAGAAAAGGCATTAAATTAAGGTCACAAAAGACCCCCAGTTGTGAGATTAGTCTGAGCAAACGTTCCGAAATTCGGCAGGATTTGCGTTTAATTGGTTTCTGGGACCTGGAAAGGTCAATTTGCGTCCAGATTGTTTGTGGGGACAGGCCTGCGCTGTGCTGTTACCATTCGTTGGATCCATTTGGGCCCCTTGTCCTCCCGGATCCAGCTGGGGGGGATTAAGGATGAAATAGTCGCATGAAAGGATTTGCAAAGGCTGCCCTGGATGTTGGCAAATGGCCATGGAGCTGTGTGGATCTGTTTTGGATTTTAAGGGATTCATTCGAGCGAACCAAATTGAACCAAACCAACACGGCTTCGATTCGAGCATCGAGCAATTGATTAGAATTCGTTTGGATCCACTGGAACGATCGATCCTCAACAAGTACGCCCTTGGCCGTGGCGCACTCCCAGTCCCTTTAGTAATCCTTTGATTGGGCGAAAAATTTTACTTTTCCAACCATCCCCCCGGGGGCAAGGTCCCCGGGAATTAAGTCTTCCATTAGTCGCACTAATCCTCTGTCACGGTTTGTGAATAAATAAGCAAACACCCGCCAGCGTGGACAATCGAACGGAAAAACCGCGTGGCCAAATCCGACCGCTGCCTGCGTTGGAACCGGCAACTTTGTCACACCATTCCGGTCTAGTGTGGGGTGAAGATGGAGGCGGAAAAGGATTGTGCTGCTCGGGTTGTCCCTCGGCAATGAAATCCGCCCGAAAAAGGATCTCGATTCGAACGTTGCCCTACACCTTTTTTCGCGTCCTACATCCTGTCGCGTACACTGGGACGCTCCACGGACAAAATGGACAATCAATGTCAATTAATCAAGGCCCACACGCCCTAACTCCTCCTGCTGCTTCTCCACAAAATATGCTCCATTTAACGTGACAACGCTAGGCGGTTAGGTGGCGAGCTTGGCACTGAGCTGAGCTGAATTCCATCAATAGAATTGGGGTGGCAGTGTAGGAGGAGAAGGTGGAGGATATAAATTCAATTCACCGACCACCCACCCCAATCAAGGCGGAGAGAAAGCGAATCGAAAAGGGGGAAGCAACAATCCAGCAACAAACAAACCACCAACCGGACACACAACGACAACGACCCTAACGTGGCCAAAAGGACCTGGTGGACCAGAGGGTGCTTTTTGTTTAATGCGCGACCAGCGAACACCCAAACCTAGGACAAAGGACAATTTAATTTTCTACTACCCCATTTAAAGTTTCTTTTTTTCTTTCTTTTCATTCGCTTTCTTCGGGAGCGTCAGTCAGTCAGTCAGAGACCTTTGTTTCCAATCCTTCGAAGAGAGTTTGTGTGGATATCCGTGTGGAACGCAACCGGAATTCGGAGATTGTTTTCTACCTTCCTTCGTTTAGCGGACTTCTGTTTGTTTTCCCGAATCCCGAGCACAAAGTGTTCTCTTATCCCCGTTTGATCGGGCGGACATTTCGATTGCCGGCGCCCAAATTGCGTGTCCCACGAGATCCCATCGGTCCCCGGCCACTGTGCTGAGAGATATTTTAATATCGGATCATTTTCGATGCTGCCTTGAAACAAACAGGCCCGAAAAGGGGTCGACGGTGAGGAGCACACGGAAACAAGTTCGTAAATAAGGACAAGAATCGTTACTTCTTCGTGGTTGGAACCGTTTGCGGCTCCCAGAATACGCACCTCGACCATCAGAGAAGGACACTTGGCGAACGGAGTGAAAAAACCGGTGAGCGCAAAAGGGAATGAAAAGTGTGGAGAGCTGTTTGATGATGGAACCGGTTTCTTGAGGTGCTTAAGACCAGGACAGGTCCCCGGGACTGCGGACTTTGTTGTTGTGAGAAATGTAAGAAAGGACGAGAGGCCCTAAAGGGAGCAAAATGTTTTGGACAACAGCAACAACGGCAAAAAAACAGCGGAGAAGAAGCAGGAGAAGATTCATCCAGAAGAGATTTGACCAACAACAGAAAAAAATCCCGAAAAGGCCATAATCAAAGACAAAGAATAGCGGAGAGGAAGAAAACTTTGACGGCTTCTTGTGCTTGTGCCTCGTCGCCGGATTCTTACGCTTTTTTGTTGTTGAAGAAACTTGTTTCTCTTCTCTTCCTCGACGAGTGGCGGAGTAGCCCAAAAAGGATAAAAACTTCCAACTCATAGGATGAGCATCAAATTAAAGGTCCCTTCGAATGGAAAATTACACTCCGCATACACACAGGGCCCAAGACGGAGTCCAGAATGCAAAAAGGTAGCGGGAATAGGTAGCAAGTAGAAGAAGAAAAAAGAACGAAGCGATAGTCCCGTAGGTTACCAGCGCAGGAAGGTGTCTCTAAAGCCAAAGTGAAGATATCAATTAATTTTTCTCCTGTCCCATCAGTTACGACAACGACGACGATGGCGACCAGGACGTCGAGGAGCAACAAACTACAAGATGCATCTAGATAGATATGTAGGTAGATAGAAGCCCTTCAATCCCTATCCCTTTTTGGGTTACGAAGGACCCGAGGTATCGGTGTTGGTAGCTAGCGAACGGAATGCCGGAGTTTGGAAACTGCCAAAAAAGGATGTAATGTTGATAACAGCTCATTTGTCACGCTCCGTAGCAGTCCCATTGGGAAGACATTTTTTATTCTTCTGCTGTCCAACTTGGTTCAACTTACGGGGCCACTCGGACGATGATTTATTGAGTTATCGAAGGGTTCTGAGACTGAGACTCCTTGTTGATTACAAAACCCAAACTGTGGTGTTGTGTGTTGACCGATCCCTCAAAGTTTTGTAGATCTTTCGAGAGAAGCCCATTAGGTCCTGTTCGATTTCTATTCTTACAGACATCGAAGTAAACTGCGCAGGATTCAAAACTCATCTCTCCAGATGACAGCGGAACTCATTAGTGAACGGAGACCATAGCTAAACCCAACTCACTACGGGGGATTTTGGCCATTACCAAAAACAGCCACGTTAAGAACAAGCAATACAATCATCCGGATGCTCACTTATCCCACTCCCAGTTCACTTATCCCATCTATCGATGAGCTGTCATCCATGATGAACCTCTATGAAGCACCAATGCTTTCCTCAGGCGAAGAGGACGAAAACTTTCACCCAAGGTACTGGTTTGCTATCTCGGTAAGTACCGACGATGTTGTCGTACAACAACGCTCAGTGGGCGATAGTTTTCCTTCGATAGCCGATTTATCGAGCACCTCCTGGGTTCCGGAATGCATGCAATCGACAAGACACACACCCGGAGCTCTGCTTGTCCTTGTGACGTGTGACCATGACGAATGTGCTCCCCCTGAGATCCTTCGCCAGGACGGCCATTCGATGCATAACCATCGAGGCATGATGTGGCCATTTCGAACGAACAAAAGCCCAACCGAACCCCTTCACCAGCAGCTCGTCATATCCTTCGAAATGCTGGTTGGCTTCCGGTGAAGGTGAAGATATGATAAGGGGATGGAAGGAAGTTTGTGAGCTGGAAAATCGAAACGGCCGCGTGGCAGGCCGAGGCTTGTACCGAGCGATAAGAACAAGAAGCGGAGTAACCGAAGAAGTAGGTTGATGGTGGCCGTCCATTCGTAAAGCGTGGTGCTCGTTGTGTTTCTCGCATGCCAAGGAGCTGTTCATATATACTTATGCTATCCTCGCTGCTCCCAAAACGCTTCCGGTACGTGGAATGCAAAGCACTCGTTTGTTGGGGCTCTGGAGAGCCCCATCACATCACATCACGGAAGGTCACACGCGCCGTTGAAGCTGAACTGAGCGCACGGGCTCACCTTTGCCTGATCCTTAAACATGTTTTTCGTGTTTTTCGATTTGATTGTTTTGATATGTCACAACGAAGGCCAGGGTGGAGGAGGGTGGGAGATTTTTCCACCCACCTCGTCGAAGAAGCCTTCGATGTGTTTTCCCTACACCAGAGGGATGGTACCCGCTTCCTTCTTTTCCTTCTCCATTTTTTGTTCTTCTTCTTTTATCCCTGACACATCCTGTGTGCCAGTAAAAAAGGAAACATTGACGATTCGTAAACCGGAAAACTCCAACCCACACACAAACAGACACGCATACGCACACTACTCCGACGTTCGTTGTCATCCTTTTACATGAAATAACGCTTAACGGTTGATAGCCATCCGTCCATCCATCGAAACCGAACCAAAATGATGGTGGCGCTGGTGCGCCGAGCCCAGGTATTGTTCCACTTCTCATCCACACCAATGTCCCGGGGGGGTTGAGGGTGGTAGCGAAAGAAAAACAGAGCGCCAACGGGACCCGTACTGCTGCTCCATCTGTGAAATGGGCTCCCTTTGGCCTGTCAGTGACAAGCCCTGACAGCACCCTGGCGAAAGACGCCTGACACTGGTGCCCACACGCGTTGTCCTCCCCGTGTATGTGTGCCAGCGCTCGCTATCGGCACCCTCCGGAGGTAAACGATCGGAAAAGTCGTTCGCCAAAGTTGGGCCAGATAATCGTGCGTGGTGATGGCCTCGCATTCTCAGCCGGATCCAGTGAGCGTGAGGTGCCAGTGAAAGAGTCGGAAGATAAGCCTCGTCCTCGTCCTCGTCCAGGCCCGCAAAGCAAGGGGGGTTTTTTGGGGGAGGAAAACTTCAAATCGATTTTCGAGATTTGATACACCGCGTGCGCTTGCGTCTTTGCTGTGAACTGTGTAGAAAAAGTTTTAATTCGAAACAACGCCACCAGGAAGCCCTTCTCTATCCAAAAGGTTCCGCCCGTTGTGAGTGTGTGCTAGAAAGGAAAAGGATTTTCCATTCGGGAGGTTTTCCCGTTTTTTTTTTACGGTGAGGAAAATCAAATACCCTAGATAGAAAGTGGGAGCTATTGGAATTGATTTTCCCGAAAGAAAAAACCAAAGTCGAAGCCGAGGTATCGGTAAGTGGTGTATTAGTATGTAAGACCCTTGCTAGCATTCGAGATAAGACTTTGTGCTTTAAGTTACGACCACGGATGTCCTTGCAGTGCTCAGCCCTGAAGCGATTCGGTTAAACTCTACTTTATGGCACCGAAGGTATCTTGCTATCACTTTCCGCGAACGTGTTCGAAGCGAACAGTTCTTTGAATCCTTGGCTCCGTACACTGCAGAGGATATTCATTTACGATACGTCCTCAGTATCACGATACAGCATGATGAGTATCATCGGGGAACAATTCAATGGGACCGAGGGGCTACCATTAATGACTTCAATCGTGTAACTTGCGTACCGTGGCTGCGTATGGTGGCTAGTGCGGAACAGTATTAATTCCCCTTTCTCACTACCAAAACCCTCTAAAGCACTAGGTGAGGCCTCGACAACCTTTTGGGCCCCAAAAAACCTAGATGAATAGCTCTGTGTCATGAAAAGGCGAATAGACCGCCTGATGCCGCTTGATAGCGACCAGAATCATCAAATGGGCATTTCTTACCTCTAGTCCCTGCTCCTCTTCTACTGCTGGCAGGCAGGAAGTGAAAAGAAAATAAAGAAATCACCCATCACACCCCTTTCCACTTCCGATTCCGGGCGCGAGAGAACGAAAAGAAAGAAATTCCTCCAGCACACGGAAGTTGACGGAAGTAATAAATATATTATATCGAGCCGACAGCGCGTGTGAAAGACTACTACATACCTGGAAGGAGAGGAGGGGATAATAATTTTGAACCTGAAGTCAACATTTCGGGACCAGCAACAAGCACGCTAGAGAAGGAACGAACGAATGCTCCAACAAAAAAAAGGACATTCCATGGACCATCCGCGGGCGTAATGGTGGACCGATGACTAGGATACTAGAAGGCCGTTATAGTCCCTTCCATTAGCCCGCGGCAATCGCACAACTATCGTATGGCACGCAGGGAAATCAATCGAAAATTGGGCATCCCGGAGCGAGGTCGACGATTCGAAGGACGATACGCAATTTCCGCATCCGTTGGCTCCAGGGCAGGGTGTTAATAGAAATGAATCGATGTGCAGGAGTGTGTTGCAGTGTGTGTGGCTTTTGTAGCTTTGTTATGCTATCATCATTATCAAACAAACAAATTGAATTGAAAAAACACAAAAAAGAAGTCCCCAGCTGCTAGGAAAGCGTTACCACTCTATACGGATCCCGCGAAAGCATTAATGGAAGCATGGCAGGTGAGCATAGAGTACGGATGCTAGGACACAGCCGGTGAACCATCACCCTCGACAGAAGGTCCGGTTCGCAGCGATAAAGAAGCGGCACCATGCGGAGTGAAAAGAAGCAGCTTATGATATCATACCGCGGTGCTGGAGGTACCTTATGCGCTACCATCAGGCCACCATGGACCCACCACGGACCCACCACGAACCCACTAATCGACATCATTCACGCACCCGGACCCACTCGCACCCTCACACATTCCAATCCGACGCAATCTTCCTGTATTCCTGTTCTAGTTCCTGGTTTCTCTGCCTCGCCTTCGGTCTTTTTTTATGCTACCAATCATCAAACATAAAACAGAAAAAAAGACTAGAGCAAGAGTAACACAAACGGGAACCGGTGAGCAAGCGAGCTGGATTACAGCAACTGACGGAGCGAAGATAATAACTAATACCAGCAGGCATCAGGCATCAGGCATCAGTGGTAGCGCATAGGCATGGGCTCCTAATTGACTGTGCCTCGATAATGCCAAAACGACCGCATAAAGCATAAATCAACTTTTTTCGTTTTTTTCCGTTCCGTTACAACCCTTCCAACGCACTTTTCCGGTTCCTGGCTGACATCCGGTAGCATGGCACGGACCGGGACGCAAAACCCTTTTTTCGGTGCCGCCTCTCAGCCCTTTTCAACCCCTGCCTGCTGCTGACTTCTTGGCAGTCGGATCCTGGTACACCATTACCCCGCTTTTGTGCAGCGATGACGACTGCAGTGCCCTGTTCCCCCTTTTCTCCGTGGCCATGGCACGGGACCAATTTGTTGATGAAACTGCTACAACCGATTGTCGGAGTTGGAGGTGCCTTTTATTGCATAATGCTCATAGCAGTGGTGGTGGTGGTGGTGGTGATACGTTGGATTTGGGGAGAGATTAATTTTTGAAACAGACTTCTAATAAAGTTACAAGGGTGGCCAAGAACTCTCTCGATGTTTCTTCTGTTCTTCTCATTAGCTATTCGCGCCCATCATCAGCACACCGGCAGCCATTATCAGCCAGCGTGAACAGCGAACGCAGCGCACTAATATATGCCTACTTTGCGGACGCTTGCGGAGATTTGCAAATCATCGACCAAGTAGGGTTCGGAGAGGAAGCAAAAGTGCTTCGCAGCCCGTCATTAGCTTCAACAACAAAAATAATGCAGCTTTAGCTCCAGACCAACGCCTCGGGCCTCGAACGAGCGAGTGAGAGAAAGATGTAAGAACACGTCCATCGAAGACACAATGATTACCTTCTTCGAGAGGTGCCTGGGGTCACCGAGAATTGTGCTAGAACAGAATGTTGAGCGACTTGAGCTGGAGCTAGGTAGCAGACCACCATCTTCGATGAATCATCGTGAAGGTGCAGAGCGAAGTGCATTGCCTTATGCACGGCTGCTTGCCACTACCATAAGTCACAAACACAAACACACACACACGGACACGGACATGGACGACGGTCACAAGAAAGCGATTCAACGCAACCGGAAAGCCACGGTACCACGATAATGCGGCGCAACCATCATGGCGGAGAGCCACACTCGACGCAATTTCCATGCGGCACTTCTTTGTCTGTGGTGTTGTGGGCCCCCACGCAATCGGAGGCAGTAGAATGAGCTATGAAGCCACGGTGCGTACGTTGCCTTCTCCTGACGTTGGGTACCGATGAGCGAGCGAGCGAGCGAGCTTCAGTGATTACGTGGTTGAACAAGGCGTTCTCAAGGTTGCTTCCGTTCCGTCGATGATTGCTCGCATCGCAGGAAGTACGCTGAATTGAAACAAACACGCCGAAACCTGGTCACGGTATTTCAATTATTACGCTAGCTACCTCTTGGTGGTGGATATGGAGCTCAACAGTAGACAGGGGCGTACGCCACATACTCAGATCAGAGCACAAGACGTCCTCTGAAGTCACATAAGCCGTCGAAGAACATGAAACATTGAGATACGTATTTTTGGAGAACATTTTGTAGCACTTTGTCCATGATTTTTCCCATCGTGAGCACAACAATAAAACATACGAAATTCATAAACAAGTGTTTGGGGTCCCGGGAACATGACCCCTGAGTTTCCATTAACGATGGTGGGATCCAGCGAGACGCGCGCCCGTCATACCCCTTCCACTGTTCTCATGCGCTCGGTTGGAACCCCTTTAGGAACTGAGACCATTCCTTGTGTCAGTGTATCTATTAAATTAAAATGTTTCACACATCGCTGCGACAATGACCACGGCGCAGGGACCGGGACCGAATGTAGCGCAAATGGTGTTCCGAACACAAATGTTCCACATTCCACGGAACCACGGGACCAACAGGAGGAGCGTCTCATAAATTAGCTGCCAGTGGACGGGACCCCACTTGGTGGCAGAGGAAGAGTGTCTTAAAAACGCATTCCTCAATCCCGACGAACCAATTCGTCAAACGTGGCTGCATCTTTACATCCCCCCCACCGGGAACATCCGCCACCGAAGTCCGCATAGATCCGTTACGCCACTGCATCCTCGACCATATGGAGGACTTTCGTTTCCTTCTCAAACGAAGTCTCGTATGTTTTTCCCTTCTAGTCCATAGCTCAGAACCACATCTCGCTCTAGGCTCTAATGAGAACCATTTGGTGTTGCGAAGGCGGGAGTGAAAGCAGTCTCCCGCCGAAGAAAGTCCCATCGCAACTGTTACGTTCCGGTTCCGGCGGCGGGAGACCTTAAAAGGATTAATCTGTCGTCGGGTCCTGAGATCACTCCGCCCAAACCGGGCGGCAGATGTGATGAGTAAGATTGATCGATACCCCGGTTTTTGGGCCTCGTGACCCCTTGCGCTTGCTTATCTCTCGTGGTCTGCTACACCCCCTGGCACCGATCCGGTGCCCATCAAATGGTTATCGTTTTCTGGTCATTTCACAGATTTGTTAAAATAAGATTACACCGACCGGTGATTCGGGGTTTTGGCACGGTAGAATCCGACCCGGCCTGCTAACCGCACCCATCGCAGCCTACTGCTATGTTCAGGCTACCTGTCGCACGGCTGTCATTGGTGACACGTCTCTCAACGATAGCTCTCGGCTCCGGGTTCGCCCTTTTCGTGGCCAAAAACCGTGCCAGTTGGTTACGGTTCATAAATCATTCCTCTGCTTTGCCATGTCGTGGCCGTGGCCAACCGTTGTCGACGTGACCTGATGAGAGAGAGTGAGAAAGGTTGACGCTTGGTCAAAGGTTTTCCCGAGGAACTTGTAGGACCATCAATACTCGGGATGCATGTGTGTCCTGGTGACCATCCATTGAACAACTGGAACTGGATCATGTAACCGATGTGCCTCTGTTTGTTTGAGAACTTTACAACCGGGAACACGGAACCAAGGGAAGCCGGGATTGAACACGACGGTCGAGCAGAACTGCCAACTGCCTCAGGAGTCCTCAGAACAACAGCCACAGCCTACCAGCACCCATGATAATGACACCATAAATCATGGGAAAATATTTTCCATCCGGTAACCGGTGGCTGCTGGCCTCTGGGTAAGGTGCTAACGTGGGGACCGCAGACACCGGAGTCTCCAACGGCCCCACATTGCACCGGTTCAGTCACGTAGTACCGAGCGGTCCAGTTTGTGGCCTTTTTTTTGGGTTGAAGATGAGCTGCTCGAACGTAGCAGCAACACGTGCAATTTATGGCCACTTTCTGCAGCCCCCAGTTGGTCACTTGCTGCTGTCCTATGTTTGTCCTTTTTGTCCCTCTGGTACTCGGACAAAGTGTATGTCCAGGACTCAGACACCAACACACGCTCTGATTGGTTGCACTTCTCATCCCGCTTAGCCTATTATTCCAATTTCTTATCGTGTTGCTCGATGTCAAAGATCTCTCTCCGTCTGATCCTCTTCTTTTCTCCCTAGCATCTCCTTCCCAGCTTTCGTCGGATCCTTCCCAACCGGTCCAGTACTTTCCCCGTTGCCGAGGCCGCCGTCTTCCGATTTCTACCAGGTCTGCCAAGTGCGGCCAAGTTCCTGTTCTGGGCTGGCAGACAAACACAAAACCCCGGAGCTGACGTCCCCGCAGGACATGAGGTTCGCCTTTCGGGGGGTTGGCTGAAGCGAGACAAAACAAGGAACAAACCAATAACCATAAAAATCGGAGACCTTCGTCCGCTTCTTACCTTCATCGTTGTCGCTGGGTCCCTGGCGACACCCCGAAGGCCTTTTGTGGGGCGAGGCCAGCATCCGGAGGCTTAGCAGCGAAGGAAGGTACGCGGTACGGTTGACGGACGGAGAAAGGATCGAGAGAGCGAGAGAAGCAATTCATATCCCTTACCGCAAAGTACCTGCCCATAATTTTATTATTTGTTTATTTTACTATCGTCTCAGCAGCACAATCTCCAGGGAACGGTGCCGGGCAACAACACAACATGGTGCAGGAACCCTTCAGGGGTCAGCACGGGATAGATTCCGATTCCTATCCCATCCCATCGCATCGCTGGCAACCTACGGTGAAGATGATAATATGCTGGCGACACTGAGCTAGTCGAGGCTGGGCTAAATGTCTCCGTCGTTCGATACACTCGACCCGGCCCGGCGAGACGCCAGAGTCGCCCAAAACCCGCCACACATTCCCCGAGTCTGGATGCAAGATGTGCGTGCATGTGTTAATTATGTGCTGCACAGGCTCACCACCACTCTCGGAACAACGCAATCCGAGATGCAGAACGAACCTGGTGCCGACAAGCGCTTGCCGCAATTGGCTACGCTACATCCGGGCACCCACCACCACCCGGAGCCGAAGGTTTATGATTTCAAACATCGTCTAGCGGACCGACAAAATGCATGCCTGAAAAAAACACAAAATGTGTCCGCATACACAATGATCCAGGCCAGCACTTGACACACCAAAATACATAACCGTCTCGAAGAAATGTTCAAGATCTGGCATCAAAACTCGTTCGCATGCCAGTGTCGTCTTCTGATGAGTTTCAATGTACGGGATGACCTCACTCATTGCACAAGTCGCCAATCATTTGCCGGTTGATATTAATGAGTAATCCGATTATTTCACAATTCCCGTGACCCAGTTCTAGGCAAACGACAAACGGCTTGCTTACTCCTCGAATTGGCTTATTCACCTTCCTCATCATTATCTGCCACATTTTCTGAATCACGCAGCAACCGCTCGTCACTAGAATCGCGCCTAGCAACAGAGTACATTAGCGTACGGTACGCGCGACGATGCGATGTGTAATAGGAGAATGTTCCTAATCGCGACTTAACGCAATTGGCCGTTACTCAGATAACGAAAATTGAAGGTTATGGCATCCGGAGAGGGCCGTTCGTTAGCCCTGCTGCCAGTTCTAGAACTATCACTTGCCCAAAACACGAAAATGCATCCCCAAATGGCGAATAAATTGATTGTGAGGTCATCTCTATGCAGAACGAAATTTTGAATTTGAATGTAGAATGAAAAAGCAATAGGGCCCCACGAAAGTGTTTTATGACTCACATTAGCCATTGATATGCGTCAGTTAGGTTAGTTCCATCCCAAAAAATTTCCAAAAAATTAATCAACTACGATAAGCGTCCCCTTGGAGAGCACGAAACAAAAAGGAGGGGGGGGGGGTTCGTTAGTCTTCCAATACGAACACGATCGCATTAATTGCGGGAAATGCCTTCGTTACAAACTCCACTCACGCAGCACAAGATAAAGACAAGATGGTAGCGGCTCGGTATGTAAAAAAGGTGAAACGTGGAGCGTTCTCGTCTAGAAAGTTAACCGAAAAAAGGGTCCAACGACGATGATGATGATGCGGCCAACGGACCAGCTGCTGGCAATCAGCTGCTGCTGCCGCTGCTGCTAGGTCCGATCCAGACGAACGAGCATGAAATGTGAACAGAACACCGCCGGGAAGACGAAGAAAAGATGGGTCCCGGTCATTTCCGAAAGTCAATTTACATATCAAATGATGATGCAATTGGTGGCCAATAAATTTGACGCCCAGCAGCCCTTGCAGGACTTCCTGTTGGAAGGTACAAATTCCTGTCCGGCAAGGTCATGGGCAGAGGCGCGCTCTCTTTCTCGCTCCCGCACTGCCCATGTTCTGTGGTGCATGGTGAACGATCACGTAGCACATTCGCACACTCACCCCTTACCCATTACTCACGCCATACGACGACAACGACGACGACGGTTGGAACGGAAGGTAACGCGGGCGATTCGAGTCCGCAACCGCGTGGTCTAGGTGTAATTATCATCGAATGTGCGCGCCTGAGTACCTCACAAGGAATCGCTTTGAAATGCACAACAAAAAACCAACAGCAACCTGATAGTGGAGGCCTCGCGGCGTTCTTATCTGTGCGGCTGCTAGCGTGTTCATCCAGTAGCAGCTGTTAGGCCGTTTGGCCACCGTTGTCTGCGTGTGTGACTAACACACTTCGCGCTTCGAGCTAATCAGCGAGCGACACACGCGGGAACGCACCGGTATGTCTACGGCGCTTTGGCTTATTTGACATTAAAATGTATTAATAGCCATCAACTGCGAGGAGCAGGTCACCGGCGCATCACTCCTCCTGGCCGCATCAATTCCCAAACTGTTTCAGCGACCGGCAATTGAAGACTTCACACCAAAGGGCCCCGCAGCTAGCTAGCGGTTGGTCAAAGTACTATCGGTCGAGTGACGATCACTGTTGAAATCGCGCGAGCGATACGCGCAGCTCAAGGTCGCACGCATGCGGTATGAGTCAGTGCCGAGTGCCGAGCATTGCACGTGGACAACGCCGGTACCAACACGATTCCTATCGAGAAGTATCTCGAATGAGCTCGCGCATTCGTATGTCCTGTTGCCAAGGGGAACTACCACCACTCGTCGTCGTCGCCGTCGTCGTCGTCAGTTCTCCTTCTCCCATTGGCGAACGTGCCTGACGTCATCTCGAACCCCTTCAACGGGAAGGTCTCTCCCTCTCAAGAACAGCAGCTAGTGGACATGATGCAACGAACATCGCGAATTTACTGTTCCTGTTGCATCGACTCCCTACGTATGATGCAAGATTCTTGGTGCATTTTGACAGCTCCCGGGGGATTTCATGCTGATGTTCTGTACGGGTACGTCAACAGGAAGGTACATAAATGGTGTACCGACCAAACTAGTAGTAGTAGTGCTAGTGCTCGATTTCGATTGGATTCCCAGATTAGACTTGTTTGTCACTTGTTTGTAGCAGCGCACCGAGTGAGACGCAAGGTGATTGAGGGTTATTTTGACGAATAGGTATATTTATGTTTGTCCGCCAACGACACCAACGACGATCGACCACGGTGACGCCGACGACGATGCCGCCACCAACAGTCGACAGTAACTTATGGCTGATGCAAAGCTGATGAAATTGCTTACTTGAGGCTATAACTACAAACAAACTATACTGCCACACGTTTGAACACGTTGATAACAGGTTGAGCTTGGCCTGGGAGTACATTCATTTATGTTAAGGTTCAGTCGGATCCAAGAAAGGCTCATTTTTGATGATTTCTTGTGAGTAAATCATTCAACCTATTTTTTTCAAGTGAATGCCATATTAAACTGCTATTTTTCAAGAATATTTGGTTCTACTTTGGAGAAGATTTATTAACAACTTCTTCCCTGGCATCAATTTTAGAAAGGCGTGTCTTCGAAAAGGTACCATTTCCTGTTCCCTTCGTAGTTGCGTGATGGGTCACGCGAAATATGCAAATCAGCTTTTTTTATGTTATTTTATGAGTTTATCCAGCTAGCATCGTTGAGTTTTTGTTGATTTTCAAATTTTTCAATTTTTTGTAGCGGTTTGAAGTTGAAAAATTGATCACACTATGATCAAACCAGGTTCGTCGCTTAAACGGGCAAATCTTTTGATTTGGACCAAAAACGATTTGTTTCAAGAAAACCTACCTATACACTTTTCTGCAAATGCCATAATAAAATGCATCCTTTCAAGTATATTTCGTCATATTTTGGGGACGCTTCAAAGTAGCGAGCTGCATGGAACCTTGTTTGAAACACGAATTTTTAAAAATCTATAACTTTTCCAGTTTTGCTTCGATTGATCTAAAAAAAAAATCGCAATACTCTTGAAAGCCACCCCTCAACATTCGTGGAAAAATGTAAAAAATAAATGTCACAAAAAAATTAAATACCTTAGCCCCCCCTCATTTAAATTAAAATTCCCCCACAATGAGCTAAGGAATGTCAATCTGTAATGTAACAACTCTCTTAAGTATCGTCTGGGGACACTTGTTTCCAAATTTGCTTCCAATTGACCTCTCTTTTGACGACTCTTTGGTGGCTCACACTGTTACACTATGCTGTTGCAATAACAGTTCCAAACTTTCAAGACCTTGCTTTCTTGCTCATCGCGTCCGGTGGCTCGACACGATGACGCCGGACTGGCGCTGACGTCGCTGGCAGTAACATAAACTTTAGAGCCTATTAAAGTCATGTCAAATCTTCGCAGCACTGAGTCGCTACTCTCCCCATCTTCGGTACTATTAGGCCGAGCAGCGAGAAGTGTATCGGAGCCCAATTCTGGCCAGTCGCGCCGGTGGTATCCTGCTGCAGTCAATTGAACGCTCCTTCACACGACCCCTTCAAGGGGGTGGTAACGAACGACCTGTCAAAACAGCTCGAGCAATCCGACAGGAACATTCGCTGCCGCCAAGGCTCTCCTACCACCGCCAGAAAAGATTACGAGCCTTCGCAGAGTTTGGCAGTTTTAAAACCTGTCACTGTAGCAGAGAGCTATCTGCTGCGAGACAGACGCACATCGGCATCGTATTTTCGGGTTGCACGGCTGCAGGAAGGAATTAGTTTGGGCCACGATGACGACGACGACGACGACGCTGGAAACTTCTTCTGCTGCTGGTGCTGGAGAACTTTTCAATATTGTAAAAGAAGGTCTTTGCGTCTCTCTTCCATGAGCTCTTTTGAGTGTCGGTGGTCGGATCGTTGGAGCAAAACTAGCGTTCGAAGTAACTGAACTTGAAAGCCCCCGGCCCTGAGGTTGAGGTTTAATGTTCAATTGTTTTTGGCGAAACATGGTGGCATCTCGGGGATCAAAACGCCACACTCGAGAGCCTCGGCACTGCCTAGTGCTTGTGAGAGTCACTACCAACAACAGCAACAACAACAGCTGATGACGATGATGATGATGAAACGATTGCCTACGGTTGTGGCCCAGAAAGACTGCCTCAGCGAAGAGGCTCCGAACCGGGGCGTTTCGAATTCAATGTGATGGCACCCTCCTCCACAACCGCCCTAGAAGATGAGAAGCGAGACGCATCAGTGTCGGCGGAGGCATAGAAATGTTACAACAACTTCCACCACTCCGCCCCGGAGCCAGACACCCCGAAGAGATTGTTTAATTTAATTTTCCTTCTCCTCGCGAGCGTTCTCGATTGTATACAGAGAGTGTTCGGTTCCGCGGGAATGGGGAATGACTGGTTCTGTGTGAGCGTCTGTGGCCTGGCCTTCTGGTGGTTGGCTTAGAGAAACTTTCTTACTTCCTTCGATAATCGTCCATCGCATCGTGCGTCTGGTTCTCGCGCCCTGTTCCTAAACAACAATCGCCGGGACTCCCGGGACTTTGGTTCTCGCTTCTCGACCGGGTAATGAAGATCATCAGCTTCATCATAATCTCGTTTTTCCAATCCTCATCCAAAGACCTTGACTGCGGCTAGGGCTCGCTAGAGCTCTAGAGGCCTCTGAACTGCACCACACCCACGTTTCTCGCGTTCGTTCTAAGCGTTCCCAAACGAGCCGAGGTCGAAGAATGGAAACTGCTTCTCACTCCGCGCGAAACCTCGAAGAAGAAGTCAGGTGATGCAAGGCAGACCTTCATGGTTGCCATCCATCGCGGAAAGGTTAAGCGATGGACCGAGTACCCGTCTCGACCACGAGAAATCAAATCGACAACATTTCGACCCCTGGCTGGCCCGAACCCTACGGCCAAGAGACTGCCCAGGACCTTTTACGGACCGAGAGAGAGAGAGCGAGCATATCCTTAATTCGGTTGGACGGTCCGGGGGTAAAACATGCACCGCTTCGACCCTCGAATGGAATTTTCCACTCCCAGAGACCACAGGCCGGCCGGCCGGCCGGCCAGAACACGATGTCCCGATATGTGCGGTTCTGTTCCTGTATCCCTTGGGCAGGCAACACACAAACACCAGCAAGCGCTTCAAGGCTGCTATATAGTGATGAGCTGGAACGCACGTAGGCCATCGTCATCATCACCCCACAAGGGCACCGAGAGAAGGGAACGTGTGCGTTTCGTTCACACCAGCGACCCCTAGGAACATCAGGCAGGCAGGAAGGGAGGCGAAGAACGTGTGGATACCACGTCAGCAACAAAAGCGTCAACGCGGTCTCGTGTCTGTGAGGTCTGTGATCGTTGATTTGATCTAATGGATGAGAAATAGATTTAACTCAACAAATGTGACGATAGACAAAACGCACAAACGCAAGCTCAACAAATCACTCATTTGTTGCCATACATGCCTTACTGCAATTGCCTCATTTGTTGTAAAAACACAGAGTGGAGTGCGTTTGTTCATTATCAAATCATACGAAATCTCCAGAAGATGTCTGGAAAGCAATTGATCGCAGAAGGTTGAGAGCATCTCGAATGTCATCTTCTAAGTTTCCTCCGGCTTGTATAACTGCACTCGCCCTCCTTCGAACAAAGACAAAACGTGTGTTCCATAAAAGATACAAAAAAAAGAAGATCTTGAATTCCCATCGAACGCGAAAGTCAGCGCCGGTGGTTGCTGTTGTCGGTGCAAGCACCGTAACGGCGCGCGCACGGCGCGACTATACCGTTATGGACGTGAATCATCATCAGCTGCTGTGACCATAGCAACACAAAGCAACCCGAAGGTGACGCTGCTCGCAATGCTCGGCGTGCTCTCTTTAGCTAATGAGTTCAGTCATACGATCGACCGGAGAGTGGGGGTCTCTGTGCGCTTCTGCCTCTAGTCTATCAATCCCCGAAATTGACACCGAGCGCGAGTGCACCACGGCACCGCGGCCATGAGTCATACCGTCGCGAATTTGGAACCGATCGCGTCGCGAAGGTCTTTGCGACCGGCCAACCGGCGGTAGTGTTCCGGTGAAGGTTCCGGTTAGCAACAGCCGCTCGCACCATCTGGTAAACGATCCGGGGCCGCTTTGCGAGCGTTGCAGGAGGCCAGACCCACAGCAAACACCATCAACGACTTCTCAATGCCACCACCATCATGCCGCTGTCACTGCATTCATTCGTTACAGTTTCCACTCGATGCACCATCAGCAGCAGCAGCAGCAGCAGCAGCAGCGGTGGCCAGCAGGCTTTTCGCGTTTTGCCTCCTTCTCTCTCTCTTTGTATGTAACTCGCGAACGAGTTCCGTGTCATCGCTGCATCCGTCAGCGCTACATACACCAACCGACCGTGGTCTCTGCTGCTGGTGCTGCGCTGGAGTTTCTTCGTCGTCGTTGTCGTGGTCGTTGCCACCGAGCGGCTTTCTTGCTTTGCTCAGCAACTACTTGAATGTCTCGTCGAAGGTTCTGGTTAGCCATCTCCATCAGCCCATCACTATCATGAGTGCTGGTGGTGCGCCGTCGTCGTGACTCGATGCGCGACTCATTTCTTTTTTTTCTCCATTTTCCTTTTCTTTTTCGCGTTTCGGTCCCTCCGATTCTCAGCATCAGCAGCCACTCTTTACGCACACACAGAGTGCCTCCTACATCTTCGAAACCCCCTTGCCCGTTGTCTCGTTGGCCGATCCGGGCTCTGGGTCGGACCGACGGATGGATCGAATTACTGAAAATCATATTTGCCTCCGCTTAAAAGTGTACGGCGGTTTTAGGTGGTGGTACCCCCGGTGTGCGCAGTAGTGCTTCGTCTTCAGTTCTTTTTTGGTTCCTTTTTGTTGGCCACCGTCGGCCATTTCTCTACCATCTCTTCGTTTCCATTCCCCGGTGGCCCAGGGGCCCACTACTCCTACAACACCCAAATGAGCATCGATCGATGCTGCCGATGGTATAGCGTGTCCGCTAGGCCTCCTCCTCCTTCCCTTTCTCCTCCACCACCTCCTCCTTTATCTGGTCCGCTTTCCATTCCAGCACTTTTATTACAAACATGCGGCACCAACGATGATGATGATGATGATGATGATGCTGTTGGGCTGGGTTTTCAACCGAAAATACGGGGGAGGAGGTAGTTCATTCGTTCCGTCGACTCGATTTCGACTCTTTTCCAATCGAACCAGCTCCCCGGCTCACCGGTCGCAGGTCGGTTACCGGGGTTGGCCCCAGCTAGTAGATGAAGATGATGATGATGGTGGTGGACCAAGACGGCACAAGACACGCCACAGAGCTTCGTTTCGCTTTCGAACGCGATCGAAGCGTTCTCTCCCTTGGGGTCCATATTCCAGGGCCCCCAAAAAGGGCTCCTCTTCTCGCTAGTGGTGCACGATAAACCGGCCTGGTCCTGGTCCCGGACTGGTTGACCGGTTTTATGGAGGACAGGAAGTCGTGGACGCGAAGAAACTCCCCAAAAAAGGGTTCCATCCTCGTGTGGCTGTGTCGATAAGTTGCAAGCTGGCTTTTGCTAAAATGATCCACGACGAGCACGACAGGAAGTTGCTGGATACCTGAACGTACTGAAGGTTGTCAGAGAAGATCGAGAATGTTCTAGAAAAGGGAAAAGCTACATCGCCGCATCGTTATCAGCTGCACCAATTAATAAAACGTTTAGCACACACCCGGGCCGCGGGTCGTACATGTTGGAACACGTTTCTACATGATGGCCATTGGGATTTTGATGTGATTCTCTGTGCATCATCATCGGTACCAGTACGACGTTTAGATGGCGAGAGAGAACACGAAGAAAGGAAGGATGATATTTCACCTTCACAAAGATCACCTTTCACACATGGACGTTGTGCGTTTGCGATGCATCATCGCTTTAAGCTGCTGCTGCTTCTGCTTCTTCAACCGTCTTTCTGGGCACTTTGGAGCGCGAGCCGTTGCATTAGTGATCGCGTCTTCGCTGTCGATTCTCTCGAGAGGTTTGGCGTAGAGGCTTACTTTCATTCCGTTCCGTTCGTTCGTTCGTTCGTTAGTTCGTTCGTCCGTTCGATGGATTTTTTTTTTTTTTCGTTGGGTTCTCCAACTAAAACCGTGGCCTGCAGAGCGCAGCGAGCAGAAACAAACAACTCCCGGGGCTCCCGGGGGCTTCGCTTCCGAAGAAGAACAAGCCTGCTAGGATGAGCAGCAGCAGCAGCAGCAGCAGCAACCGAACATCGAACGCAACCGGCATAGGAGAGCGCTACATGATCCGTGCAACCGTGCCGCACACTACCAGCCATGCTCGTCGTCGTCGTCGTTGTCCTCTTGCCATACGGGATTTTAAGACTCATGGAAGATGACAACCACAAGACCCAGACCCAGGGACCGAGCGCAAACGCGAAAGTGACATAAAGAGACAACCATTAAGGAGCGTTGCTGCTGCTGCTGCTGCTGCTGCTGCTGTTGCTGTTGGTAGTGCTGCAAAGAACAAAATGCGAAGAAGCCACCGCCGTCGCCGTGTTGGAACTTAAGTCAAGCAAATTGGAAACCGAGGCGAGCGAGCCAACCCTGGCGCAAACGAGCAAACGAGACAGCGAGCGAGCGAGATAAGTGGGCAAGAAAAACCGGGCAATTGTTAATAAGAACACACGGATCACGGAGGAAAGAGGCAGCAGCGAAGACGTAAGACGAGAAACGACTCTGTGGTCCCCTGCAGCACCACCAGCAGCACCAGCAGCACCAGGCTCGGATGGCACATCCATGGTGTCATCGGGGATGGATAATGGGCTGCAGAGTGACACACGGCGACGATTTTGGAAACCCATCCGCTAGAAGGAGCCAGGAGGAGGAGGAGGAACTAGGAGAGAAAAAGGATGAAACTCCGAAAGGCGACACTATCACCGTGGGTTCTCTCCAACTCCATGGACTCCTTGCCATGGACGCACAGACACACTCCTCACTCCTCACGGACCCAGTGATGAGTCAATATTTGTGCAAGTTTCAACAGGTTTTTGCCTTCTCTCGCTAGCTCTATCTCTCTGGGTTTCGATGCGTTGTGCCCACTTCTTATAGTTCCCCCTATTGGTTGCCCTTTTAGCTAGCCATTGCATCGGTGTTCACTGGCAGCCGGAGTTAGTCCGCCACCACGATTAGACACAGTCGTCGTCTATGGCTTTAATCCTTTCCTGACTTAATGATCTACCGGATCAATATAATAATCCGCTTCTCGCGTTCCCCCCGGGACGCATTCAAGAACAACGAAACAACGCGCGCCTGATGATGACCTCCGCCCCACCTTGCGCAAGATCGCGAGAGAGGGTGGTGTGTTGCTAGCAGTGGGTGCGGTCGCTCTGGGGACGCACTAGTCTGTTCCTCTCCCCATTCCTTACATTAGGCCCGCAAAAGGGGTCGCAAACAAAGGCAAGACTTGCGGTGGAGACGATAAAGTGTTTCTCGTGTATCGCGTTTCCCGATGTTTGGCCCCTTTTTCGTCTCCATCGCCAAGCATTCGCCCTGGAACAGCGAGAGCGAAACAGATAGGCAGCGAGCGAGAAGAAGGAGATGACTCCGGAGGTTATGTAAGTCTCGCTGGAACCTCGCTGGGTGATGATCGTCGTCGTCGACCGCGTACATCAAGATACTCTGGCCGCATCAAGTCAGCCGACTCAAGACTCTCGCGGCCAGCGCGCACGTTCGCTCGCGTGGATGGACTCGCGAGCTCGACCCGCGGGCTCAAGTCCGTGAGGCCTCACTGCATGCATAATAATATGCTCAATCATTTTTCTTAATTTATTATTCACAATCTGTATTCAATCTCCTAGCCCCTGGTGCTGGTGAGGTGCTGGTCACCACCATCACCAGCGTCGTTCAAGGCCTGGCGACCTGGGGACGAAAAGGGCCATCGCGGGAGTGGCGAGAAGAATCGAAGAATCTAAATTCAATGAAACGAGCGGCCCTACGCGGCGAGGGTCTCGCACAATGGTCTCCCTTTCATCACGCGGGCGGTCATCAGAGTGTCCGAAAACTCCCACCACTTCTAGCTCGTGCTCTTCCGACCCAAAGACCAGATCCTTCAAATGCCATTGCACACTTTTGACCATCCGGGAGCCCCGGTGTGCGTACTGTCCAGTGCTCTGCTCGCTTCAAGCATCGATGTCGATGCTATATTTATGACTGTGGCCACGGCTGGCCTGAGATGTTTCTGATTGCCCCTCCGTACTCGTCAATTAAAGCAATGTAGTCTTTATTATTTCTGCTCCTCCATCCATCCAACCGCTAGATGGGTGAGTAGAGACTGTTCTTCACGTTCGCTCAATGGTCAAGAATGGTCTGAGAAGAAGGGATTGGAGCACGACGCTACAAAGCAGCTACACTGCTGTTCACGTCCACGCGGATTGTGGTTCGGGTCTCTGGTCCGGGACAGTGCGCGAAACGTGCCGTGGATTGAAAGATGAGTAAACACCGTCAGCATGCTGCTGCTGCTCTGATGGAATAGCAATTGTGGTTCGCCAGAACGAAAAGGAGAGAGCGATCGAGACCGAGACCCAACTCAACCGACGGTTTGCTTTACGCTTTGTAGGCCGAAGAAGGTCCGACAGAACCGTACTAAAACCTTTCAAGCTCAGGGCCGGACGCGACAGGTTCGTACAGGATTCGATACGGCTCGTACGGCATCGAACGGCTTGTCGCTTGTCGCTGAGTATGAGTTTATGTGAGGTAAGGATCCGGACCGGACACGCTGTGGCCAGACTCGTCGATTGGCAGATTGGATGGTATCAGCGGCCAGCACGATCCGACACCAGATGACGCAAAGGAATGGTTTGGTGATGCGGAACGAACCGACTCGTCCGGGACGCGTCATGAAGACATTTCTGTCCGGTGGGTTTTCGGGTATTTCGGGATCTACCCCCAGATGTCCCAGGGTGTTTCGTGTTGGGTAAATTAGAATTTATTTTACAAGACACCCAAAGGATCATTCCAGGGACCGATTCTGGTGAAATCGGAAAGCTGATCTTGCCTCGCTGGTATAGAGGTGGCATAGAAGAGGATCGTGAGGATGCTGAACCCCGGGGGTAGTCGGTTCGATACGCACCCAACAGAACGACCGAGAGGCACCAAGAGGCTCACGCATATTTTCGAACCCGTAGCCGTACCCGCGGCTCCGTATGGCCGACGATGTCGATGATGATGATGATGATGATGATGATGGAGGTTAAATTGGAGGTCTATAGATGGACGAGATGCTGGAGTTCGGGAAATATATGTTTTCCAATTCTTCGTCTTCGTTACGGATAACGTTGCTACGGACGAGCGTAGAAGCATCGATTTGAGCCCCGGGAGCGACCGGGGGGAGGTGTACTATCTCTGGCAAGATTTACAGTATTACACGGAGTTCCCTCAGGGTTCCGGAGCAATGGAATTCTAAGGATAACTCAGATACCTGAACCAGCGCCAGGGCTAAGAATTTGAGGAATCTAATTCACCGGCATCTGTCATCGGTCGTCGCCTAGCAACACGGTGTTCTCGGTTGCTTCGTCGGCTGTCCCTGCTCCCTCTCTGTAAGTAATCTCCGGACCAAACGACCGTCGCTTGAGCTTATACCGGATGGAGATACCGAAAATGCATGCAACGCAGTGTCGCAGGTCACCATTAGCATCACGAAAACAGAAGAAGACACCGTGCATGTGCAGCAAACCGCATCCGATACGATTCTCTATTGAATTCAAACCTCGTGGTTGCTCCAGAAGAAAGCATGCGCCATGACGACGACCATGTCTCCGCATTGTAGCGAGCTCTTGTCACAAACAACTTCTTATCTTTGTGCCTAGTTTTGCTCGGTTTGGACGGGCAGCCAGTGGTACCCCGGGCGATTGCGATCTCTGGACACACCGTTGGCGGGGTGCTGCAAGGTTATAGGTAGCCTCGATGATAAGGATGGGCACTGATACACAGCTCCCAAAACGCTAATACACTGATCAATCAATCAAAGGTGATTTGTGGCTGGGAATGGATGGAAACAAATTATTGGATCAACCCCTCGGCTCGGCCGCTGCCTTTAAACGCTGCATATCATTACGGAGTGTAGGCTGCCCCGCTGGCTTTTCCATCCCAATCCTTCTTCCTCTTCCTCTCTCTAGCTCTGCATTTTATCTATGTAGCAACTCCGATATCGGAGTGCCATTGCGAGGCACATGGCAACAGCGGGAAAAAGTGCTCTGGCCTGGGCGATGGCTGGAAAACGTTGCCTGTTCCAGTGGAATTTTTCGTAGTTCGTCGTCTGTTGCCAAGGTGCGTGCAACCATCTCTTTCCCGTAACCGACAGAGCATACAAATGGAACGAGAAAAGCGAACCAAACGCACAGAAGAGTAGTCCGGGATAGCAGAGGGATGAACAGAGCATACAGCCAGGCACAGAAAGAGTAAATGAAATAGAAGGGGCATGAAAAAGAGATGGAAGACGAACGCTAAATTGTGAAAATGGATAAACAGAGAGATGGAAAAAGAAGCACAGAGAGAGAAAGAGAGAGGGAGCAAAGAATGGCAAACAGCGTACGCAGAGCAAACAGAGACCGAGTTCCAGGGGATGACGGGACAGACGCGACAGGGAGAGGGTATGCTCTAAAGAACCCTGAAACTACCCTCGGAACGGATCCGGGGTAATTACTGTACTGAAAAATTCATTGAATCCCTCACGGGGCCGCCTCTCTCACTCTAGCCAACCCTACTGCTGCGGTGCTGCCGCAAGGGTTGGACGTCATCGAGAAGAACTCGAGCTCTCGAGAGCAACCGAGGGAAAGAAGGCCAGGGATTTGCTATGGGAAACACACAGCAGCTCGAAGCATTGCATAGAGACCCACGGGGCGCACTCTGGGAGCGGTTAATGGTGGCGAGAAAAGTCATTGCAACGGATCGAAAAGTCCCTAAAAAGTGGACGCAACGGGAGGAAAGCATAAAAAACAACAGGCCAGACCACCCTACCGCCACCCAGACCAGAGGAAGCCCGCATCTTGCTGCAGGTACTCCCAGGAATTAGCATAGACATCCGACGTCCGGGTCTGGATGATTCCGATGAGACCTACACTAGGCAACGCACTAGACGCGCTCAACAACAAACTATCCGCCTTCTCCTTTCAGTCCAGACTTTAAAGCCAGTCTGGCCCGGCATGTGCCCGTAGCGAATGCCCGGAATTACGGAAGCGCTACGCCCCGGGACCGTTTCCGAGCGATTCCGGAACCGATCAAAGCAGATCATCCATGAACCGAACCGTGCGGTGCCATATGTTTGCCCAGACCATGTTACAGCTGATCTCACCACGGCAGCAACGGCAGCAAAGGCAGCATCATCATCATCTACCTCTACTCCACACCGATCAGATCAGCCTGAGTGAGCAGAAGCAGAAGGAGGAGGAGAACGCGGACGGTACATACCCACACACAACAGGTCTCATCGCGTGTTGGATCCGAATTCGGGCGACGTGTCTACGGTACCGTCCCGAGCGTCTTGTCCGAAGCACAAGAGCAACAGGCAGAAGAAGAAGGCACAAAAACACACATCATCACGCGATAAGAGTGTTTCGCGACACGAGCGACCTGATGTGGGCTCGCCTGCACGGTTTGGTGGCCATTTTTAGAAACAACTGGCCGGCCGGCCGGCCCGCCGCTCGACCGGTCGACCGGGCTGATATGAACGATGAAGGTGGAGTGGCGGAGAGGTGGAGCCAATCGACGGTTTGTTTGTCGACAGTTGTTTACGAGTTTCGTAGCACTCGGAGGCCACCATCACCCCCACCGCCGCCTCTTGGCTTCCTTATTCCGCCCAGCAGCAGCAGCAGCAGTACCACCACCCCATACCCTGGGGTCTAATTAGCTTTGACATTATGTGACGCTGGACACGCAGGAACCACGAAAAATCGGATCACAGGCCACAGCACAATCGGACTCCAGCGCCAGCACCAACATTACATACGATGTGAGCCCCTAATGGTGGTTCTTGTCTTATTTTTTTCTTGTTTCGATTGTTTGCTTTTTGGGTCTCGAGACTTCCTGTGTCCACCTAAAATGCTGATATGCGCACCACCACCATCATCATTGCGCTCGGAAGGTGAAAAACCAGTCAGTGAAGAGCAGCAGCTGGAAAGCATAACGATAACGCATCGCATCTTATGGGCAGGAAGCAAGAACCGGTCTTGAGAAAGCAACTCCGACAACTCGACCGCTCTTCCGGCCGGCCAGCCTTCATGCAAAAGCTGGCGCAAAATAACCTGCAAACCGTCGAACCAAAGCCGAAAACCGAGACCAGAGAGTCCAGAGTGGGCGCAGTAGGCAAGACCTGTCTCCAGTGAACGTCGTGGTGTGTCATTTTCTGCCTGAAACTCGAAATCTCAAACAAACAAACAAGTGCACCGTTCAGATGTTCCGAAGGACCCAACGATGGACGATGTATTTTTTTAGTGGGGATGCAATAAAAGGCATCATAATGACACGCATCGGGTTTAAGGCGAGATCGGTATTTGCTTTTTTTTACTGCAAAAACCCCTTTTTCCCGATCCCGTTTGGTGGTGGTCATATTTGTACCGAGCAAATGGCTGGATCCGAGAACTGGTGATCGGTAAAGGGTTCAAAAAGGTGCATCCAGTAAGGTAGAAATATTTTACAACCCCAGAGGACCTCCGTTTAACCCCTTTGGCGAGTTGGATGACATCGCACTCCGAGTGCAACTGTCAATAGAAAGTCATAAGTTACTGACTGACTGTCTGACTGACTCACTGCACAGCCAACACGCAGGGAGGGGGGTCCATTTTGTGGAAACATTTATAGTGCAGCCCAGTCGTTCCGTTTTGTTGGACTACATCTTTACTGTTCTACCGTGGTGCTGGTGGCCAGGTTTTATAATGCCACGGAGTAATGTAATAAAATAATTTCCGAATTTCGGCTTCAGAAACACGCATATATAATTTGATTTCCTAGTCGTCAGCCGGTCGATAGACCGACGGAGTGCGAGAAAGAGAGAGAGGGACAGGTGAGCTCGAGGTGTGCGTCATTACTGGAGCGTCTGCTGAATCGGATGCGATTGCTTCTAATAGCTTTGGCCATTAGGCTCTGCTAGACTGCACCGCTGTCGACGCCGCCGCGACGGAACAACTCGGGGTTTTTCTCGGTTTTTCTCGAGCTCCACTACGTGGCCTGGCTTGGCTACGGCAGCGTGCAATGCGCACAAGAGAGGCGCGTGGAACGATGCGTTGGACGAAAAATCCAAAAACCGAAACACGGATCCGAAATACATGCAATACATGTTTTATTGGTGCCCCACATGGACCGTATGTTTGGTTGTTTGGTTTTACACGGAGGCGAAGTCGAAGGTTTTTAGGCCCCGGCCATCACCGTAGTCTCGTTTAAATTATGATAATTATGCTCACATCTCTCACTCGCTCGAGTCATGCATATCGCTGCCTGATGCGGCTTTCAAACGGCATAAAATAATTTGGTTTTTTGAGGCACCCGATCAATGATGGTCTTGCAAGGCTGCAGTTCGCCCTGGGAACGCATAAACCATCTACTTCCAAGTCAATTCGTATTCCAGTTCTAGTTTCCAATTGAAGCAGCAGCAGCTGACCATTTGACGATAATTGACTTAAATTAAAATATTTACAGATAGTTATGCGTGGTGGAGTGGGAAATGCGGGCTGCTGGAAATGAGATCAGCTGGAGTAGCGGCAGCAGCAGCAGTGTTTTGGATTAAATGTAGAAATGGATCTGGTAGAGCTCTCTTTCCGGCCCGGAAGAGTCGTCGATTATTCTCCTCTGGTGCCTTGCAATCGCTCATGTGTAATCGCTAGAAAATCAGCTTCAAAGTGTAGATTCTTGCGTAGAAAGTAAATTCCTTCAAGCAAAGAATTCCTCGAGGCATTTCGCAGCACCACCAGAGAGAGAGAGAGAGAGACACGCTCACGCAATCCCCGTTCGAAGTGAGTCATGCTGGAAAATGATGGAAAGGGGTGAAGGTGTGGTCCGTGGTCAATTTTCGGACGGTTACGTTATGGCATTTTGTAGTTTTACTCAACGTCTTTACCGTCGAGGTATAGAGACACACACACGGTGTAGTTACGGTCACGTAGCCATCATCGCCGGTCCCACCTCGGCTGGCCCCGTGGCTAGCTAACCGGAACAGCAACGATGGATTGCAGAGGCAAAACTGGTGCACTACCAGAGGGCAGAAGAGAGTCTTCACCACGACACAGGAAGGAACTCGGAGCATTAAAAAAAGGTAGCGAGAAAAAAACAGTTACAACGCACAAAACGCCTGTCAAGCGAACGTTTTTCTAGTCCCGCGGCACATGGCGAACGCCAAAGGGGATGAGTGGAGATGTGGGAGAAGAAAGACATAAAAGGGTAGCTCCCTTCCTGTCCCCTGGGAGGTGTGAGAAGGAAAACTGGGAAAACTGGAAAAACAGAACGGATAAATAAAACAAACATACGGCTAAATCACGCTGAGGTCCGAGAATCATTAATCGCGTGAAAGAGTTCCGAAAAGATGTGTTTAGGTAACCGTGGAGAAGCGATAAGATTGTTGAAATAGTTTTCCATTCCGGTGTGAATGTGTGCAGGGCGCTGGCATTAGATGCAGGAAAAGGTCTTGGGGTGAGCATAAGCATGGGGCATCGATTTTTCGCTGGCATTGTTTCATCTATTGCTTCATCCGCTCACGAATCAGAGAATCACGAAGAGGGTGCATGTTTTGGCTTTTCCACAAACAAACGCAGTAGGCCGTGTTTTTTACTCAAGAAAAAATTCAAAATGTTGCATCAGAAAAAAAAAACACAAATCGATAAACACTCGCTCGCTTCCGTGTGCTGATAAGAGCTGACGTCGCCTACAAGTAGCTGATGAAATAGAGAGCACATTTTACTTTCCTTTCTCCTCCACAAAATCCTCACCAGAGCAACTAGAAAAATCCTAATCCTCCTCTTTTTCTTTTTTATTCGCTTGGAAAGAGAGACAGAGAGAAAGAGAGAGGAAGCTCTCTGTCTCTCTTTCTAGATCTTCTTGATTGATGTTGTGTTCTTTACAATTTCTCAAAATGTTCTACCACACCTTTCGGTCTTTCGGTCTTTAGGTATCACTTCTTTTCACGAGCTGCTAGTTCTCCTAAATCTGTTTCCACTTCTGAATCTGAATCGCTCTGGCTGGCAAGCTGACGTTCGCTATTAACTCCAACGCCCCAAAAAAAAAACCAACAAGCAGCAGTAGACTCGCGGCAGCAGATCGCGAAATTGTGATTTCGAGGAAGCAATAAAGATGGACCCGTCGAAGAGAAAAGCCCCGAGATAGAAAGATACAGATAGAGGCCTCGAGAATAAAGAACGAAGCTAAAGCTTAAATGGTTGGCTATAAAACTCCATCCATCAGCAACAGCAGCAAGAGCACTGATTCCATCCCATAAACTCGGGGTGAGCCCAGTTGTAGGCCCAAGATAGGGCCCAAGAAGCAATCTGGCTTGAAAAGTTGGCGTTTTGGTGGCGCTTTTTATGAGAAACTCTTCTTTATGATTGTCGCAAATTTCTACTCTATTCCTGTTTTGTTTTTTTGCTATTGCCTATACGCGCTAGGTCGAGCAGATCAGACACCGGGCACCACTACCGCCGTCACCATCATTATAATGAGCCACCTATCGCTGTGCTATTCAACAGCAACAGCAGCATCAGCAGCATACTGGCTCTAGCATCTGCTTTGCTTCTGCTTTTCGCCGAGGAAGCGCAGGTAAAACACTTTCAGAGCCACGCCACGGACGACACCACACTTTCGAGAATCCGGCGCTCATTAGCTTTAGCGCGGCCATTTGTGATGGTGTCGCGCGATCTCCGTCGAGGATTAAGAAGTTTTATTGAAGAGAATGGGAATGGAGCGTCTGGAAGTACCCAATTTCCTCTCCATCCGAAAGGCATTAGCAGCAGCATCTTTCGTTGGCGTGGCCATTTAGATTGGGCGGTGGCCCTTTTCGAAAGAACCGAAAACAGATTTCCATTCCGTGCCTT